>NW_026067999.1:973283-1084995 GCF_014885135.2 Alexandromys fortis
CTCAATAAAAAAAAATTAAAAAAAAAGAGTAACTGAGGTAGGCTCTTCCATTTTCTTAGAATTTAAGTAAAACCCTGATAATTTTGTCAGACAATATTATGAATAAGAGCCTAAGATTTATTTATATAAATAAATTGTAAGGTATTTATTGGTTGAGGCTGTCTTTTATCTCCAATTTTGCTGGGCACATAGAAGTAAAAAGTACTGTTAGCTTGATTTATTAGCATGAATGCCTATTAAATCATGGGGGACAGAGACAAACTACTAGATACAAATGGAAGGAAATAGAACTCCTTAGTTAATTTTCATTGTGGTTTAAGATAATACCCCAGGAAAGCAGTCAAACTAAGTCATTGAAAACAACACAACACTGCAACTCAAAATGCTTAAATAATGTAAATGTCATTTATGGAATCTGAAAAGGTTAATCTCAGAAGTTGAAAGTAAAATGGTGGTTATGAGGTTACAGATCCTGTTTTGGTGGGTGAGAGAGAAGTATTGGAAAAGATTTATCAGTGGAAATCAAGTAAGAGCTATGTACAAGAACCACTAAGTTATGGTCAGATAAGCCAGTATCATATATTATTATAACTGCAGGCAACAGTTATATGCTAGGAGAAAGGATTTAAAAAAGCTTATACCACAAAGAACTGGTAAATATTTGAGTAGATGAATACATATGTAACATTATACAATGAATACTTGTATTGAACATTACATGATAACAAGCATAATGTAATTTTCGTCTATAATTTAAAAGAGTAAAACATTGGTGAATCTCACAAGCAAGAAATTCAACATAAAAGTACATGTAGTATGATTACATTCCTCTGACCTTTCAAATTAAGTCAAGTGACTCTATGACAGAGATCAAAGCAGTAGTTACTGTTGGAAAGGGCACAGGCATGGTATAAGTGTTGGTTGTGAAAGGGCATGAGTTGCTTTCTCAAACATTGCCAGTGCTCTATAGCTAGAGCTTATTGGTAATTAGGGAGGGGGTGCAGACATGTGAGTTTAGAAAGCACTACAGTTAAATATTTTCATACTAATGTTAGTTAAATATTAGTTTTTTTTTCATCGAGAAAATATATGTACAGGGTTGGGAGAGATGGCTTAGCAGATGCTCTCACAGAAGACCAAGGTTTGGTTCCCAGCACACACACAGAAGTTCACAACCGCTTTTAACTCTACTTCCAGAAGATCTGATGCCCTCTTCTGACCTCCACAAGCACCAGGCATGCACATGGTACACAGACATACATGCAGACACACATTCACCCACATAAAAATAAAGATTAAATACATTTTCTATTTTTTAAAAAAATGAAAGAAAACAATAAAACACAGTATAAAAGTTTAGAGGTATAATTTTCAGCAGGTAGGCTTATGGTAATATCACTCAAACAGCAAATAGTCACAGCTTTCATCCAAATTTCATCTCTAACAGTTGTCTTCTTTCTTAATTAAAATGCAAATACAGACTCGATGGTTAGTGAACGAGGCAGGGGAAAAATTGCTCACTCAGCCAGAAAGAACACACTAACTTATTTCTCATCAGACAATGAAATTAAAGTTAGGCCTGAAAGGTCTGACTCTACAATCCAGGGGAGCCTATAAACAAACATATTGTGCAAACACATACACACACACACAGAGCTTCCTGTGGTATGACTGCCTAAAGCTTGTAACACAACTAATGCTATTTTCAAAATACAAATAATTGCACTTTGTAGTTAAGAAACCACACCTGCCCCCTGTCCTTTCTCTCTCAAGAAACAAAAGTCATTTGTTTCCTGCTACTGATAACAAGACAGCAAGTATTTCTAAAACTCAGTAAATACTCACCTATATGCTCAACTGAATCCCTACATTCCAGTAGCCCCTTAACTTTATATAAAACCTGCCCTTATATTTCTCTGTTTTAAAATCATATAATTATAAATCATTCTAAGCTAGAAGAATTCAGAAAGAGGATTCTATTGCCAAAGGAGAAATTGGCATTATCATTAAGAGGAACTATTTAAGAATGCCAATACAAATTCACTAGGATTACACGGCTGGGAGGGTGAAAGATGCGTTTCTATCTGGAAGTCTAAAATATTTTTAAAAGATAATATGTAGTCTATTTCCCTACGTAGATCTTGAGGTTCAAGAGGACAGAAACTCTTTTTAGAGCTTCATAATACTCAGATGAGTCCACGACTATCAAATGCCTTCATCATCTGGTGAATAAAACGGTGGTTTGGGTAGATAAATGAATGGAAATGCAGAGGAATGCCTATGTAATGAGTTGATGGATGAATGAATAGACTGATTGACAGATAGATGAATAGATAGGTTTACAGATGAATGTATGGATATGTGATCTTATGCATGAATGGATGGATGGATGAATAGGTGAATGAGTGGATGTGTGGATGGCTATGGGTAGATTGTAAATAGATGAATATAGATAGATATTTGAGTAAAGAGATGGATATGGATACGTAGATAGTTGAGTCGATAGATGACTAACTACAAGGATGAGTAGGGGGACATAGGTAGATGGATAAGTGAAAGAATGAGCATTGCACTAGCAAATGAATTGTTTGGGAAAGTGATTTTTTTTCTCACATTGTTTTCAGTAAATAGTTAATATTCCAATGCTAACTTTAAAAATGAAGATATAATCCAGTCATGGTGGCTCACACATTTAATGAATTTGCTCCCAACATCTACAAATATTTACAGTCATAAAATTAATTATTTCAAAAGTATTTATGAACAGTGGGTGATAATATGGACAGAAGTAATGGTTTCTCATCTTCTTAGAACTTCTAACCTATTCTTTTATATTCTAAATCTAAATATAGTATCCTTTTCTCTCAAGTACAGGCTTCTTAAAGCAGGACAGTTGAAACATTATGTAAATGTAAGCATACCACAGAAAACACCACCCACATTTTCCCCATTAGAAACAATAGCTACTTGCTTTTTCATTTTTTATGTGAATTTGCATACATTTTTGTTTTTGCTTTAAACCAACAGTAACAGTTGCCCCAAGACATTGCATTTTATTATTCTGAGAAACATACCACATCATGGAAGTTTATCACCAAGTTTAGAAGGTATGTTTGAAAACGAAAAGTTTCAATAAAGATTTCTCATGCCAAGGATAGTAATAGTTGAGAGTCCCTTGTCCTGACAGCAAGCCACTGAAGATTTTAAAGAAAAGATCTGTCCACAAGAAGAAGCTTTTAGGTTTCTAGACTCCACACTAAGAAGTGGGAAATTTTGTTTACAAAAGTCTATGGCAAAGCTTGCTGGTTTAAGACACATTTAACGAAAGGAAATGATATATACTAAACCATAAAGATGCTATAATAAAACTGCAATTATGCAAATAGTTACAGCAGAATAACCCCATTTAATTTTGGTCTTATCTACCAATACATACAGAGAATTGGGAGATGTGGAAAAGAGCTCTCAGTCTTCCAGCTAACAACAGTTATCTCCTCAGTTTGCTCTTCCTGTTCCCTCTTCCTCCTCCTCTGCTTCATCTTTTTCCTCCTCCTCTTCCCTTTTCTTAGTCTTAGCTTACCCTATTTAATCTTTACACGAAGGAATGCACGTCTATTTACATTCCTCCTCTTTCCTTCTCAAAGTCAAATGGACTGAAGGGACATCATCACAAAGCTTGCCTTGAGGAAACGCACCCGAGAGAAGCTTGGCTATGCTGTCATTAAAAGTTAATAGATGTCAACGCTGCAAAGAGATTAGTGGCAGCCTGGACCTGGGAGAAATTGAAGAAATGACCGCTTTCCTTACTCCTGGATTGAAGGCAGCACAGAGCAAAGAGAAGGAAGCCACACCATCCTGACAGACTGGACTTAAGAGTTCTGAGGCTCAAGATCCAGAAAGGCCTCATTGGAAAAACCATGCTAGTTTAGTTTCTTCCAGGAACAAGAAGGAAACTGCCTGGAAATGAGATGCTGAAGTAAGGTATAAATTGGCAAACCATTTTCAAGGGTTTAATGAGCAATAACAAATAGACTCTTATCATTCAGAGAATGCATGATTTCTCTGAGTGCATCAAAATGGTGCTCTCTGATAATACTGAGGCATTACCACATACATTTAGAATTCAGCTCACGATTTCTGTTTTCTTTTTGCACTGATTGCTTGTGGTTTATTTTGTTCGAAGGAGTCTTTAATGGGCAAGGATAGAATGCGACGTTCCAAGCCCTGTGCTTTGGAGGTGATGTGAGCAGCTCCAGAACAAACAAGAAAAACAAAGCCTTTGCTCTTGTAGGATTTAGCACTTTTTCAAAGTGATTTGATAAATATGCTTTCCAGTGACAAATACGACTCTGACCTCAGTGATTTAAAGAGAGGTCATTTGTTAATGACTGCAAATAGAAGCTATTGTTGACAAAATAGAAAATTGCAAAATTATCCAAAGGTGTGAGATTGATGCAGAAAACCCACGGTCTATTATCCCCCATCCCAATGAAATCACTATAATGAATTCACAGCATATTATTCAGCCCTATCATAGGATATGAAAATAGCTCGACCATGCTATAGCTTCTACAAATATGCCTAATTATGACCGGTCTGATAAACAGAATGTCAAAAAAGAACAATAATTCTAGTCAAATTAGTTTATCCACTGAAGATGACAAAATGCACCATGAAGATGCTAAGTTAGTGAATTTAGTGCTAAAGATTTAGATCTTTGTACTGCACTTTTATTACACCTTAGGCATCTCAAAGAGTTTCATCATAAATATTTGTGGCTGATGTGAAACCAAATGTTTCCAGTACCATTGCCCAATCTTATTGTACTTGTTCCCATTGTTGTGCCCGTACCTCTTCACAGTATGTATGGAATTCCAAAATGTAAGAAAATATTTTAAACTAAAATGTCACTATTTAAAAGTTATATGTTCTTCCACAGGTGATGGATGACTCCAAGGAAACAATGTCTTTCAGACCCAACAGGATTGATACATGGATGAACTGACAAAGTCTGTGGCAGCAAGCACAGGGCCTATACAGGTTCAAGCCACACAGGATGCCAGCGCTGTAAGGGGGAAACGGACATGGGTTTCCTCCCATACCCAAGGAGCTATCTGTAATTGGTACCAGCTGGCAAAGGAAAAACATCAGTGTTCTCCAACGGTGTCTAACTGGGTATATTAACCACGCTTCAGGGCAGGGCCCATGCCCAGGAGTAGTTGGCCAACACAAAAGGAACTCAATGGTATTTTTATAGACTTTTTGTCTCATACTGCTTCATTTGGGCTTTTTTTTTTCTTATCTGTCTTTTGTTTGTTTATTTTAATTTCTGCTTTTGTGGGTGGTGTTTCATGTTTTGTTTGTTTTGGTTTGTTTATTTTTTAAAGAAAGAGAAAAAAGAACATAACACTGGGTGGATAGGGGGTAGGGAGGATCTGAGACTTCCTTCCTTCCTTCCTTCCTTCCTTCCTTCCTTCCTTCCTTCCTTCCTTCTTTCCTTCCTTCCTTTCCTTCCTCCCTTTCCTTCCTTCCTTTCCTTCCTTCCTTTCCTTCCTTCCTTTCTTTTTGAAACAGGATCTCATTATGCAGCTATAGCAGTTCCGGAACTCACTATTGTGGACCAGGCTGACCTTTGAACTTACAGAGATCCAATTGCCTCTGCCCCTGCCCCACTGTACACTGGGATTAAAGGCATGCACCACCATACCTGGCAAAAATATTATTATCAACAAAAATGGTTTAAAAAGTTTTATGCTCTTGTAAATTGCCTATTTTCTCATTGTGTTGACTCTACAATGGTACACTTTAGTAGTTGTAACATAAATTACATGTCCTTCAAAGCCTAAACTATTTACACTCATTTCCTCTATAGAAAACATTTGATGATTCCTCATATGTAATAGCTCATACATATTTGAAATGTTTCTTTGCATGTTCTTGATACTTGGAGATTCTGCCTGTGTGTGTATGAGTATTCTGTGTTCCTAAATTCAGGTAGACTGTTATAATTTGAATATGAAATTCCCCCAAAAGTGATCACATATTGAAGCTTCACCCCAGATGATGTCACTATCAAGAAGTGACTGGACTGAGGAACAACTAACTTCATCAGTGACTGCGTAGCTAAATGGGTCATTAGGAAGTGGGGACAAGTTGAGGGAAGAAAGTCACTAAAGCCATTCTGTTGAAGTGTTCCTCTCTCTCTCTCTCTCTCTCTCTCTCTCACACACACACACACACACACACACACACACACACATTATTCTACATTTTTGGGTGGACCCATTCATTCAGAAAATATTTATTGACTATCCACTAGATGCCAGGCACTGTTCTGTGTCCTGAGAATCCGAAACAGAAAGACTGATGGCCTCTTCCTTCATAGGTTGACAGTGGACTGCAACAGACAAGCAATTATTGATTAAAGTCCTATGCTACAAGTATTAAGAAGAGGGATATCTGTAAATAGAAAATACTTTGGTAACAAACATATGAGTGAGCGGATGAGAGAGACAGAGAAGGTTTCACAGGAAAAATTACAATGGGTTAGGGTTTTACTATCTGTGTAGGAGCTATTTGTGAACAATAATAGTAGAAAGCTGCAGGACCAACACTCGATTTGAAGTTTATTTGAAATAAATATCATTCTGAGATTTATTCATACCTGGGCTCAGGTCAAGGGGAATGGAGCAATATGAAAAGATGAGCTGGGAAATCAGGCTACCTATAAACCCGTGCCTTGCTGAGGAGTGTGTGTGTGTGTGTGTGTGTGTGTGTGTGTGTGTGTGTGTTCATTGAGACAGGGTCTAGCTATATAGCTCAGATGGACCTTAAACTCACTATGTAGCCCAGGCTGGCACCTAGTAGTATGAAAAGATAAGCTGGGGGAAGTCAGGCTACCTGTGCCTTGCTAAGAAGTGTATGTGCATGCTTGCTTTCGTGTGTGTGTGTGTGTGTGTGTGTGTGTGTGTGTGTGTGTTGAAACAGGGTCTAGCTATATAACTCAGGTGAACCTTGAACTCACTATGTAGCCCAGATTGGTACCCAGTCTAGGTAGCAGTTTGGGTTTTATCTTTTAAACATAGTGGTTGGGTGTTTCTTAAATATACAACATACTCCGATTTCTGGTTTAAGATGATAATGTTAGGGAAAGGGTGATGAGTGACCAGGACACAAGCAGACTAAAAGAAACAGCTTCCCAGTGTACCAGAGTATGCCTGCACACCCACGCACAAGACCTCCTTGCACCCTGAGAGACATCCATTAAATGGGCATCCCTAAATGGAAGCCATCCCAGCGACTGAGTAAACTGAAGAAAAAGTTCAAGGAAGTTTTTTAGGTAGAAAATGCAGAGCAGTTGATACATGCCGACTATACTTCATAAGAGGCAAAAATTCTTCTTTCTATTGTTGCTTATGTGCCTGGAAACTGCTTTGCTGAGAGCAAGCTCGTGCAAATGGCAACAAAGGCAGAAATGCTACACTTATCAGCTTTTGTGCTTGCGGCGGGAAAAAAAATAAATGAAGACTCTGTTCCTAAGCCCAGAAAAACTGATTATTACAATATCCTGATCATAACCCAGATATCTCCAACTTGGGGAATGTTTGTCCCTTACTCTCTCTTCAGAAATGCCTCCCCATTATAGAATTCTTGCAAAAATGAAATAATTCCAGCTACTGTTTTTCCCATAAAAGGGACCACTGTGTTCCTGGTGCTTTTGCTCGCATGTTTCTGTAGGTGGTCATTTCAACAATAAAGGAAGTTCAAGGGTTCAAACAGATTTCCACTGTTACAGCCCAAAAATTTGAGGTTTTTTTCAAGGAAGTCCCCCCTGCTGAGCAATTATGCTTGCATTCAAGGCTGGCTCTTTCTTAGCAAAGCTGTGGGGAGAGTAAGGCCAAGGAGAGAGAGTGAGGAATCTAGGGAGAGAAGAGAAGAGACTAGAGAAATCAATGCACTCAATCAGAAGCAAATGGCTGCAACTGGCCATCTGATACAATGGAGACTCAGAAAGCAAAGGAAAATAATGGAGTCCAGGATTTATTCATTCCTCAATTTTGTTTTTGCCTAGTTTTGACCCTGATGAATTCATGTACTGAGAAAGAAAATACCTGCAGCCATGTTATGTGGAGTATAACAAGCCTCCAGCAACAGGTTCAGAAGATTCTGGAGGAAGCCAGTAGACTCACAGTGCCTTGACCGAGAATATTTACTTTTTCTTAGGTGCAGTGTTGTGACCAACATCTTGTTTGGTCATTTCCAAAGAGCTCTCCAACTCTATATGATGACTCACAATCTCCTCAGGGCAGGGCAAAGCAAAGTAGATCCAATCTCACGATGCTCCACCTCCACAGCATTGCCAAGGGCAACAGGGTGCTGCTGTTTCACCATTTTGCCTCCTGTCTAAAAACTCCTATTCCTGGAGTTGTGAGGGAGGATGACTCCAAAGGCCAATGAATGGGAGCCTTGCTGTTAAGTTCTCTAATTTCTCTCCCGTGCCCCTCTGTGTATACTTGAGTGAATGGCTCTGTCTGATTTCATTTTTTAATCCCTAAAAAGAATTCATCATCCCCATCACTTCCTGAGTAGATGTATGAAAACATAATACAATAAAACAAAGTCCTCTAGAACTGTAAAGGTCCCCACCATCCGCTAACCTGTCTCCCAGGTCCAGATTCATGAAAGCCGCTTAGATGCCTTTTTTTTTTTTTGCTACTGTCAATGAGAAAACTGCTAAAAAGTTTCTCACAGACAAAACAGCTCCCAGCTAAGAAGATAAACACACCACTTAGTGATTCCACTGAGAGGGAAAAAATATTCTAATAGAAAAAATTCGAGAGCAAAATGCACAGAAAAGCTTATAGCTGTTGGGTATTGAATTATCAGGCTCCTATTCTCAAAGGTATAACCTAAAGGGCTTTTTACGAATACCAAACTACACCTGGAGCCATGGAGGGCCAGTGGCGCTCTCCTCACTCAGATGGGGCATGCCTTTTTGCCACGCTGCCTCACACTGGGAATTCAGTCATTTCACAAAGCAGCGGCGGAGAATGGGAGTGGTTGTGTGTTAGCCAACTGCACAGAAGGCAATAAGAGAAAAATTCTCTCCAACACTGCCTGAAGCCATTCATCCTCATCCATGAACTGCATAGAATGAGAAGGTTAGGGCAAGGTGTGCTGTCCTTAGCTCTGCCTCTCTGTGCCCGCAGTTAGACTATGGGGCGTGTACTAACTGGTTGTGTGTCAACTTGACACAAGCTAGAGTCATCAGAGAGGAAGGAGCCTCAGCTGAGGAAATGCCTCCATGAGATCCAGCTGCAAGATATTTTCTCATTTAGTGATCAGTGAGGGAGGGCCCAGCCCATGGTGGGTGGTGCCTACCCTGGGCTGGTGGTCCTGGGTTCTATAAGAAAACAGGCTGAGGGAACCATGAACAATAGGCCTATATGCAGCCCCCTCCATGGTCTCTGCATCATCTCCTGTCTACAGATTCCTGCCTGTTTGAGTTCCTGTCTTGATGTCGTTCAGTGATGAACAGCAATACTAAAGTGTAAGTCAAATCAAACCCTTTCTTTCCCAATTTGTTTTTGGGTCAATGTGTGGCATCACAGCAATGGAAACCCTAACTATGACAGGGTGCATACAAAGAAATGAGCGCATTAATAAAAACATTTTAAAGAAAAGTATTTTCTAGAAATGAAATGAAAGCAATTTTCCTCTTTCTTTTATGTTAAACTTTTTAAACTCATATGGTCTGCTTTGAATTAGACATTTGACTATTAAACTTTGACCTCAAATTCTTATTTTATATTTCTTTGAAAATATAGGAAGTTGAGGTCTACTGATTGTGAGAATCCAAAGGCACAGCTACAGCTTAAATCTTGGTAAGACAGTATCCCAAATATCAGCCAGAGCCCAGCTATAAAAATCCAGAGTTCTCATCTGATCCCCTTTCTCTTACAAGGAAATGCCTCAAGATACTAGTTTAGCATACATCCAATGTATAAGAGTAAACTTTTCCCTGTGCTTATCAGCTTATGATGGTCCAGCTTTTGAAACTGTCTATTATTCCGTCTTTCCAGCGTAAAAGGATTAACCAGGTGATGGCTCCCCTCAGGACAAACAGGTGAACAGATAGTACATGCCAGACCTATCATCCCATAAATCCACTTTTCAAAGCATGAGGAGTCTCTCCCATTTCTGGGCAAACACTGACAGTTTCTCTTCTGGGAAGAAAGAAGAGAGTCAAAAAAGATCAATCAATCTGACAAAGCCTGCGGTTTCATTTCAATTAATGCTTAGTTTAAAATTGTCTAATGACATGAAGAGAGGATGATTCATAACAAAAGCGACTTGCACAGCCCACATTAAAAAAAAGGTCCATGTGACGAGCATCATTACCATGAAAGAGTATTAATTAAGCCATATATATATACATATATATATATATATGATCATGATGCAATGAACTTGAGAGGAGAAAAGACACCCAATGCCAACACTGCAGAAACTTTAGTTGGATAAGGTAGCCACGATCTGAAACAGAAAATATTTATTTAGAAAATGGAGCATATTTATTGCTATAGGATAAAATTGCATACATGTGCACAGATTTTCCAGAGTGATCTGAAAATGGCATATAAACATTAAACACCCCGTTCTTATACTTGAGCATGTGCAGACAAGCGTACGCGTTCATCTGTGCATGTGCTAAGTATGTCCATACATAGATGTTCAAGCAGCTGTCATACGTAAATTGGGCTCTAATTAGACTGGAAGTTGACAAACTTCATCTCTGAAGACAAACTAGCTCACTGCCAGTTTGTGTCAATAAAATTGTGTTAGGACAAAGCCAAACTAACTCACCTGCACATTGCCTATGGCTGCTTTCCTGAGCAATGTCAAAGCTGACTGGGGTGACAGAGAATGCATAATTTGCAGAGCCTAAAAACTTTTGCTATCTGGGTCTTTACAGAAAAAAAAAAGGTTGCCATTTTCTGATTAAAATAATGGACGTCACCTAACTAACACATAAATCAGTGTAAATGTACCATTGAAGTTTGACTCAACAAGTTCTAAGCTTTCCCCAAACTATTGAAAAGTATTGTTAAATATCATAAACACTACGAGTTCAGATAAAAGGAACCTTGGAGACTTAGTATACTTGCCACCTTTGTTTCGGATTATAGTTTCTCTAGGAACCTTTTTGAGCTTTGTTTTTGATATGACATATTCTTTTAATACATGGATAGCAAAGCAAATAATTTCTATAGTAAAATGCTACTGAAATAGAGCCACACAAATGTCACCCACATTTTAAAAGTTTCATGTATATGCAATATTTGTCTCAGTACTTTATAGAACCATGTACACTCCACACCACAATCACATCCCCATTATTTATAATGAGTTCCGTCTGTGTTACTGTAAATAGGGACTTGAGTAACAATGGGGGCAGCTGAACATCTAACTGAATTCTCCTATAGTTTAAAAGTATAAAGTGATCTATAATTCCAGTACCACCGTGGAAAACATCTGCCCTAAGTATAGCAACCGTTTACCCTTTACAAATTACCTTCTCCTAGCTCCCAAACAATTGCTCGCTCATTTCCCCCTGTAGAGAAAGAAAACTGTACTTCAAAGAGCATTCAAGGCAAATCTAAATGCAGTGTTTAAATCTACGTGCCAGGAAGAGGGAATGTTACAGAATACGTTCATCAGGTTTTCTCTATTACCTGGATAGATTTCAAGAAACAGTCCATCCTCCTTCTGCTGTATTTCTAAGTTCAATAATTCCAGTTTCATTTCTCATACAGAACTTTGTTAATTACCCCTATGTGAGATGAAATCGCTTTCTTTTTTTTAAAAAAAAAAAAAAACAAGTCTAAGGCCTTTTACTGTTTGAGGCTAAGGAGTGAACATAATTCATATCATTACCATCATTTTCTGCCAAAACCCATGCCCTAAAGGTGACAGAGATGATGATGAAGTACTGTAGGGTGGCACTGATCGTACTCTATAGTACGGAGATGTAGGCTGTCACATTCATGATTTGGATCAAGAGTACATGACCTCATTCCTGGCTAGTCAACCTCGAGCAAATGTAATTTATTGGAGCCGGGAGGCCTCATTATGATGTAGCGTCCACTGCCTTTCCTCACAAATAAAAATGACAGCCATAGAAGAAATCCACATAACTACTCCTCATTTTATTGACAAGATTTTTTTTAATGCAGTAGAAAGAAAATATATTGCCCCGGTTTTGTCAACCCATGAAGAACTAGTTGCCATATTTAAACGAGGACAAAAACGAATATGGGAAAAACATTCCCTTGAAATCTCATTTGAAACTTTGGCTTTGGGATACCAGTTTTGTGGTACTTAGCTAAAATCACCATGTCCTGGGAAAAGTTCAACTGCAGCCCAAGGAGCAGGAATTTCCTTTGACTAAATGGCAGCGTTTCTGCCTCTCGCTGCAAAAGCAACATTTAGGAAGATGAAGGGTCTGAGTGTATAAAGTGGGGTACTAACATCTGTACATTGGAGTCTCACGGATATTCCACCCCAAATAATTTAACTGAAAGCTGCCTTACCCGAAGCACTGGAAGTAACAACCTATGTACCAGGAAAGCTGGGGCAGGGAAGGAATGATGTCAAGAGGTGCACATATTTCTTTACCCACTGATGTTCCAGACTCTGTTTTAAAAGGGGAGCTAAGAGCTGCTGGCAGAAAGGTCAGCCTAGCTTCCTTTCCATGATGTTGCTAAAAGCCTTCACGGCCTTTATCTGGGTAGATAATGAAGTAGTTATTATCTCAACGTAAGGTCCTGACTCCTTCTATGTGCCCCATCATCAACTCACCATGCTTAATTCAATCTATGTTTATATAGCTCAGACGTAATCCCACTAGATTCAGCCGTTCAGCCCTGACAGTGATACTCTTGCTAACATCTCGCGAGTATCACTTTCAGGAAGGATGGGGAGAAAACTTTATCATTACGGGGAGACCACCCTCAGACACAGCCATTTGTAAAATGTTGAGGCATGTTGAGGGGGTTTCATTTCTTGGTGGTTCTGAGATAAGCCTTTGGGAAAGCTTTTCATTGTTTCATTGAAGCTATTGTTATTTGTACCGTGCGGACACCTGAAAAGCAACTCCCAGGAGCTCAATGGAAAACGGCTTTGTTCTGAAACTTACTCCAGGAGCAGAACTGTACAACCACATAGCACAAGCTGGATGTTCCCGCTGTTTCACAAGCAACATTTTGAAGAGCATCAAAGTAAATAAAGCTTATTGGTTCCACAACTTTTGCTCAAGTCCTGTCCCTGTTTGCCTAGATCTCATTATCGTCCCATTATAATAATAATCAGTGTTGCTGTTTGGGTTACGTCACCTACCGCTTTGAAGCTAGGTGTGGCCATGCGAATTGCTTTAACCCATGAAAGACGAACAGAAAAAAAGTTCCATCTCTAGTGATATGTGACAAGTACGAGCTTTAAGAACCAGCATGCAATTTACTGCATCCTGCTTTACAGTTTCTCCTATGTCAAAATGGAGCTGTTAGCAATGTGTGTTTCAGAAGAAACTGAAGCAGCAGAGCACTTCCGTTTACAGCCGGTGGACAGCCGGGGGAGAAATGAACATTTGTAGTGTGAAACCACCGGATCGCGGGGATGGTTGTTATCACAGCAAAAGCCACATTAGCGCTTTCCTAGTCCGCCTTCTTGTACTGTTCCTCCCCTTACTTCCATACACGAGCGCTGCTCTGTAATAGACACACCCAGGAGAAGGTCCACAGAATCCTCTCAACTTCAGGAAAATAACAACAGAAGGAAAGGACAAGGTCACAGTCTGATCCAGTTTGATCAACCACAGATTTTTTTCATCGAGGTTTTTGTCCCCCCCCCCCCCGTTGAGACTTTTCATTTTTCACCTGACTGCTTGATGACTCTTCACTCACACGTGGTACCGTGCCTGCCTTTCCCTGCTTGGGAAACAAGAGATGGGATGGTAGGCAACAGATAGCACTGTTGTGGGAATTGAAGGTTTCTGTTTCCCCACACTTCAAATGGTGATGCCCTAACCCTCGCTGTGGCTATATTGGGAGAGATGGAGTCTCTAAGAAAGTAATTAAGTTTCCATGAGGTCGTTAAGGTGGAACACTGATCCAATTGGATTACTGCGCTTACAAGAAGACGTATCAGAAAACTTGCCCTGAACACTACCATTCTCTCTCTCTCTCTCTCTCTCTCTCTCTCTCTCTCTCTCTCTCTCTCTCTCTCTCTCTCTCTCTCTCCCGTGTGAGGATGGACAATGAATGCAATCATCTATAAAACACACAAACATCCCTGACTAGAAATCACCCTTCCTAGCCTCCGGAACAGTGAGAAATGACTGTCTGGTCTTTAAGTCACCCAGTCTATGATATTTTATTATGGTAGCCTAATCTGCCTACCTCGCTGGAACTAGCCAGATAAGCATAACATAAGGGGAGTTGATGATTACTCTTAAGAAACTTCTCTCAGAACGAAGACACTAAGAGGAAGAAAAGGACTCATACTAAGGGACAAGTGAGGACAGCTTGGAGCAAGGAATTTGAATAACCTTTGACACTTGGGTAGTTGTTCTCTGAAAGCTCCATGAATATGCATTGTACAAGAGGCGCAGAGCATGAGGTTGGGACACAAAGACAAGGGACAATACGTTACAGAAACACACCGCATGGCTACCACCACATCTGCCGAGCACCCACCACGTAATGAACCATAGCGCTGAGAGTTGAACTAGGCATTACATTTTTATTTATCACCTGATCCTTCTTCAGAGAGATGCATATGCTACTCAATTACGAGCAGAATCAGTAACCAGGGTTAGGTTGGTGTGATGGATGGTCCATGTCTTGTTGCCACATGACAGCACGGTTGGATTCAGATAGTAGTCATCTTCTCGTCCCTACTCCTCCAAGCTGCTCTCAGTCTGGCTAACTTACCCTAGAAGACCTTGAGAGGAGCCTGACAAATATGGAAATTTGTAGGCAGCAAGGGTGCATTCAATAGAATCCACTAAGTGTAAGACCTGCAGTTCCTCTACATAAATGTCTTTGGTTTACATAAAATGTTATGATCATATTTCAATATTCAGCTCAAAGCAAATGGCCATTGCCCAGCACAGTGCTGGAATTCCTATTCTATTTAGCTCTCATTAAAAGTAACAGAAGTAGCTTTGAATTCTTATCTGAGCACTGGGAAATAATATGTCCAAGAGAAACAGCAATGTGTTTCACCAAGAGCATGCTTCTCAGAGCCTTTCCCATAAGTTTACGGCAAGTATCGTTTCCCCATGCCAACCTCATTCAAAGAACCTCAAGTCACAACAGCTCGGTTGAAGAAAAACTGGGTTATCTTCTCTAAAACACTAACACACAGAGAGATTCTATCCAAATTGTCTGGGCTTCTTGTAATGATTAGGAAAAGTGAGAAATTGGACAAAGACATTATAATGCAGTTTATAGGAAGAAGAGGAGAGAGAGAGAGAGAGAGAGAGAGAGAGAGAGAGAGAGAGAGAGAGAGAACAGTGTGAACCAAACAATACTCTGACACCCAAAGAGGAAATAGAACATTCTCCCCATACTTCTAGATTTACTATATTAATCTTTTAACATAGAAAAGGATTTGCTGAGACAGATACAAACACAGATACTACCAGGTGTCAGTCACGCTCTGCCGCTGCGGAAACAATGCACGGGAGATGATGCCAGTAAAGAGAGCTTTCCTCGGCTATCTGAGCTGCTGAGAGGGAGATGGGGAGGAAGGATTCGGCACCTTTCCTCTCTAATGCTTCTTTCTTGCTCCTCAGCAGAGTGTGATGCTGGACATCCTGTTTTAGATTTTGCAGAGTAAGGAACTCATCCTGTCTCTCCTTGGCCCTTGCTGTACCCTCCTCGCATCACTTCCCTGACAATGTTCAGCGTCTCACAACCAGACCACGAGAGACCAAGGAAACTAGAGCTGTTCTTTAATTAGGTAGGGAGGTAAGGTAGCATGGGCTCTCTATCTGAGAGAGGTCTGGACAGGGTGTAAAGGATTCTTGAGAAGGCCACAATAGCGCTCAGTGGCAACAGGGAGTGCACAGAGAGACATCTGTTGGAACATCCTAGCCCTGTGGGGTTTTGTTTTGCTTGGTTTTAATGAAAAAGAGTCCTCTGGTATAACCCCACCTAGACACTACTATGATTAGCTGGCATGTAGGATACTACAACTTAGGGAACATGCAAGCTGTCTTTAGTTTTCTCTACCAACACTCAGAAGGGACACTGGGAAGAAGCAGAATCACAGTGTGCAGGGACATAAACACTGGGAAGGATTGTGTGGTAACTTCTTAACAGCCCCAAACGGCCAGCATTAAAAGGCAAGGTCACACAAGAGACACTGTCTCCAGCCTTCCTGATCATAAACGAAGAAGGAATGCTTTAGGAGTGAGTTTTCTGATTCCAGGGAGCGAGGCATGAGCCTGGCGAGAGGAGCAGCCACATGGTCTTGGGAAAGTCATCGGAGCGGCTTTGAGCCTTGCTTTGCTCATCTGTAAAGCTGACATAATAAGCCCTGGCTTTCTTACCTCACCATCTTCTTCTGAGAATGAAAGGAGATAAGGTGTGGGAAAGTGCTGCTGCAAATTCTAAAGAGCCACCCACAGGTAAGGTGTTATTATGCCGTGGCTCATACAGAACTCGAGTCCTTGGAGACGGGTTTTCAAACTAAATTGCTTGTCAGTGGTAGCTCTCGCTTGTACGGCTCTCTTGCTTCTGCCTACCCCACGTGGGAAATGAGTTTTCTACCACCTACAGGCAATGGCTTGGAGCAGAAACCTGGAACTGAGAGAGGGGTGCTTCATGTGGAAACACAATGACTTCAAGGAGGTTCTGACTGTGAAATGGAGTTGGCCGTGGCATGGGCACTACACACAGGAGAGTGACAAGCAGCTAGGTGCATGGACAAGTGACAGCCATCGACCTGGAAGCCATATGCGAAGAGATGCTGTCGCCACCTCACTCTATGGGGTCAAAGCAGTAACGCCTAGCTCCTCTTCTCTGTCACACCTTCTTTTCTCCCCACAAGAAAGAAAGATACGTATTAATGTAATTCTCTTCCCTTGGAGGCCTGATAGGCGGCACTCATCATCTGGCTATCTCCATTCCGGAAGGCAGGACTTCCTTGCTCTTCCTTCGACTGCTCTCTGTAATGTTTACATGGTCCCCAAGTTCCCAGAGTCCACTGAACTTTTTTCTCTATGATCAGTAATCACATAGCCTTTGTGGTGATTAAACTGATTTATCTTAGAATCAAGATGGAGCCTAAAATGGAATGGTCACTCATTTAATCAATATTGACTCAGTCCTACCTTCTGCCAGGTAAGCATCAGTGTAAAGAAATTAGCTATTTTCCCATCAAGCCTGCTTGCTGCTGAATGAGATTTCCCAGCATCCCCTGTAATTATATGTTGTCAAACGATTGTGTTTAGGCCAATGGATTACGGATGAAAACTAACTACTCAACCTCTAGGCTAATCCAAAACTAGCCTATAAGAGTCTTCTTTCTCCCCTACTCCACGTGCCTTTCAGCGGAAGCCCTGGAAATGGAAAACACGTCTGGTGGATGAGGAAAGTAGATAATAAAAAAGATCTACATATTAAAATAGCTAAGTGAAAGATTATCCACTGAACACTACACTGAATTCTTTATTTGTTAGTGGTACTTTATTATAGAAATAATCTGGGGGCTGGAGAGATGGCTCATCGGTTAAGAACATTGCCTGCTCTTCCAAAGGTCCTGAGTTCAATTCCCGGCAACCACATGGTGGCTCACAACCATCTGTAATAAGGTCTGGTGCCCTCTTCTGGCTTGTAGGCATACACAGATAGAATATTGTATACATAATAAATAAACAAACAAATAAATAAATAAATAAATAAATATTTTTTAAAAAAAGAAAAAGAAATAATCCTACCCTGACCCCACAATTGGGCACCCAACAGGGGTTAAGACATGGCCCCTGCTCCCCCTTAATGGAGAAACAAAAAAAAATGAATAGGTAGTTATAGCACTGCGAGGAAATGGCTATAGGGAGAGAGAAAGAGAGAAAGCAAGCTGTGGGCAACTGGCATCACAATGAGTCGGTCAAGGACATCAGGGAAAGAGGGACTCAAGAACAGAACTGGATGGAGTTGGAGGAAGAATTAGCAAGATTGGCCTAGGAGCAGAACCAGAGCAATCTTACGACAGGGGCCAGTCCAGGGAGTCTAGGTAGAAAGTCCCAGAGAGGCTAGGACCAGGCTCCTAGGTCTTAAAAACCAGTTTGTTTAGATGTCACCAGAAGAGTAATAGGAGCCCACAGAAGAATATAAACTAGGACTTGTGCCTTCCCAGAGCCAGTCTATTGGAGAGAAAGGAGTAGATTGGAGGATAGCAAGATGAGGCAAACACAATTACCCAGTGAATAGCACTTCTAGACACAAAGATAATGCCTTAGATTCTTGGCTACTGACACCATTGGATCTGATCCACCTTTTCCTGATGTGGTGGTAGGTTGTTACTTGGACTGCTGGCTGTCTGTGCTGAAGGCTCACTCTCGACAGAACTCATTCTCCCTGGTCCCAGTGCTCCTTTCTTCCTCATTTATATTTTTCTGTCCCCCTTGCAGCCTGTCCCATGAGGTCTGGGCGAGAGCCTTCCTGCGTGCCCACAGGGAATTATGATACAAAGGAAGCGGCTGCACTCTTCAGCGCACACTCTCTGTAAACAAAGCTCTTTAAACACCCAGCAGTATAGCAAGAGACAAGTGCCTCGACAAATCAGAGCAAGCTAGCGAGGTGAGTTTTCCTATGACATTGGCAGTCAGACACAAACAAACAGACTGTCAGAAAGACAAGCAGCTGTTCTCTGGAAGGGCAGGCACAACCAGCATAGAAATGTCACAAAATAGCCACACCTGTCAAGGGGGCCCTGAGAACTCAAGAAAAGGTAAGTGGGCGAGGGGAGAGAGGCTTCTTTCTGGGTGATGTACCAGTCTTGTCCCCCCCCTCCCCGCCACCACTAAAGAACAGATGTGGCCAGGAGTGAAGGATGCTTGGAGCAAAGGAACGAAACATCAAGAAGGGCCCGGGGCAGAGTTCTATTTAAAGCACAACCTTAAAGGGGGAACAGTTACGTATTTTCATTCAATCCGTGTGCGAGTAATAAGAAATATCAGTTTATTTCCCACACACACCGCTTGCTTCCCTTCGGATGCCAATATGGACAGGAGGGCTCAGTTTATCATTCTGCAGGCAAGAAGCTAATGTGTTCCACTTAGCCCTGATCTTTATGCTCATCCTCCAGGAGTTACTGACTGAGCCGAGGCTACACTCACCAGCAGGAATGTGCCTCCTTTGCAGTACTTCCAACTGGGATTGTCTCACCAAGAACAATGGAAGCAAACAACCCAGTTCTGCTCTCAGACTTACCACAAACACATAATCCCTTAAGTTAGGCCTGCAGTCTGCAATTCTCCTTGTGCTTGGTCAGCCCTTGTAACAGAGACTGGCTAGTTGTTCATGGGACTTGTTCCCCTTTTCCTCTTAGACATGTAAGCCAAAGTGCATGTTCCAATCATCCTCGAAGGGAGATATGGCTGCGTGGATGACTTCTGGCCAATTGAATGTGACTCAAAGTCCAATGAGTCAACTCTCAGACAGTATAATGACACTCTTCCAAGCTCTATCTTCCAACTCCCTTTCCCAATCCATCCAGAAGCAGAATACAGAAGATGCACAGACCTAAAAGATCACACACACACACACACACACACACACACACACACACACACACACACACAAATAAATGAGAAGAACCTGGGACCTTGAGTCCTAATTTGGAGGAAAGACAGTGAGAAGGGCCTACTGCTCTAGATCGGGTAATTATATGAAATTATATGAAATCTTGAGCTGTTAGAGGACAACTTTTGGACTCTTTAGCTTGCTAAACAACTTAGTCTGTGGAAACCAGTCACACTAGCTCCAGGAAACTCATACAAAGTGTCAACTATGATAGGTTACTAGAAAATAGCTCCTTTACTCTGTGCGTTCACTTCTCATTTTCTTAATATTGTGTTTTCATTTATGTGTGTATGTGTATGCATGCACATGCATGTTCATCCCATATACATGTGAAGGGGTACCTGCAGACACCAGCAGGCATCAGATCCCCTGGAGTTGGAGTTACAGGTGGTCATCAGGCACTAAACTGAGTGCTGGGAGCTTAACTGCAGTCCTGGGAAAGAACAGCAAGTGATCTGAATCGTTGAGCCACCTCCCCCTCCCCACTTTTTTTCGTTGTCCTTTGAAAGACAACGAAATAAATTTTGATACTGTTCTATTTAATTTTCCTTTTGTCAACTCTGCTTTCAGTGTCATGCCCAAGAAAATATTACCTAACATAAGATCACACGGATTTGTTTCTATATTTTCTAATAAGAGTTTTAATTTTTGTTTGTTTAGACTTTTTGCTTTCAAGGTGGCAGTTTGAGTTTGTTCTTGTTTTTGTTTTTGTTTTTGAGACAGTCTCACTGTGTGTAGCCCTAGCTGGACGGGAACTCCCTATGTAGACAAGGCTGGCCTTGAATTTGCAGAGATCCATCTTCCTCTGCCTCCTAAATACTGGGATTAAAGGTGTTGTTTATTTGTTTGTTTTTCAGTTAAGGTCTCACACTATTGCTCAGGCTAGCCTGCAACTTTTATAACTGTCTTAAATTGAAATATTGCCAATTGATACAAAACAGATATAGTTATGGATTTTATTAATTCTGTGTATTTATTTATGGAGTACTACCCATTACTAATATAAGTCTTCCAATCCGGACACAGGAATTTTTTCCAGTTATCTATATATTTTTGTATATATTTTATATTTCTTTTTTAATATTTATTTATTTATTGTGTATACAATATTCTGTCTGTGTGTATGCCTGAAGGCCAGAAGAGGGCACCAGACCTCATTATAGATGGTTGTGAGCCACCATGTGATTGCTGGGAATTGAACTCAGGGCATTTGGAAGAGCAGGCAATGCTCTTAACCACTGAGCCATCTCTCCAGCCCTCTTTTGTTAAATTTATTGGTCTTATGCTTTTTGAAGCTACTATGAGTAAAATTGCTGCCTTAATTTCTTTGCCTGATTGTTCATGTGCATTATAATTTGTGCTCTTTAAACTGATTTTGTTTCCGAAAAGCTCAACTAAATCATTTGTTAGCTTAATAATTTTATTGTGGCTTCCTTTGGATTGTCAATATAAAAAAACATGTCATCTGTGAATAAAAATACATTTACTTCTATGATTCCAATCTAGATGTCATTATTTCTTTTTGTTGCCTAATTGCTCTAGCTAAACTCTCTAGCACAGCACTGAATAGAAGTGATAAGAATGAGAAGTCTATCTTGTTTTTCATCTTAAAGGGAAAGGATTCATTCTTTATGAAATAGAATGTCATCCAGGACTTTCTTATTGATGTCAGTTATCAGGTTTGTTATGTGTTTTTGTCCTAAAAGAGCATGGATTTTGTCTAACATTTTTTTTCTGAGCCATTTAGGTAATCATGTTCATACCTTCTTATTTCAAAGAAAGCAATTATCATTGGAAAAAGTTCAATTTCCAGTAACCATCCCTACTATAGTTCACTGTAGTAATCTTCATAACTTCCTTCCTTCCTTCCTTCCAGACCACAACCTACCTACAGATTGGTGCCTAGTTTAGATATTTATCTCTTCAGTAGCTAGACAGATGATACATACAAGTGTTTATGGAAATGTTGGGGATAAATTTATCCCTTAGAGGTAGTAAACTGTATCAGGGTGACTTACAACTGGAGGAACGTTTTCCAGGAAAGAGCTGTTGATGGGACACCTATGGAAGGCAATGCAAGAATGTTCTCTTTTTAATTAGAATACAAAATAATAGGTTTTAGTGCAACATAGGCACACGTGCATATTATGTACTTTGCTCATGTCCACACCCGTGATTATTCTCTCCCCTCTCCTGAAATGTCCCTAAGGTGCAGTGGCCTTCACCACAAACAATAAGTATCATCTATCTCAAACACAAACAACTTGAAAACTCGAGGCAGCAAGAGCCCTCGTAGTGTCTAAAAAAAAAATCACTATGATCATCTCACCCTCATAAAGATGTTCCTGGAATTAAGAAGCAGTTTAAAATATGTATTTTTCCTGTACCAAAATTAAGGGGGGAAAGTCTACATCAAAATAAGTTAATATTTTTGTAGATAACAAAAGGACATCTCTTTCTTCTTCTGAAATTTTCTAATCTAGAAGCAATGTATTTCTTCATCCACTGACTGTGAATTGGTCATGTGATTTCTACAAGTAGTGCCAAGCTTGAGTCTCAAGGCCTTACACAATTCCATGTTCTACTGGAATACTGCGGTGGAGAGAGACTCTAGATACTGTAATTGATTTACCTAAGCCCAGTGGTTCTCAACCTCTGGGTCATGATCTCTTTAAGGGGAGGGGATCAAACGACCCTTTCACAAGGATCGCATATCAAATATCCTGCATATCTGATATTTACATAATGATTAATAACATTATATGTCATGAAGTAGCAACAAAAGTAATTTTATGGCTGGGGTCACCACAACATGAGGAACTAACTGTATTAAAGGGTCACAGCATTAGGAAGTTTGAGAACCACTGTTCTAACCAATACCCAAACACTGCTTACATGTAAGACCACTTCAGACAGGCCAGTGTCAGAGTAACTCGCCAGTCATCAGCAACTACTTAGAGACATGAGTGAGCCAATCTGAGTACAGCCCAATCTTAAAATTTAAGGCTAACTAAATGCTAGTTGTTTTAAGCTATGGAGTAGTGTATGAATTACTCAGTGGGAACTCCACACTCATTCCCATGATAAACCTCACCAATGTAATTTTTTTATCTTGGCTAGCTGAACATTTTTCTCAAAGACTAATTTGTTGTAATTTGGATTGATTTGCTTCTGAATTGAGGTCTCCCGCTGTTCATTTATACCAACCTTCAAACAAAACCAAGGAATGTGGAAAGATGAACATGGAGCTTAAAAATAAATCCGGGTATCCATGAGGTGAATCTTTTGGGTTTAGATAGCAAAGACCCCGAGATAGATAGATGGAGGGGGGGGGATAAATTCCTGCTACAGGAAATTACTTACTTTAAGCATTTGGTGAATAAAACAATTAGGAATTTTAGGGAACTAAAAAAAGCCAAACACATAGCCATCATCACTTTCTCCAGCTGTGTTTTAATCTATCACACAGTCTTGTACACACACTGGCGTGCGACTCAAGGGTCTTCTTTTTTTTAAAAAAGAAATTCTAGCATAAGCCCTTCTTAACATGCAAAGTCAAACCTGGATATTGTCCTTTTGTTTGATCAAAGGTTTGGGAGTTTGTTTGCTTCTGTTTGTTAGTGCTTCCCGTCTCATAAATCAGGAAGCAGAATGCCATTTCAGTGGCCATCCATTGGCCACATGGAGAGAAGAGTGCTTTGCATGGATGGACAGGGGCTGGGTGAGTAGGTAGGGTACACAAATGAAAGGCACAGAGCCACATTTGATCTGGGCACTTTTCCACAGTGTGTTTTTAAAGCCATTTAGCAGAGAATCCATTTCCTCCTCTACTAAAAGAACAATGTATTTGCCTCTCAGATTTTTGAGAGGCGTGTTACATAATACGAGTATTTGTTATTAGGGTGTGTCTGTGTGTGTGTGAATTTTTCTTCCCGAATGTGTTTAGAAGAATCCCCTTGATAAGATGTATCCATCCAAGGCAAAATCTAGTGATCTTCCAAAAACCTGGAGACAGCATTTGTTACAAGTTAGGGGGTTGAAGAACAACGTGCAGGTCATAGTCTTACTTTTGCTTAGACAACATGAGAGAAGTAGGGGGTTAAGAAAAAGTCACCCAGGTCCCCATAGTATATCTGGATTTCTAAAGGTCTCTAATTCTGCATAAAGTGCTTCTGCGTTTCACCCCTGTCTAACTTCTGACTTCACAGGTTGTCCCACTAGGCCCCAGTAGTTTCCAAAAGGCAAAAGGCAATTCCATAGTCACCTCTGTAGTGGAAGAAACTTTGGGTTAATGGTCCAAATCAGTTCTCTCATGGAAAAATCAACTCACTTATCCTTAGTCAGGCAAAGAAATGAAGCACTCAGTAAAATCCAACTCTATGTTCAAGTTTATCACACAAGTCCACTTGCAAAAGCCTAGCTATGTGTCACTCAGTAACAAGGTCCCCTGGGGGGGGGGGGGCTTCTCACAACCATTATTTTCAGGCTCAACTGTGAAGGCTTCACACTTCTCACACCGGAAGTGAACTAAACACTCAATCCAAACACAAGGCAGCCTTGAGTGTGCTTTGCCTCCCGAAGATGTTTCAGATGTTGCTGATATGCCTGAAGGGGAAAGTACAGGCTAAAACACTCACGCTTCATCGTTCTAAGCCAGGTCATTTTAAAGCAAACAGGGAGAGAGCCTATGGGACCAAGGGTGCAGAAGTGGGAACGCAATATCAGTCTGTGAGCGCAGAACCTCAGTAAAGGTGTCTAAGCACTCGGCCTGTTTGGAGGTTGGAAAAAGGAGTCCTATGGAGAGTTTCAGAATTTTTGTCCCTCAGCCCACAAAGCCACATCTAGCTGGAGAAGATACTCAAAGTCCTGAAGGCAGAGCCGAAGGAATAAACTCTCTGTTGGTGGATACAAGCACATTTCACCACCACCCCCTTTGCCTCTTGCCCTTCTGAGGATATGTACTACTCTCCTGGCCTTTACCTCAAACCTTGACTCTCTTGGTCTGCCCAGCTTTAGGGAAGGTAGTTGCTGATCCAAATCTAGCCCTGTGATCGCAGAGCTCATCACTCTGCTTCCTCCACTCCCTCCCACAAGGAAGCAAAGCAATCTGAAAATCTAGAAGATTCTCCTTCTCACAAAAAGAGCTGAATGGTGTTATAAAGTCGCCAGTGTTGAAGTGTGATTATGGGCGGTGTGAAAATTCACCCATTGGTGAATCAAAGGGCTGGAAAGGCCTTCCAACTCAATCAGGTTTCCTCCATTATGGACACCCAAATTTTGCCATTAAATATCAGTGATAGTCTTTTAAATTACAGAAAACCACATGCTTTTGCTTGACCTAGATGAAAAAGTGGAGAGACAGTAAGAATAGTCACTGTCACAGCCTTGAAATATCTATCTGAGGCAGGGAGAAAGTTTTATAAAACTCATGTCAAGAAGATTTTAACCCAACAAAAAATGTGCATGTACATTCATCAAAAGATGAGAATTAATATGTTCATAGCATCCTTATTCCAAATAGCCCAAGAGAAAAAATATCCAAAAGGTAGGAGGAGCAAGTAATCCTATAATATTCACATAAAGGAATATAGTGAAAATAACAGACTAAAACTACAGGCAACAATATAAATGGATAATCAAATATAGTCATGAGGGGGAAATCCAGATGTGAAGATAGCTTACTACATGATTCCAAAACAGGTCAAAGCAATGATTTCTATTGCAAGTCAGGATAATGGCTAGCTATCCAAGACTGGAAGGGAAAACTGGCAAGATTTCTAGAGAGTTTCAAATGTGCCCTTTCTTCCTCTTGATGATCGTTTCAGAGGTATGTTCACTCTGAAAAATCTCACTGAACTCTACACTCAGGATTCTGTACATTTTTGTAGGTGTGTTTATTGTTTATATAGGGTGAGGGAAGGAGGGAGAGGAAAGAAGAAAGAGGAGAGATGGGGGAGACAGGATGAAAGTTTCTCGGTTTTGTTTGCAACCAAAGGAATTCTCTAGCAACATTTCTCTAGAAACAGGAACTCCGCTAACAGATCTTTATTTCCATTTCCTTGTTCAGGGAAAGCTGTCACACAGCTTCTTGTCAAATGCAAGTTCTCTTTATGTCTGTCAGAAAAAAAAATGCCTGACAGTTTGGTGCTTCTTTTCTTTAAGGAGGAAAAACACTAAATACATTGCTGCAATTTTGCCCTCTGTGCCTTTTCAGGAAAACTGATGCAGAGTATCTTGATGCTGGCCAGAGACAGTGAACTATTGTGACAAACGCCTCTTAAATCCTGCAATGAAAGTTTACTTCTCTCATACCCGAAATCTAATCACTGCAGACAGCTTTTCACTCAGTGGTTCAGAGACCAAGGTTCTTCTGAGTGGTAGATCCAGCATATCTGAAGGCCTCAGCGTTCTCTGCTGAGTCTCCTGTGAGTGGGCAAGTAACCTGTGCCATAGTCACATAACGGAATAGAGTGAAGATAATAAATGAGCTACAACTCTATGCAACAACATAAATGGACTGTCAAGTATAACCATGGCGGGAAACCCAGATGTGAAAATAGCACATGCATGATTCCACAACAGGACAAAGCAATATTGAAAGTCAAGATATTGCTTATGGGCTTTTATGTGATCCTTCTAGAGGTGAAGCGGTGGGTTCCTCACCTTTTATTGCATCTGTTACATGACTACACCTATTGTTTACCCAAGAAGAAAATAAAAAAAAATGAACACCTAGCCTTTCCTTAACATACCAGATCTATACTCCCCACTCTCTACCATCTCTCATGCCTGAAATTGAATTACAAAGAACAACGGACAGGGCGTTATGGGAGAAAATTGAGACAGAAAGATTGGATATCTGCACCCTGTCCTGCATCCATGATGCTACACATCCACACCCGACCTCCTTGTGGCCATCAGAAGAATCACACACCCTGAGAATGATTGCATACTGGTAGACAGATGAATTGTTCTTGTGCGACATGAGTTACACTAGTGAAGCCAAAAAAATGGATAACATTTGTTGTCCCCGTTTTCCCCAAATATTCAGAAGGCCAGAACTGGAAAATGTACACTAGTTGAGGAGACACAGGAGCTGGGTTTTATCATTTTTTATGCCTACTTCCTTTTCCCAAGTCCCTTGATAATAATAATAATAATAAAGCCATAAAAATCATGCCACCAGTAGCATAAACACATTAACCCTTTCTGTGTACAGCATGAGTATATCACAGCTGCTAGCACTACCATTGGGTCAACTCACTCAATTTTCACAACTCAGTGAGATTGTTATCACTACTGTTCCCCCTTTCACCAATTAGGAGCTCGAAGCATGCAGACTAAGTGCAAGATCACACAGCTTGTAAGTGGTGGTACTACAAGAATCAAAGACAACCCAGGATAGAAATGCAACCCAGTAATCTTGATAAAACTCCCAGTAACTAGGGGAATGTTTAGATATGTAATTGTGTGTGTGTGTGTGTGTGTGTGTGTGTGTGTGTGTGTGCGTGCGTGCCTGAATGTGTTTATGAACATCATGGCATGCAAGAGTCCATATAAGTCAAAAGAAGGTGCCGAATCCTCTGGAGCTACAGACAATTGTGCTGGGCTTCAAACCTGAATACTTGGCTAGAGCAACATGCAAACTGCCCAGCTCCTGAGAACCAACCAATCTTGAACCTAAGCTTCAACGGTTGTAAGGCTTGATTCACTGGCTGATCAGGACACACACACACACACACACACACACACACACGGGGAGCGAGGACTTGGGAAGAAAAAAGGCCCAAATTGAGAAAAAAAAAGGTACTTTGTATAGATTTTTGTTTTGTTTTTAATGTTTTCATTCATCTTGTTTAAGATCTATTAAAACCACTGCCTTAATCATAATTAATTATGAAAACCCCAAATGGCTTCAACCTTACATTTATAAGCCAGTAATCTAAAGAGTCTGCTTCTTTCATTGTTTCTCCTGAAATGTGTTTGTAAGTGAACCCTATTTCTCTTTAGTACCTGCCACTGTACAAGCAGCTAGAGATTTATTTGTTATAGGACATAAAACAAAGGGTTAAATCGAAGCCACACAAGGGGCAAACTTAGGCAATGTATTTTTCTTCATGCAATTGGGTTAGTTTTAATTATCAAAAGCTAAAGTTTTGCCAGATGAGCACTAGGTGACATCTGATACCTGATAGGGCTCCAGCATTTTCTGCTTTAACACCGAAGGTATTTAACTCAAATGGTACTCTTTGAAAACACTCCAAGTTCCTATTTCCCCACATCCCTTCTGAGTTTGCCACCCTCTCCCCTCAACATCCAAACACATTGTTAGAACCTCAAGACCTATTTTCTCATGTTTGTAAAACAGACATTCTCTTGACTTCTATTCAGAAGTTTTCTATTTATTCCCACTGTACTTACCCCCACCCCCTCAATTACGCTCTAGACTCAGATACTCAATAAACACGCGCCATCTTGCAAAAGGGGTGGGCTGAAGTGGCAGAATTCTGGTGCCAAATTAAAAGGGGAAATACAGCTTTAGTTGCCTTACTAAAATATAAATACAGGCTTGAGGAATGGAGTTCACATGCAGGCTGGAAAGAAACGTAAATATTGATACTGTATTCTCGTGAACAGTATGTCTCAGTGGCTGTCATCTGCTCTCCTAGTTACTAGCTCTTCGCTCTTAGATGTCTGGTAGGAACAACAAAAAAGAGTAGCTGAACTCTAGAATTAGGGTTTTGTTTCACAAATCCAGATGTGCTTAGACAGAGTCATCAGAAATCAGATCCTAAACATCTTTTTTCACCCTCCATAAGAATTTTGAGCATTGGAATAGGCTTAAAATGCAGTTACAAATTGGTATTTTTTGCAGCTTGGAAAACTGCTTCAAAGGCAAGAGATCTTTTTAATGTCTTCTGAAATGTTTTTAGCTTTAAAAAGATCCTGGTTCTAAGTTATTCCTCAGGCCTCCGAAGCCAGATTCTTACCCTTGTCTAAGCAAGCCCTATTTCTCCATAAAACCCAGCAGCAAGATATCATAAAAGGCCTCAGACCAAAAGCAAGGAAAGATTCCTGCTGCTGTTTATCTTGGAAGTCCAAAACTTCTTGAGATTGCAGAAGATTCTATGGAGTCATTTTCTTCTGTGGTCATACTTACATGGCAGCCCCAGTTAGAAGTATATGCTAGGCCACCCAACTTCAAACCCTGTTCTTCTATCACAACTGTAGTATTTTCAAAGAAATATTGACAATCTGGAGTGAGGAGAATGGTCTCTGTCTTATGGTAATATGAATTACAGATGTAGATTTATTAATGGCTGTTAAAACTCATCACTACACATTCAAGTTCAGTATATATTACTGTTATAACATATACCAAGTGTGGGGAGATTTCAAGGGGTATCACCCTAGACAAATAACTACAGGAAACTACTGACTGCTGGGAGAAGGAGAATTAGCAACCCCCAGGAATGAGCTCCGATATTGGTTGCCCAATACAGAGTGCTCAGTCTTGAAACCATATACATCCAAACAACAAAAACAGACTCAGGAGGTTATATGTGCAGATATATATACACTTCTACTATATATCTCTCTGTACATATGTGTATACAAACATACACATACATATGTATATAACAATAATAATCAAAGAAAAAAGGCAATCAGCTTGCTAGTAGAAGGCATGGGAAGGGTTTAAGAGCATGTAGCTGGGAGGAGTTGAAGGGAGAAAAGGAGGGGTAAAAGTAATGTAATTCTATTTAAGTGAGAAACACCATTTAAAGGGAGTATTAATTAAAACAACTTTTATTTTTCCCCAAGACAAAAACTAATATTATCCAACAAAACTCTCAGAGAAGTACCCACTACCTTAGAGCACTGGTTTCATGAGTCACATTGGACCTCCATGTGAGAATCTGCTCTCCTTGAAAGGATCACAAGAGACTACAGCATGGGTTCCTTGAGAGTAAGTCTATAGAAGACGAGGGCAAGAGGGTCTTCTTTTCCTTTCTAGTATTGCCCATCTGTATGGGTTGAATTGCCCAGTCCTACCCATGAAACCAAAATGTCAACAGCTCTATGGTGTATCCAATCACTTTCCAGTGTTTCTACCAAAGCAGTCTCTGCTCTTACTGCCATCAGCTGCCTGTTTGCTGTCCCTGCTCCTACTCCCCTGTCTCTGACAGGTCTCCGCACACAATAACCCATGTGCCTCTTTTCAACTCTAAGTTAGTCACATTCCTCGCATCTTGAAGGATTGCCACTCTACTCAGAGCACAACTGTATCTGACAAGGCAATGGCCTACCGGACTCTCTGCTGTCTTTCTCTATCTCTTTATGCTGGCCTATCCCCCTCACTCCCTTCCTCATCTTGTCTATACCACCACTAGGACCTTTTGTGCCTCCTTGTCATCAGTGAATTATGCATGACTTGTGTTTACCTCGGGGCCTCTGTACAAGCTATGGCTCTCCTCTGTAAACAGAATCTTCCTCCATCCATGTGCACAATTAACAACTTTACCTCCTTCCAATGTTGCTCAGATGCAGCTTCTTCAGTGAGGCCCACTAGAATACCCTAACTGAACAGGACCATCCTAGCCCCACACAGTTGAATGCCCTCCCTCATATATACTGTTGTATGGGGCTTATCTTTCTCCTTTGGAACAGAGGCTTATAGTTGCTTTATGTTTGCTTATCAAACATAAATATCTACAAAAGTGTCTGATATATAATAAATGAATAAATCCCAATGATAAGATAATCACTTTTTGTATGCTTATAGAAGTAACAACAGAAAACGAACCTGAATTAATGTCTGGTCATATTGAGAATCAGAATTTCTTGACAGCTAGCCACATCCTTCTTCTGACCTTGCATTCCACAGATTCAGGCAGAGGCTTTCACTTACTTGGAAGGAGCAATATATACCTTCTACTCTGTCTGATGCAATATAGTGTCAATATAAGAGTTGATGTGCCAGGCACAGTTCTCAAGACCCACTTTAACTTCTCTCAATAACATGATGCAGTCAATAGTGTTATTTCCACTCCATAGCAGATGAAGAAAAGAAGATATGCAACATGCTGCCAAAAGCACTACAATGTTGAAAGGGTGAAGATGGTATCAGAACCCACACAGTCCAATTTCAGAATCCATACTCCTCACCACAAATGCTCCCACTTTCCTGGCTCACCAGATAGTACCCAACCTTCCTCAAACCAAGTTTAAGGAAGCTCCAAAGGTCCTAAATTCTTAAGATTTTCTTATAGAACAAAGAACATGGACATAAGGTCATCATTGAGTACCCTAAAAGAAAGAAAGAAAGAAAGAAAGAAAGAAAGAAAGAAAGAAAGAGACAAAACTCTAATTCTCTGCTTGTCACAAACAAGGCACTCTTGAGCACGAGAAATAGGCTGTAGGTTCCAAAGAGTCCCCTTGCAGTGCTACAATACTGCTATTCCATAACCAAAACGACAATGCTGCTTTGTCAAAATCAGCTTTTTACCTATTATATACAAGAAGATGAAAATGGCTCATCTAATTGCTATTAATAGCTCCAGTTTGAGCCATATTAACCTTATTTTCCCTTCAAATAGGGCTATTAGGCCAGGAGATCAAAGGAGTGCTACAAACATGTGATATCTTGATTTCAGCAAACCATTTGATAGTTGCTCATGATGATAGATCTTGTGGGCAAGGTGGAGAAATGTGGTTGGGATGGGGAGGTGTGGGGGGGTACATTTGTGGCTTCTGCAACAATGGCATCCAAGGAATGTTGATTAATAGATGTCAACTTAGAAGGATGTTGCTAGGAGCTCTGGTCTTGAGTCCATCCGGACAATAATTTTATCCGAGATGTGGGTGATGTCATAGAATCATGTTTACAGTAGCTGCAAAGAACAAAATGCCGGGGGCACCAGCTGACACGTTAAATCAAGACATTAAACCATCACCACTGATTGGAAATGAAAGAGCAAAGCAAGCAAGATTCAGTTTAACAAAGACAACGGAAGAGTCTCACAACATTTAAGCTCAAAATATCAACTATACACAGAATCAAGGAAATCTCAAGTTTAAAATCTACCACGTTAAACAAGGCAATTTACGGGGGCACAATAGCAATTGTTAATCAGCAGCATAGTATGCTGGTTAAAACAAAGGTCACTTCAGTCCTGATTACTGATAGAAACAGAAGAAATAGGTCTCTTCACATTCTGCGCTGGAAACATATGGCAACCAGGAAAAGCGGAACTAAAAAACTTCACTGGGGGAATCTAAGTAACTGAAGTCATCTAACCTGGCATGAAGAAAGTTTAGGAGAAACCATAGACATAAACCTACCTCTACTTAGAGACTGGAAAAGAGATTAAAAGTAGATGCTACACAGTTTCAGCGGCAGAACTAGGACAAAAGGCTAGCGTTACAAAAAGATGTAGTGCCAGTATAGATAAGGACTTTATAAGCACACGAAGCATCCAGCAGTAAAACCAAGATAGGCTTGGCCACTCTCTAATGCCAGGGGTCTCACGGGGACTACCATTTGGGACATTTCTGGATGGGAAGTGTATTTCTATGAGTTACTAAGATTTTTTTTTCTAAACTTAAGACCCCCAAATTCTGTGACTCTTATTAAATTAAGATTAACTCTGTATGTGTGAGAGAGAATCTGAGACTGACCACACAGTCCAAACTGACCTAAAAAAAAATCAAATCTTCCAGCCTTGACATCCTGTAAGCTGGATTACAGGCGTGCACCACCACCATACCTGCCAAGTTACATTTACGCTTGGCCTATTTCATTTTGAGGACCTTAAACACTTAAAAATATTTTTTCAGAATAGGGATGACTATATTCACAGATAATTTTCTTAGTAATCGTAGACCCTCTTTCTCATACTCAGTAATGGCTGAGAGATGGGCATTACATGAGAAACAGAAATTGCCTATATCTGTCTTAGTCACTCATAAAGATGAGCTACACGGGGTCCCTGCCCTCTGGGTCACACCATGCTGTGTCCAGTCAGAGTACTATTTGAAATGCTGTTTCAACAAATTTCAAACCTATAATGAAGTTCTTACATTGAAAACCCATGTCGACTTCGTTAATTTTATTTTGGTTTATTATTAAGATATAAAATCATGTTGAAGAAATTTTGTAATTGTTCTTTTGTGCCATCACACCCTTGTTATCCTGTTTCAGTAGAATGGCACACAAAACCTTGAATTCCATGATTTTGTGTGTGCTTCTGTGTGTATGCATGTTTGTGTACATTTGTGTGTGTGCACAAGTGTAATCAAGTGTATGGAGGCCAGAAGTCAACCTCTGGCATGGTTCCTCAAGAACCATCCCCGTTTTGTTCTTTTGAGACAGTTTTTCTCATAGGCCTGAAACTCACATAGGAAGGTAGACTAGTTGATAAGAGAGCCTCGGGCGTTCTCCTGTCTCTGCTTCCCCAGTGCTAAGCTTATAAGCATGTGCCAATACATCCAGCATTTTACATGGGTTCTGGGGACTGATTTCAAATACTCAGGTTTGCATGTAAGCACCCTACCCACCAAACTCTCTTTTCAGCCTTGTTCCATGATTGTTTTAATGGAATGTGCTGGCTGGTCTTAGGTCAACTCGACACAAACTAGAGTTACCTGAAAGGAGACAACCTCAATTGAGAAAATGCCTCCATAAGATCCGGCTGTAAGACATTTTCCTAATTAGTGATTGATGGGGAGGGCCTAGTCCATTGTGGTTGAGTTCATCACCAGGATGGTGATCCTGGGTTCTATAAGAAAGCAGGATGTGTAAGCCGTAAGGAGTAAGCCAGTAAGCAGCACCCTTCCATGGCCTCTGTATCAGCTCCCACCTCCAGAATCCTGCCCTGTCTCAGTTCCTGTCCTGACTTCCTTCGGTGATGAACAGCAATGCCGAATAACCCTTTCCTCCCCAACTTGCTTTTGGGTTAGGGTGTTTCATCTCAGCAATAGAAACCCCGAATGAAGACATGGAGTAAAAGGAAAATAGGGAGAAGTAGCAAGAGAAAATTCTAACTCTGTTTAAAATTCTCACTGACTCTAAGGGAAAATGTGAGACAGTCAGAGACACTCCATAAGTCACCGGAGATTAAAGGCCAATTAAAAGCTCTAAGATTGAGGATATTTTAGAAAGCCTGTTAGGCTGTTTCACTTTTGTAATGACACATACAGAAAAGGCCTCCACGCATATTGGGAGAAAGACGTCTTCACTTCTGCCACATGACTATCAGCCCAGAAGAACCCCAAATGTTTCCTAAATAAAGTACTTCTGTCTCTGACGAGGGAGGGGGACTTGATTGGGGAAGAGGGAGGGAAATGGGAGGCGGTGGTGAGGAAGAGACAGAAATCTTTAATTAATAAATAAATAAATAAATAAATAAATAAATAAATAAATAAAAAGTACTTCTGTCATTTTTTTATTTCAAAGCCGAGCTCAGGGGCTAGAATGGTGGTACACACCGATCATCACACCAGTACTACAGAGGCACATTTGAGAGGATTCGGATGAGTTCAAGGTCATTCTCCTCTGATTCACAGGGAGTTTGAAACCAGCCTAAGCTCCACAGCACCCTATCTCAATAAACACACAACGTCAGTCAGGCACGGTGGTGCACACCTTTAATCCCAACACTCAGAGGCAGAGGCAGGAAGATCTCTATGAGTTCCAAGGCCAACATGGGCTACAAAGTAAATTCCATGACAGTCAGCGCTACATAGTGAGACCTTGTCTCATGAACAAACAAAAAAGGTCCAACCCCGTACAATGGGAAAAATCTGCGGGAAATGTGTTGTTGTGTTGTTATTGGTTGGGTATTAGGAAATTATAGCCTAGAATTATTAGCCTTTGAGAAACTGCTTTCTTCTCGACCATTTTGGGATACAGTTTTGAATGGAGCAGTTAGGAACTCATATTACCTCAGAGAAACTCATTTAATAGAGCCAGAAGAAAAGAATCAACCACAGCTACGAAAACATTTAAGAAGACACATTAGCCAGGCTAACGAAGATTGCTATGTGCAATAGGTAGGCTAGACAGAATGAGGAAAAAAACATGATTTTCCAAAAGCATAATGAATGAAGATTAGTGCTACCACACAACCCAAATGATTCCTCCTCCAAATATATTAACTCCCCTAGTTCTTTCAGGATTTAGCAGTTTTCTTATCTGCTATAGCTGAAACCATGCTTCTTAAATAGGGAGCCTAGATCTGCTAGGACCATCAGTGGCCCATTCCACACGGCAATAACGAGCACATTCAGAGCCTGGCTGATTAAGAAGTCGAGATGCGCTTTGTCAACACAGACTTGAGTTTCTTCTTCCCTGTTCCTTCTCACTGTCACAGTCCTGCAGAGCTCCCATCCCAATAATTCCAACCGTGGCCACAGTAGCTGATAACAGAAACTATTTCCAGACCCACCGCAGAACATTCTGGAAAATGTATCTGATCTACAATACTGCATAAAATCTTTCAAGGAAAAAGGATGAAACACATCACCTGAATGTTTGTCCTGGACTTTATCTTCAGCATTGAAAGATCCAACAGATTAGGTTAGGATGGAGCACAGTGATAGTGTGCTTGCCTGACGTGGGTGAGGCCATGAGTTCAATCTCCAGCACTACAAAGGAAAAAAAAGATCCAGAAAATTGCCCCGGTTTGGGCTTCCTGAGAAGTACAGCCAGTCCTGAGAAGTTTCAGTTGGAGGTAGAGAGTGGGAAAAAGAGCAACAAATGCAGGCTATGTCACCAGATACATCATAACCACGGGCGACTACTGCTCAGTTCTACTGGTGAATAGCACGGAACATACTGGAGGCTTCTCCCATTCAAAGACCAAGGGAGCTATAGCTGGAGTCCGCTTCTGAGTGCCGCCTCAGGGGCATTAACTTGGTAGTACCTCTGGCGTTCCCTATATGCAAGGACAAACCTGTTTCACTTGCCAACAAGCAAAGACAAAAGTGTCAGGCAGGGTGTGCAGTAAGAAGTCTTCAGGAGGGGAGATAGGAAGGTTAAATCGAGATAAGGCATGCAGAGTACTTAATACAGAGTTGCGCAGAGGCTGACAAGTAACAAAGGTAGGAAGCGTTAGATAAATATATAAATAAATAAATAAATAAATAAATAAATGGAATGAGTCAAAGAGGGATGACCCAGAAGGTAAAGGTGCTTGCTGCCACTCTTGATGGCCTGAGTTTCATCCCAGGGTCTCACATGGTGAAAGAACAGGACTGCAAACTGTCCCCTGAATTCAACAGGTACTCTAAGGTACACATGCGCACATGCAAATAAATGTTAAATTTAAAATAATAATAATAATAAAACATCTACTTGATGAGTGACAGAAGGACCACTGTAGTGAAATGGGAAGTGTTACCTTTGCAATAACTGGCAATGGGACAATTGTGTGTCTATGTGGAGAAAATAATCTTGTCTCCTGCCTCACATCACTTATGAAAATCCATTCCAAATCAGATGTGGTGGTACACAACTTTATTCCTAGCATTCAGGAGGTAGAAGCAGGCTGATCTCTGTGAGTTCAGGGCCAGAATATTCTATATAACAAGTTCCAGGACAGCAACAATTACCTACATAGAAAGATTGTGTCTCAAAAAACAAAGAATCCGTACCATATAGATAACAGATCTAAACAGCAAAGGCAAAATAAACTTTAGAACTGATGAGATCTCTTCAAGGCCCAAGGATTAATGAAGAATTTCTTTTAAACAGAAGAGAAACAAAAAGTTTATTGTAAAGGAAAAAACTGACGAAATGGACAACATAAAAACATAAATGTCTGCTCACCAAATTATAACACTAAGGAAGTTGAAAGGCAAGCTACTGAAAGATAACACTTTGCAGTACCTAAAAATGACAAATAACTCATATTCACGAAATAAAAAAAAACTCAGAAAAAAAACAATAAGAAAAGGGGACCAAAAACTTTCTTTAAAGGGGAGTAAAAGAAAAAGGAAGGAATAAAGGTCTTAAACTGCCCATTCAGAAAAAAAAAAAAGGATATCCAAACTGAATTTTAAAACACAAAAATGTTAACTTCAAAAGCTATCCAAAATGCAGCTTAGAATTACTATGGTTTTATTACATTTATTGCCAGAGTAACTCTTACTTAAAAGATTCCAGTCCTGGTGAAGATGTAGAGCAAGTGGAACTCCTGGGACCATAAAGCAATGCACGCAGATAGAAAACAGTCAGATGGCATATATTAAAGCCAAACGTACCTATCCCCTTTGACCCAGTAATCCCACTTTTAGATGCATACCAGTCAGTTGGATATAAATACGCTCACGACAAGACACGGAGAGGGGCTGGAGGTAGCTTAGTTGGTAGAGTACTTGCCTAGTATGAACTAAGCCCTAGGGCTGACCCTCAGCACTGCCCAAAGCCGGGTGTGCTAGCTTTAATCCCAACACTCCAGAGGTAGAGCAGGAAAGAATCAGGAATTCCAGATCATTCTTAGCTCCATATCGAGTTCCAGGCCAGCCTAGGATATATGGTAGTTTTTGAACTACAAATACAGAAGGCATGTAGCAAAAAGCATTCATGACTGTAGAGTTAAAATAGAAACAAATGTCTATCATCAAGAGAATGGATCAGCAAACTATGGTAGATACCCACAACTTCATGCAGCAAAGACAATGAACAATCATTATGCATGCACAACATGGAAGATCCTTACCAGTGTAATGCTGAATCAATAATGTAGACACTAAGAAGTGTGTGAGCACTTACGTGAAGTGCGCAAGCACTTACGTGAAGTGCGCAAGCACTTACTTGAAGTCCGAAAGTTTTATATAAATCTAGTTATTGGAAGAGAAAGTCAGGGGCACGCCGACCCTAAGGAGTTGGAGTGACTGGTAGAGGGCACAACAATGTGTTGTCTCTTAATCTGAGGAGTTTCCCCTTGAGTTATTTGTTTTGTGAAAATTCACCAACACAAGCACATAGAATCGGCATTCTTCTTTTAAAAGAATAAACAAAACACAGGAATGTCAGGCTTAATGCAGATTTCACTTAAAAAAAAGTTCAGTAACTAAATGTAATTAGCAGTATCCAAAAGGCCAACAACACGAAATGTCTAAGGATGCACAGTTTGGCATTGAGTCCCGTGAAGTAATTCCAAAGCCTCAGGTGTTAGCGACTGAAAAGCTGGACTTGCTTCAAGTTTATGGCCATAAATCTCAGAAGGCTCTCCGTGCAGCCGGATAATCCCACTACACTTCCTTACTGCATCCACGCTCCCCCGGGACAGCCTATTCACACCTTGACTCCTCTCCTCACATTGCCAACACCCTCTCAGCTGATGATCTCATCACTTACTTCATGGGGAAAATAGATGTCATTTTTTAAATGGCAAGGGGAAACACCCCGCCCCACCTCCACCGCCCCCTCCACCGCTGTCAGTCCACCAGCTCACCTCACCTGCCTTTCGGCCTAGATCTGTCGCTTTCCCTCCAGATGTATTTTCATCTTACTTCACCTTGGCTTCTCAAGGACTTTATAACTGTCCAGATCTCTTTCCCGGTACCAATTTCCCCCTCTTTTTGGAAACCGAGCATGTGCAACATGCTGATACCTAAAGAAGTTTCCTGTCCATACTGTGTGTTCGTGTAACCTCTACTCCAGTTCTCTAGTTCCCTTCAAAGCAAAACTCTTTACAAGAGTCACCAGTTACTGCCATTTCCTCTTAGACCCATCCTCTTCTTTCTCTACCCCACTCCTCCACACATGCGAAGCAAGTACTCTGCCCCCACACCTCCTTTTGGCTTCCACTGTATCACACCGTCCTGCTCATCATTCTAGATTTTTATCTCTCAGCACTGGGATCCAACCAAGGGTTTTGTATGTGCTAAACGAGCTCTACCACTGACTTACATGTAGCACTAGTGATGTTTAGTTTGTTTTATGAAGCAGGATCTCTCTCTCTCTCTCTCTCTCTCTCTCTCTCTCTCTCTCTGTGAGTGTGTGTGTGTGTGTGTGCCTAGTCCAGGATGGCTGCAAGTTACTGATGTGAAGCATAACATCCAACTCTCCTAGACTGCTGAATGTTCTTTTTCATTCTTTCTCTTCTCCTATGAAACTCAAAGTCAGCCTCCCCTGGGCATCAGCACCAGTTTCCTCCCTTCTGGGAAATTCAAGCATGCTTAACAATTGGTACCTTTCTGCATGTACCATGCTCCTTTCCTGTCTCTGCTGTCCCTAGATCGGAGGTGTCACACGGCCTTCTTCATCATCTTCCCATCTCACATCTTCATCTTTCTGTCTCACATCTTCATCTCCAGCTTGGGCTTCTCTCTCTTAGGCTTTCCCCTCACACATCTAACCCATCATCTCAAACTTAACAGGGCTCAAACAGAAAGCTACAGATTGCATTCCCTTCAGATGAAAATGTCCACCTTCCCAGTGTACAGATGAAAATGTCCACCTTCCCTTCTGTATTTCTGTAAATGTCATCGCCTGCTTTGAATTACTGAAGCAAGGAAGCTATGCGTCTGACATCTGAATTACTTTTTCTCATAACCTGTACCTAATCTATTCAGTAAGTCCTATCAATTATATTTCCAAAATGAGTTAGTTCAGAATCTGACCACTTTCTCCTTATTTCTAGTCCCCAGTACTAGTTGACTAGATAGTAACTACCTTACCAGTCCAAACTTGCCTCAAAAGTGACTTCACAGAAGTGTATATCAGATGAGGCCAGTCACCGAAAGTCCCCTACCATGAGTCAGGGCAACAGGAAGCAGCCCTGAGGGTAGAGCAGCAAGAAAAGTGTGCGATCTGGGAAGGAAAACAAAAATGGGGGTATAGAGGCACAGACAAAATTAAGAAACCTTTTCTTTTTGAAATACCTTCAGGCTGGAGTAACCATAAAGGGGGGTGCACAACATAGTTGATACCACCGGGGTTCTGATCAGCCCTTCTGCCTTCCCAAGAGAACCCCTGCAGACACACATGTGTACGACCACAGGCTTTTCGTAGCTATCTGACCCCCGGGGACATGCTCGAATCATATATGGGGCTGGCCCTGGATGTCAGATAATTTTGCTCGGGTGCTACTTCCCATCTACCCAGGGAGAATGGGCGCAGAACCATTCCAGCCTCTTCATCCCCCCCCCTCCTCCTAGTGAAGCGCATCTGCCATGGCACACCAGTTAAGGGGCTCAGGCGAGGCTGAATCCAAAGTGTCTGCAGTAATAACCCCTCACAACAAGCTTCAGCTTCTACCCCTCCTGCTTCCCTTCCCCACCCCCTCCATATGCTTCCGTGGACTCCCTCTCAAACTACTCGCACAGAAATCCCTGCCTCAGGCTCTGAAGTTTGGGAAAGTCAAAGGAAGATGCAAAATGTTGTACCTTTACTCCCAGAGGTTATGACAAGAACAGTACCATCCTACATTGAAAGGGATAAGAGAAGAGAGAAAACAGGACACCAAGTATTAAGAAAACATTTGAGGGGGAAAAAAACCCTGAAGAGGCAGGCCAGTGAGATGGCTCCACCAAGTAAGCCTGGATGACCAGCGTTCTGTCCCTGGAATGTACATAGTGGAGAAAGAGAACTGAGTCCACAAAGGAGCCCTCTGATCTCCACGTGCCCCACCCCACCCCCACATCATGTACACACACAATAGCAATAGTAATAATAGTTAATTAAACATTTTAGAAGAAAGTATTTTAAATGATTAATTTTAAGACCTTCCCTGGGTATTAGATTAGGCCATCTTTATTTATTCATGTACAAGTATACATGAACATCAATACACTAATGACCCCCCTAACTCCATTTTCCACTCGTTTATACTCTGATAGTGAAAATGGCTTGAAGGGACTATTAGATCCTAGATCCATAACTGCCTACCTGGTGCCGCTAACAGAAAGGCAAGTGAGGAGTGCTACTTTGGCAGTGTGAATTGTGTTTAAGAGCTATGTTTGTGCCACACGTGCACGTGGAAAATGAATGCACCATTCAACCGTCTGCAGAACTTCCCTCCAGTTCTTTTGAAGTGAAGTCACCACTTCCCCCTAACTGCACTACCCAAATATCAGCGCTGTTGAAAGTGAAGGGCCTGTCCCTGCTGGGTGGTTTGGGGTAAAAAAGGAGGCAGGATTAAAGTGCTCATTTCCAGTCCCAAAAGTAAAATACGACTTGGCCTAGGGCAATCCTAATTCTTTCCAGAACTCATCCCCGGAATTGCCCTTTTAAACAACTAGTCATTAACCCAACTCCAGGTCTTTTATAGCTGCAAAAGCTGATCGGGCACATCATTTATTCATTACGCTTATTATTATTGTTATTGCAGAAAAGCAGTGAATTCCTGGGGCGGGGTTCAAAGGGTTCTTCCAGGGAGGAAGGGATGAGGGAAAGGAATGGCTAGGCCAGCAGGCCCGGCCAAGAGGCTGGGCTGGGCTGCCCAACAGAGGTGCAGGGAAGTTCTCCTGGAAAGTACACTGCTGAAGCTCCTCTGCCTGGCGCAGCACTCAGTGACCACCTCACACCAGAGCAGCCACTGCAGCAACAGAAAAGGCTTCTTACGTAAGTCATAACCGCTGACATCACCTTCCCCCAGAGCATCTCAACTGAACCAGGAACCAAAGGACCCACGTGCCAATCCAACACTCTTGTCCACCGCCTGGGTCGTTTTCTAAGTGATCCTGTAGCTGCCAGGTTTGGGATACAGTGCACCAGTGGGAGAGGAGTGAATGGCCCTTAGAGGAGTTAACAGAGACTACTTTCTAGGACGTTTGCAGTGTTGCAAGAGTGAAGTCAATGTGCAGGGAAGATGCCCAGGGGTCTCCTTCCTCACCCTCTCACTGCAACCTGCCTGGCTGGACTGGTTCACACCTAAGTCTAGATTTGTGCGACAAGGAACTAAGGCAGAGGAAGAAGAGCCTGCAGCATGCTCCGAAGACAGATACTCCAAAGAGGCATTCGTTAAGAACCCTAGGTTACTCAGGACGGAAAAGACTGTCAGAGAGCTCTTTCCCACCCCCCAGGCATTCCTCCCCTCCAGTCCCTCACTAAGGCCTTTGCTGATTCCAGGGTTCTTACTAGAGCACCTTGGAGTTTATTCTAGGCAGTCAGCCAGTGATGCTGGACTAGGTCACACACCTTCCAAAGGCATGAGTCCCGGGCACCTGAGGTCACAAAAGTGTGACAAAGCAGCTTGTCTCCCACAGACATCTTAAAAAGACACCCACTACTGAAGCCCCCAATGGTGTAACCCAGTGGCTGACTCCTAGAAGCTACAGGAGTTGCACCCCTCCCTCTTCCCAAGGACATGAAAGGCATATATGTCCCAGTGGTAAATGGCAGACTATCTCTACCTCTTGTCTGCCTCCTAAATGCTTGCTTCCTGCCCGTTCTCAACACCACGAATGTCTATGAGTTGCGAGGCCGTCCTTTTAACTTTCTACTCTCCGTGCCTGTATCCCTGCATGGGCCAGGGGCCACCCTACCTACTCAACCCTGGTTGACTGGGGTAGATCTCAGAGCGAAAGAGGGGAAAGAAGGCAAGAGTAAGGTGCTAGTTACAGCAGGCACCGCGCCTCGGGGCTGAGATTGCGGCGAGGCAAGTGGGGACTGCAAGAGGGTGCGGCGCTGGAGCCTAGTACCCTGGAGGATAGAAGGCGCTGGTACTCACGCACTGCCTCCTGCTTGGGGTCCAACGTGCTGAGGACGCGCTGCACGCTGCCGAGCTTGCCCTGAAGCGCCCAGACGCGGCGGTGAGTAAGCTGGATGTCGCTCTCGAGCTCCTGGAAGAGGCTGCACGCGTGCCGGGCCACGTCTGAGAGCTGCCGGAGGACCCTGGCCAGCGCAGCGTTGCTGAGGGCGCACAGGTCTAGCATGAGCAGCATAGCCTCGGCCGCAGCCGTGGACGCCTCGCCGGTGGCCGATGCTGCCTCCGGGACCCCAGCCATGCTCTCCTCCCCGGCCTCGCGCGCCTCGTCCGGTGGCTGCTGAGCCTGCTCTGCCGGCGCCGGAGGTGGTGGCAGTGGGAGAGGCGCAGGGGGCACACGGGGAGGCTCCTCTGGCCCCGGTGCCTCGGCCTCTTCCCGCCGGCCAGGCGGCTGCAGGGGCGGCGGCTCAACGCTACCTCCACTCGTGTCCTCATCTGGGCCGAGAGCCGGGCGCCGCTGCCGGCAAAGCCACTGCGGCTCCACGATACGCTTGGCGAAAGGCATCCCGCACAGCCGGGCCGCGACTTTCCGTTCTCCTCTGAGTGTCCCTTCTAAGCTAGGGACCTGGCGCGCCCACCTGAGCAAGAAGAGGGCAGGAGTCCGGCAAGGAATGAACCGGGCTGTCCAGACACGCCAAGGGCTCCTCTGCTCACCTGGCCTCCTCCTCTTCCCCACCCTCTCCTTCACAGCTTAGTCCGACCTGTCCTCCTCCGGGTGCACGGCTGTCTAGGAAAGATGACAAGCGCTGGGCAGAGAAATCTTGGGGTGTGCTTGGGTCCTCCTCACTTGCTTCCAACCGGGGTCAGCAGGCTCAGCTCCATCGTTCCTCAGCCCGTTGCCGCCGCCTTGGCCACTGCCGCCGCCTATATAAATGGGCGTGCGCGCCTGTGTGTGTGTGTGTGTGTGTCCGTGTGTGTATGTATGTGTGTGTCCGCGTGTGTATGTATGTGTGTGTGTCCGCGTGTGTGGATGGGTGGGTGGTGGGTGTGAGTGTGTGCGCGCGCCTCAGTTTGAAAGTACCCCAGCGCAGGCCTCTCCCGCGCGCCCCTCGGCCGCTCCGGGGAGCGAGTGCGCCTGGGATCTCGCTCCCTTTCTGGGCGGGGAGGAGGTTTCGGAAAGGCGCTCTGAAAACCCGGACAGAGGAATCCGCCTCCAGCCCTGGCTCAGGAGGCGGCGCGGGGGCGGCGGGGCGGACGCCGGGCGGGGGAGGCCAGGGCGGAGTGGGGCGCAGCGCCCTGTGCGGCCGCTGGGAGTCACTGGTGGCCGGACCGCGCCTGGCGCGTTCCTGAGCCCAGACACTTTCTCACACACATCTCAGAGGTTAGAATTGAGACTGTCTGGGAGGTGGGGGTTGGGAGTTCGCAAGTTAAGAGTGTGGGTGCTGGTAGCCAGTTCAGAGGAAGGAAAGTATTGGGGATGCTGTGGATTCGTGTTGGAGCAAGTCGCTCCGTAGAATTCCAACTCTGACAAGTCTTTTGGTTCTTAGAGGGGGAAACAGCGCTGCTCCTTAAAGTGCCCCAGGAGACAGTTGGGGAGGGTGACGCAGCATGGGTGCATTCCCACGTGGCAAGAGTGGCCCAGGTGCTGTTGGTTTATACATTTCTCTGATATCCTTCTTTGGTCTGCTCTGGGAGCCTTCTTCTCCAGAACATCATGAATGAGACCCAAATGATCAGTGAGCAAACCCCCCAGAAAGTTGCTTGCAAAATTCATTGCACATTAAGTGAAATGAATCGGATTACCTCCTTGTCACCCTACTGTGTTAATCCAACACAGGGTTTTTAAAGTTCCCCATGGGAGACATGATGATTCACAGAAGAATGGAAAGTTTTCCCTTCGGTTAACTAAAAAGTATAATTTCTTAAAAGGCATACCTTTTCAATTGCAGTAATGTGCAGGCTGGCTGGGGGCAGCTGAAAACCTAAAAGCAGTTTAAGAATTGTTTTTTTTTTCTTTCAAAAGAAAAACTTTCATCTCTCCACAATGCATACTGTAAAATAAATAAATAAATAAAATTTAAGGCCACAAGCCAGATCTTGAGAATGCTAACTTCATTCCATGTATCTAAAGAGAACATAGAAAAAAATATCTTTTATGGAATCAATAAAGACCTCTAGATATGCAGTGGTGTGCCCTCTGTGCTCCCTGCCTTGACAGGGATTCCATACAGGGCATAACACTCAGCACTTGGAGTCAGCCTACACGTTAGTCACAAAGGCTTTGACAGAGACTATCTTAGTCTAATAACAACAACAACAACAATAATAATATTGGTGAAGGAATATCCCTGCTCATAAAAGAAGATGAAGGCTGGGGTTTTGGAGGTATAGGGTCATAATGTCTGTAAAGTCCACATAAATGATTTGGTAACAATGATTTGGTGGTGGTGGTGATGACAACAATAAGGAAATTAATATGATAAGCAAAGAGGGAAATAGGGACCAAAATAGTGAGTCCAAGCAAAGGGCAGATTGCAGTTCACTGTGCAGTTCTTACAACTTTTCTTTAAATTTGGTTTTGTTTCCTAATAGAAAGGAAAAGAAAGAGAATGTTTTTGAGCTGTTTTTCAGCATGTGTTCTTTATATCACAAATCCAGAGAGCTGGCCAATTTAGAATGTAGCCTGGCACCTTTTAACATGTTCCAAATTCTGAACAAGAATTCCGCTAGGTTGATAAACCGGACTCTACCCTGACTACACTGAAAAATAAAGAAGAATAGAAGAGTGTGCGAGGCATCCACTTCCCAAGCCTATTGACAACTGTCTGCCCTGCCTTCAGTTAGGGCCACATACCTAGAGCTATCCTATTAACCCCATCCACCTGCACATCCAGTGAATGAACACTATGTGGCTTTCACTCCTCAATGGGGTTTGAGATTATTGATGGATTCCTTTTATGGATCAGTCAGAGTGATCTTAAGGGGGTGGCAGACAAGGTAGAGGAGAAGGAAGATTACAGGGGGTATTTAAGCTGAACAACAGGCTAGCTATCTGAGTATCTAGCCTAAAGTGACTAGCACAGATTCAGGATCAGGAAGCAAATCAAAGCTCCATTCAACTGTACAAAAGGAGGGACTCTTTTTACTCTCCTGGAATCCTACTCTTGTGCTAACAATACCGTTTAGCTAAAAAAAAATAATAAAATAAAATAGAAGACTTTGGTGTTGGTTTTGATCTCCTTGAGTCTCAGCGTTCCCTCTTTTTCCTTTGGTGGTCCCCAGTGATGTTTCCAAGATAGATTCTTTCAATGTCACCAAAAATAAAACCAATACAAATGATCATGTTCATTAATATGCCGTGTTGATGCATTCTCATTTCTCAGTTAGTTGTTGAGAATAAACACAGCTTTAGAAAACAGTGTGATTGCTAGACTTTAGTAACACTACCTAAAAATCCTGTAGACTATAACAGGGCAGCTTCGAGAGAGCTTCTTAGTCCACCCTTTCCCTTTGCACCTCAAGCCCCTCCTGTGTTCATGCCTCTCCCTGACAACACATAGCAACCACATGTAATCTCAGTGGGGTATATAGCCAATGACTGAGCTTTCAAATACCCCCCACCAAGGTTGTATATTATTCAGATCCTGAATTGCATTTACTCTGAGCTTTCTGACAAAAAGATTCCTCTAACAGTGACAAGGCTGCTGTAGCTGGTGAAATGGTTCACTGGGTAAAGATGCCACCAAACCTAAAGATATGATTTTTATAATCCATGATAAAAGGCAAGAATTGACTCCACAGGGTTGTCCTCTGACCTCTACACAATTGCCATAGTGAGTGCACACACATGAATAAAATAAAGTTTAAAAGTTGTTTTTTTAAATCACAGTAAAAGTTACTATCTGAACTTTGAGTGTTATGCCTAGTTATATTCTTGCCTGATCTATCTCTCTCTGTCTCTCTATCTCTCTCTGTCTCTCTCTCTCTAACACACCCAAACAATCCAAGTGCATATATTCCCTTTCCTATCTGTTATTACCAAAATGAAAATGGGGGGAAAAAGCATTTTTAAATGCCTAAAGACAGGCAGTCAGTCACATAGTTCAAAAGCTAGCACAGTTTCCTCAAATGTGTGATCAGTATAAACATTATGAAACGAAGTGAAATAGCCTGAGTGCATCACCATGCCCCAAGCATCACTTGGCCTTCTCTAGTCCAATAGGAAGTAAGGCTTTACAAAGCACCAGGAGCCCAAAGCCTCTTCTCCAACATTTCCTGATTCAGTAGGTCACCATCTATGGTACATCAGTATTATTTTTGGTGCAAAGTATTTCTTTTACGTAAGAAATGTCAGGAGATGTGTGGGGTGTGTTGGCATAATCATTTAATTGCAGTGACTAAAGTCCCCCTTCCTGCATCCAATTGTCCTTATTACTAGCTTAATCACTGCAACTCACTCCTAAAAGCCATGGCACTAAGTAAAAAGCTGTTAAGTTTTTAAAAATTCCATTAACTTTATTGGGGAAAATTATAAGCATTCCATTCCAACCTACGTTACCCAAACTGTTTCATGTATAAGAAACATATATTCTGCTTATGTAACGATCACAAGTTTGAAGCAAAAGGACATGGTTTGCACATAAATGTGATGCTGGCAGAGTTTTGGGAAGGAGAAAAACAGATTTGACAGTAATGTGGTAAAAGACAGGATAGGTGGCCTTCTGGGAAAATTGTAGAGAGTCATGTGGTTCACATTGAAGCACAGAAGTTCTGAGAGTTCATAGTTAACCTATACTTAAACTACACGTACAAATAAACATACAGTACAAAAGACACCACCATACGAAATAAAAACTAAAGAAGAGAGAGCCTTTAAGCATGTGGAAAGAACTCATACTCAAAGTGGGCATAACACATGTGGAAGATGCTTTATGCCTCACTTCTCTTCTTCCTGTACCAGGAGGCACCACCTTCAGGCTCTCCAAGAGATTTCCCCACATTAAATGTCAGTTAGCTGTTGATTCTGGGATTCACTAACTCCTTTCCCCCCTTAGCTTTACTGGGTGGTAGAAGAAAGCTAGAAAGTTGTAAGGCATCTTGACTGAGGAACTCTACATGCTTGCATAGGTGTGATTTATAGCATAACCATTATGCCCAAAGCCTTCATAGACTTCTTTTTCTATATATAGGAACAACAACCTTGAATTTGACTTTTTATAATGCTCATGAGTCACCAGTAAAAACTGTATTCATTACTACTTTAAGATATTAAGTCTCCATAAAAATAAGTAAATCTACATACAGACAGACAGACAGATAGATATATGATTGATAAATAGATACATAGATAGATACATGCATAGATGCATAGATAGATACATAGATAATCATTATGACCATAATTTAAAAGGGAGATAAAGACAATATACTGCTATTGGAAGTTTCCTTTGTTTTAATTGGTGCTTTTCTTCCTCAAAGAGCTTTGTTTAGATTATCCAATTTGAAATATAGGAGTTTCTATCATCATTTTTACAGAAAGGGAGCATTGCCAGAAAAAAAATGAATGACATTAAATGGTTTTCCCAAAATGCTGAAGATTGTCAATCCAAACACTCTTGCAACCAGCCTTTTATCTTCCTGGATAGAGAACCTTTGACGACTCTTCGATTTCAGTGTTAGAAGTTCTTATCTTCAAAAATCGTAGCCTTACATTTTACAACTGAATATAATTTTAAACATGCCAAGTCTGGATTTAGTCAGAAGTGTGAATACATAATTCAAATGAACTGACAGCGTTAAAGCAGATGGTGATAGTGAGCAACAATGGAGTTCCATTCACATATCATCGCAGAACAGACTTTGCAGGATGCTTCCATTGACTGGGTGCAAACATTCACTGCGCTTGGGAACCTCTGTGAGGTGCTAGGGATATAAAAAGGAAAGAAAGCACAAACATTGTTTGAAAAGGTACAGTCTGGTGGTGTAGGCAGACGTGTAAACAAAGAATTGTAGGGCTAAGTCAGACAAGCTACAAAGAAATTAAGTAGTATCCAGAATCCCAGAGCAATTAGCAGTGTCTGGAATACAGACTGGAGCAGAGATTCTAAAAGCAACCTGGACTTCGGTGTGGTTTTCACAACTTAGATACCTGAAGACAACATCAGAGCCCAAGCTTCACTGCATGGTGAAACAAGAACATCCAAGGAGCTGCATGAGAAGATTCACTCATGACAGAATTATTAAATGGCATTCCAACATGTCTTTTAAAAAAAATCTGAAAACCAGGCAGTACAGAAAGAATGTGGGAAAATCGGTTGCTGTGTTTTGAAAGCTGGCTTGTAAGTTTGCCTCTTTGTAGGGCTGAGTTAATAAAGAGGAAGTGGAAGGTTTTTTTTTTTAAATACATTTGCTATAAGGAAAGTCTTCAACTGGGTAAGATGAACCACAGTCTCTAGGGCACACGGCACTAATAAAACTAAACAGCCATTCTCCAGGGCTTCATAAGTCTCCTATGCCCCTCCCTTTTAACTGTTTAAAACTTGCTCTTGCAAGAGCCCTTCTCTGATGAAAACACTCAGCTCTGGCCTTAAACCAGAAGACGTGCTTGTGACGATGGTGGTCCTGAAATCAATCAGCTCTTTGGGGGGAGGGGGACTTGAAAGAGTAAAATCTGCCACTCACATTATCAGTCTGGGATGGAGTCCTTGTGAACAGTAGAGGCAGCAAACTTCAAACTTTATCAAGATTGTGGTGCTCATTAGGGAAGTGAAATTGAGCCAGATTTGAAGGAAAGCACTGTAGTAATTACAGAGTTATGAAGATTTAAAAGCTATGTGCCTGGGCATGCAGAGCACAACGTGTTTCCTTTGGATTCAGAGACACCGCAATTACAGGGCTTCAGGGTAGCAAAGCACCGAATTAGAACTCCCCATTAGTTTGATTAATCACTGATGTAAGTGCAGGCACTGGAAATGACTCTGCTTGATTTGTGTGTCTTTCTGGTCCCCCTGCCCCCTCCCTTTTTTTTTACTCTTTCTATTTCTTTTAAAACATCAGGAGGTCTGAGAAGAATAAAAAGTTTGTATTATGAATAAGAAATAGGGTGCAAGAAAGCTAAAACTTCCTGAAGTTTAATGACTTTTCTACACCAGGACTGGTTTTGCCAAGAGTTGTATAATAACGTGTTCTTCTTCCTGGGTCGTTAAATGTTAATGGTACAACAATGGACTGTTAGTAAATCTAATAAGAAAACCAGAGGATAAAGTGTGTTATGTGGGTGTATGACAAGTTAACATCATCACAGGAAAGTCTCAGGGATATTGGATGATATTCCATTCAGAAGGTTCTAACAAACAAATAAAACAACAACAAAAGAACATCTAGCCAATCAGCAGCAGTGAATGAGTCTCAGTCTTTGTGGGGGGGGGGGGAAGGACTATATCCTATTCAGCAATGTGATTCAAAAATCTGCTTGCAGTGTTCAAATAGCCCAGCTGGCAAAGGTACTTGCTGCCAAGTCTGACAGTCTGAGATTCCTCTCCAGGACCAACATGGGGAAAGAAAGAATCCATTCTAGAAAGTTGTCTTCTGGCAACTACTTGTGTGCATACACATACACAGACACAAACACACACAAACAGAGAGAGACAGATAGAGAGAGGGGGGGGAATACAAAATTTAAAATACAGTTGTAGAAAAGATGTCCTGTCCTTGAAAACTGAGATCACTGGTGTTACAGAAACATTTTTGGGTCTGGATATTTGATTTGGTGTGAACACAACCAAAATGTACAGCCAATTTAATGAATGGAGGACACAAAAACACAAAAAGTTCAACACAGCATTCAAAGCCAGCATGAGCAACCATTCTGAGAAAGAAGGCAGTAAATGGAATTGCAGAACTCTTGGCAAAGAGGTACTTTACCACAAGGGCCAGGCTTTCAATTATACACCAAGATCACCCTTGATGGGAAAGGTGATTCTATCAGCAGGAGTTTTTAACTAAAAAATGTCACTGAAATTTATGTAGCCCTTTCATATTTATGCATGAGCTACAGGACTCCTGGGATCAGATGTGAGACAACCAACCAGCCATGCCTCTTAAATTATTTTTGTTGAGATGTTTTCTTTCTCCACCTCAACTGTAAAGATCCAAGAATAACAGCCCAGTACAAAAAATAATCATTTTTATTTCTCATCCTGTCTCAATGATCTCATAATGGGTTCAATAAGAATCTTTGAAAAGAAGTTAAAACTGACCACCTGATGCCCTGACCAGCACATAGATGATATACCAGGCAGTCAGGATTAAAAGAAACAATCATCCATGAATCTTATTGTTAAAAGAAGTAGTAGTAGTAGTAGTAGTAGTAGTAGTAGTAGTAGTAGAAGAAGAAGAAGAAGAAGAAGAAGAAGAAGAAGAAGAAGAAGAAGAAGAAGAAGAAGAAGAAGAAGAAGTCATAAGCAAGGGTCTCCATTACAACCTCATCCTGATCTCTTTTGAACTGTGTTTAAAAATACTTTCTCCCACCTCTCTGAAAGCAAAGTGTGGATGAGTTTTAAATAATGATTTTTAGTTTTCTGTTAATTTTGCCTTAGATACTATTGAAAGAAGAAATATTTATGTTATTTTTCAGCACCCATAGATAGGCCTCATGCAATTTTGCGACAGTGACAGATGTCTAAGTATACCACCTCCATCTTTCTTCTCACCGTGTTCTCCAGGCAGATGACACAATTCTGGGCACTGACGTCTGCATGAAAATTGGCTAGAGCCCTCAACTTACTTTTGCTTGCCAAGCACAAGTGCTGGCCCTTCTGCTGCTTCACTCTTCTTTGACCTTGGAGAATCAACAGATTGCAGGCCGAGGTGGGAAGGCCAGTCTGTGACCACACACGAGGGTGAAAGCCACGTATGAAGTAGGGTAATGTGAAAAGAGGTGGCCCCTGAGATATAAATTGTTAAACCAGCTTCCTGCCTGTCTCCAGGCCCCTCTCTCTCTAGATTTCTTGTATGGTATAGAAAATAAATCCCTGTCTTTCTAAAATTTCTTTTAAAATTATTTTTTTGACTGTGTGGGGGGGGCATATGCACCTGAGTACAAAAAAAAAATAATCCTCCCTTTAAGTCAGCAACTGATGAGGCTCTGAGTGATAGTAATATGATTGATTTATACAAAACAGTGTTGGGAAACTTGGGAGGCAAAGTTTTGGCTTTGTCTCTAATTCGTTTGTTCCACAGATGTTATTTAACAATACCTACCACAGTTGGGAATGTAGCTCAGTGGTAGACTGTTTGCCTTGTACACACAAGGCCCTATTTTGAAACCCCACTCGCATAAATACAAACAAAGAACAAGAACAACAACAAAGACCCTCTACTTTGTGTCTACAACTGTCCTAGGAATGAAGGAATCATCTGTGAACTAAATTCAGCAGTGACTTATTCTTGTAAAGCTGCTCTTCCAACTAAGGAGCAATAGTTAAAGACTTGTTTGTTCAGTAACAAATGCCTTTGCGTGCAGATGTGTGTCTAGTACTCAAGGTCATAAAATGGAATTGTGTCCGGAGAAGATTGACACTACTGACCTCCCTTCCGGGTTTCTTTGACCTGGCCAGAGCACCCAGCCTTACTGCTAGAGATGTTGACTGTTCACAGTTGTATCTTCTTCCAGGGGACTTCTTAAATGTCACAGGAGCCAGAAGACTTCATCTAAAGACAGGCCTCACACAGCCAACAACTCCACGGCACAATGCAAAACCAACTGAGTAGCACCCTGTGGCATCCAGCTGAGGCTAGCCTCCAGAATTTACACCTTTGCTCAGCTTGTTATCCTTCCACCCTTGCTTCTTTCCCATCTCGTTGCTGGCTTTGAGAGCAATCCCTCACTAAATCTTTGGTATCCCGCCCCAGCCAATTCTGCACATTAGGCTCTACTAGTGACAGTTTCATTCAAGATAGCGTCCACCTCTGCTTTCCATTTTGAATAAAGAATGTAACTTACATTTCCTCATTTGAACAAACCGTCAGAAAGACTCCTTGTTCAGGTTAAAGTTGACAGAAATTTGAGAGGTTTGCTTATAGCACAACCATCACTCAGCTATTAATAAATGCAGGTGTCTTAGTTAGGGTTTCTGTTTCAGTGAAGAGACACCATGACCACCACAACTCTTATAAAGGAAAATATTTCATTGGACTTACAATTTCATAGGTTTAGCCGTTATCCTCTTGGTGGGACATAGCAGCATGCAGGCAGACATGATGCTAAATAAGGAGCTGAGAGTCCTTCATACTGCTTGGTCTGCAGGCAACAGTAAGTGAACTGAACTAGGTATGGCTTGAGCATAGGAGACCTCAAACCCTGCCCCTACAGTAACACACTTCCTCCAAAAAGGCCACACCTATTTCAACAAGACCACATCTCTTAATAGTGCCACTCCCTATGAGCTTATGGGGGCCAATTACGTTGAAACCTATCACAGCAGATATGTTGTTCCTGACAACTATAATGTCCTAATAGTTCTAATTGCTAATCCTAAATCAATTTTCTTGATCCTAAATTACCTACTGGTTAAGGAAAGATACACAAAGATTTTTCATATTGAACTAAAATTTAAGGTGAAACACAACAACAACAACAATAAATATTTTCCATTGGGCTTAAATACATATCAGGATGCCTTTGGAACAGTGTGAAATTTAGAAAGCATCATCATAATTTTTTCTATTTTGCTTTTGCATTTATTGCTGGCAAAGACCATGTTATGATTTGTTAGACTCAGAAACAATAACATGAAATTTTCTTCTACTATTGTCATTTACTTTTATTTAAAATATTTTTCATACAATATATTTTGATCGTGTTTTCTCTCCTCCAACTCATCCTTCCAGATTCTCCCCACTTCCCTACCTACCCAACCTCATACCCTCTTTCTCTTTTTCCCTCTCTCTTTCTCTCCAAAAAAAAAAAACGCTCAAACAAACATAAAACCCAATGAGATTTTTAAAAATTCCAAAACAAAGCAGTACCAATGCACACATGGACTTACAAATCAATGCTGAATTTGTAGCATGCCTGAAGAACAGCATCTTTCATTACTAGTAGACAGCTGGGTAATAGGTCTTAAGTATTTCAAAGCACGCATTGTCCCACTCTTCCCCATTCCTTTATTGCTCAACCGTAAGGCGAAGACCACCTTTCCTTAGAGGTCATGTTCTTAGTGTTCTGCAGTTCCTCTGCCCTAAGGCTTATTACACTTCTTTTTTTTTTCTCATCAAAAAGAAGTGGATTATAACCAAGTGAGAGTATGAGAAGGTGTTGCTTTAGTTTGTATATGATTTGAGAATGCCCCTCAAATGTTCATGCCTTGGAAGCTTAGTGCTAGGTGTGGCAATATTAAGATAGTGGGTTCTTTAAGAGGTGAGTCCTAATGAGAGGTCATTACTGGTAGGTTCAGTCTCCAGTCCTGCTAAAGAAATCAATAAACAACTTTATCTTTATAAAGGACTCAGCCTCAGCTATTTCGTTACAGTGGTAGAAATGAAGTCTAAAGCAAGTGTGAAGTAAATGAACCATGCAAGTCCCTTGACTGTAAAAATCGAAGGTATATTTAGAGATTCTCTAGTCCAAGAATTGTGTACAACAATCTGGCTCCAAACTCAACACCTTGATACTTAAATAGTCAAGACCATAGAAGAAAGGAATTGAACTAAATAACTTTGAGTTCCAAAAGTAACATGTTTCTGACTAATGATATTGATATTAGTTTATTTATAACACCAAAATATTTACATTGTAATGCCAGTATCTAGTTAGTGTATAGTATGCAAATAGACTAAAGAAAATCAATTCGGGACTACTAGGTGTCAGTTTACTTTGGTGTTTCCTTATGGGCTAAGAAACCCTACATTGTATTTAAGAAGTTATCACTGTAAAGAGTTCTAATTGCATGAAATTAGCACCCTGTGGTTAGAGTACTATCCAAAGGGCGGAGCCTGAGACTCCAAATTGGGAACCCTAAACACAGCACTTTAGCATTTTCTGCTTGAGATTTCACTGACTTAAAGAATTCTCTGGACAAGACAGCCATTCTTCATTTTCTTACTTCTTTTTTCAAGCCATATTCCCCAGTTCCACAACCAGCAGTTCCAAAACCAGGCCCTGACCAAAAAACGGGGTAATTCTAGAATGAAATGAACCACCAACCAAGTACAGCTACTCTCAGCCATGCTGGCTTTTGTTGTTGTTATTGTCTTTTTATTTTTTTTTGGGGGGGTGGTGGTTTCAAGACAGGCTTTCTCTGTAGCTTTGGAGTCTGTCCTGGAACTAGCTCTTGTAGACCAGGCTGGCATCAAACTCACAAAGATATGCCTGTCTTTGCCTCCCGAGTGCTGGGATTAAAGGCAAGGGCCACCACCGCCCAGCTGTTGTTGTTGTCTTTAGAGAAAAAGGACTCTTAAGTCTTTGTATCCTTCACTGTCCAAAAAGTCTCCTTTCATAAACACAGCTGGACTTTTGCCTATTTGCAAAATATCCTTCTTAAATCCCTGGAATCATCTCCTGAGGTCTAAACAGATTTTTGGGCAATAGTCTCTTAGTAACTAGCCTCAAATATATTCTCATTATTTATTTTATTTTAATGCCTATGCCCACCTTATGAAACAATTTCTCTGACTTCAGAGTTTACTTCTGGAGATTAACACAAGCTAGTTCTTACAATAGTGTAGTCCTGACCCATGGCATGTTCCTTTTCACTCATTGCTGCTTCCAAACATGTAAGATTTACTGTTCCACTCCCTAAGAAATGTCTTTAATTTTTCTCAAATTTTTTTTTTGTCTATTAGATGCAGTGCAAGAGGAGTGTGTTGTTACATTGACCCTACTTTATGATTTAGTGTGGTTCTCAATCTTGGCTACATAACCAAATCACTTGGAGAACTTAGAAAACATTGTTATCAAGACCCTCTCTCACTCCTACCAAGTTCTTCTTTAATTGGTCTAGGGTGTAGCCTGGACTTAAAAAGATACAGAATCAACTGAAGCAAGCAGACTTAACTATGAACACTAATTAGCCGTTTGGTCTTGAGCAAAAGAAATATCCATTTATTCAAGAAGTATTTCATGATAGTTTTTTTTTTATGATAGTTTTGCCATATGCAAGACAGTGTTAGAGACCTTATCTCCCAGCCTCCAACATAGGAGAATTAGGTTCAACCATTGAATCATTCTAGCAGAAAATAAGCACCAAGAGTCCACCTCCCTTTGAGCAAGTATGCTGTGCATAAAGGATACAACAGTGAATCAGACAGGCCAAATTTCTGCCTTCCTGAAGCTTGCAGTTTTGTTGGAGGACACATGATCGCGTATAAGGAATAAGAAAGAAAACAGCAATGGCAGATAGTGGCTAGCAAGAGTGATGGGATGGACTGGCAGCCAGTATGGAGGCTATCATGCAGGTGGTGCAGAAGGAAGGGGTTCTAGAAACACAGAAGGTAATAGCATCACCAGGACATGCTGAGAAATGTTATTAGGGGGAGTCAGCTCCTCCCATTTAGTAAGATTGATGGCTTGTCTGGGCAAAAAATGTGGGGAAAGGATTTCAGCCCCCAGAAGACTGAAAGTCTAGAATTAAGGTATATGGAACAGAAGAAATAAAATCACCCTTCCCAGACAGAAATCAGGCAGAGAAATAACCTTGGCTAAGCAATCCAAAGCCACTTTTAAGTGTCACTTCGATACCAAACTAGGGTTTTGTATAGGCCACTAAAGAGCCTATTTCCATAGGCCCTAGGCCAAGCAACCTGGAAGGGGGGGAGGGGTGCGGAAAAACAACTGTACTGTAGTCGTGTTATGAGGTGAAGCAGGAATGAGGAAGCAGGGCATTGCGAAATATCACAGCCCTTGGGAATGCAAGTCTATATTGTCTGTCTTCTAGATACAGGCTATGCTTATATCTTTAGGAGGAAACAGACAGACAGGCAGGCAGATAGCTAGGTGGACTGATGAGGGGTGGAGCTGGGGTAGTTTCCCCCAGTATGGCTGGGAATGCTGGAGATAGGCATCTGCCCCCTTCCAGAATTGAAGTCTTTAGGGCGAGTGGACAGAACAGCACCCAGGAGAGCATGGAGATTTGCTCTAGTCACTAGATCATACTTGGCTCTGCTGGGGAAAGAGGGGTATTTCCTAGACTGAGAATATCCCCAGGCAGGGTTTCTATAGAAAGAAACCAATTTGAAAAAGAAGAGCAACCAGTATAGAACTAAGAATGCCCAGAGCAGTTCAATTCTTCAAGTGTTCCAGTGGTTTGACATCTTTCTCTTCAACACATGAGGTGGTTTTGTTTATTTTTTTTCCTCTTTGATGTACCTCAGGCCTTCCATGTTATCTAGATATGTTGTGGATGAAAGAGACACTTGTGATACTCAATCACTGCCCCAAATCCCTGGCCCATCTCACAGAGCTCCTGACGGAGAGAGCAGCAATTTACTGATGAGAAGCCCCTCCAGGAGGTCCAGACCGCCACACATGAGGAAGGCCATGCTTCTCTCTGTGAAGTGGGCAGTAACACATGACTCAGGAGTGGAGTCATGCTGGTGACAACTTGAGAATGGATTGGGATTTGATATGCCCTGTCTCTACTATTGTGAAGTGGCAACTATTAAGAACGAGACAGAAACTTCCATTTGGTTTAATGAAGCAAAACACTAGGCACAGTGCCTGGTTCCGAGCTGGCACTCAGTAATTGATCGCCATTAGGATGATTATAATTGTGATTGCTGTGATTATTGTGATTCTGCCGCTGTTGAGATAACTGTGGCCTTATATGATCTGATCTGGGAATGGTTTACAAAGAAGTCATGCAGGCTTGGGTCACAGTTGCTAGTCTAGCTCCAAATCGGTCCCTATTCTTTCTGAAGTTCATGGATGTCACACTTAGCCCATAAGTCTGAAGGTCATTTCATGCCACATGATCCCTTCGGTGTTAATTCCCAAAGGGTCACCAGGTGTTCTGGATACCATTGTGTATCATCTTAGAGGCCTGAGGGGGCCAGAAGATGTGCAGAAGGTAAGATGAAAAAACACAAACAGGTAGAGCCAGTGGGTGGGAAGAAAGGATCTGAACAGGAAACTGATGATGTATTTAAATAAGGATGGTGTTTGTAGAGTTTCTGTTTTTAAATCAAAAGGCTAATTACTCTCAGGGCCCAGGAGATGGGTAAGGGTGCTTTCTGCCAAGTCTGATAATCTGACTTCAATCCCTAGAACTCACATGATGGAAGAAAAAGTGGACTCCTGCAGATTTATCCTCTGATCTACACACACACACACACACACACACACACACACACACACACACACTAGATAGACAGATGGTAGATAGATGAATAGATAGATAAATGCTTGAAAGGAAGTGATTACACAGAGTAAATGCAGGAGAGAGCTATTATTACCCCATATGTAAAGGAAAGAAAAAGAGACTTTGGGGGAAATAGATAGGAAGACAGATTTTCTGGAAAGAATCTATAACTTTGGGGTGAAGGACAGAATCAACCTGGAAAGGGAGTTGAGCACAGTAAATGCCTGGACTTCCATATCCTTCCAAACTCTCACTTCCCACCCTCCATCTCCTCCTAAGACTGAAGCCCAACCGGAACCTTCTGGGTAGGTAGTCCTGGTGCTCATGCTTACAAAGATGGAGCTTCTAGATCACAAGCTATAGTAAAGCATGTAGAAACAGTCAAACAAAGGAGCCATGAAATAGTCTGATAGGGACAAGCTGAAGACTGGTATTGGGTGGGATTTTTGTCAAGTCAGACTTAGCAGCCACAGGATAGGTGCAGTGTTACTGTTGTCCCAGAAATGGCTACGAATTCTCCATCCCAACTACCTCTTTGTCTTTCGGGTAAAAGACAAGCCTGATTCAGGAAACAACCATGTCCAGGTGTATGAGTAGAAAGAGTGAAACCTAGTAAAGAAATAGTTTCTCCTTGGGGTTTCCAAGAGTACCACGGGGTATGAGGAATGTTATTGTAAGGAGTGGGTAGGAGAAGGTGCCAGGCAGAAGAGTAAGGAAAGCTAAAAGCACTTATAAAGGAAATCAAGTAATTTGACAGTAAAACAATAGCATACATTAGAAAGTAACTATGCAAAGTGCCAGGATGGTCCTTAATAAAGGGTCTTAATCTTAAAAATCCAGGGGCGATGGGAGATATGGGATCCAGTTGAGATACCATATTTTTCCTAGTTAAAAGTTCTACCTTCTTTTCACCCATCCTTCCCCTGAAGTTCCTATAGATGTTTCCCTAACACAGCGGAATGTGTGTGTGTGTGTGTGTGTGTGTGCGCGCGCGCGCATAAGTGCACTTCACCATCACAAAATAATCAGTATTCAATGAAACACTTCTATTTTGGGGTCATTACCATTTCTAAAACAAGATGCAGACAAGCAGAGGGAGGCAGCGAGGGACTGCATTTAATCTTCTCTAATATTGCACTGTGAAAGAAACTGGGGAATAAAAACATAGTCATTTAGAAAATGGTTGATGAGTCACTGATTGGCACAGGGTGGAGAAAAAAAAGCAGTCATTATTCCTTTGGAGTATGCCTTGCCTTTAAAAATAGACTCATCATGCTACCGGATGGGGGCTTCCGGGCTTTAGAGTGTGGGGATGTGGGCAGAGGTTAAGGGCCAGGACAGTAACTGCCCAGGGCAGGCAAAACCCTCCTCCTCCTTAATGTATCCCAGCCCTTGAAACTCCTCAAGGTTTCAGAGCCAGAAAGACAGCTTTCCATCCTTTATTCTTCCTCTACCTTTTTCCTTGAGACCTTAATGATTCTTTTAGGTGAAGCTCCATCTTCAAGGGAATCAGGCCAAGTAGAAAAAAAGGGCACTTTTTGTTACCACAATTTTGCCAAAAAGCCCAATACTCCATTACATACGGACTTTCTTTTCCAGGCCCTGGACGACCTGGGTCTCCCTACTTTTGACCCCTTTGTTGTTTATTGGCTGTTCTGTAATGGCCAGTGAGAGGAACGTCGTAAAACGTGTACCAGAGAAGAAATTAAAGTCCTGGCTGCATACAGAAGTTTGGGAGGTTTTCTTTTTCTTTGCATGTGTCGTAGGCAAACAAAAGAATATTAAATTAAAAATCTAGCTACTAATGATATTGTCCTTTTCCTGATCTTTCTTGAGCCTCGTAGTGCAGATCTTGCAAATGGGGGGGGGGGAACAAAACCCTTGACTCCTCTGCAGTTGGAAGGAAAGTGAGCCAGCGTGTCAAGGAAGAGGAAAGAATAGAGGTAAAGAGGCAAAGGTCAGCCTGGATGGATTGGAGAGATGGAGAGGGGGGCAACTGTTGAGAAAAATGAAGAGGAAGATGGCTGGACAGGACGAATGGCATGCCTTCTTTACAGTTTGGAGAAACTCCACTGAAAATTTGAACTGTTTTTCAATGATTTTAGATGACTGAGATGGTGTTTCTTATGAATGTGAGCCGAGCCGAGGTAGACAAGAAAGCGGCCCAGATTTCTGGAGCTCACAGACACGGACCACACCCCGCTCCCCACTCTCAGACGCGCAAACAGCACTTTGATGTTATCTTTGGGGTTATCTTTGGGTTTGTCACGTGCTTAGTCAGCTGCTCTTGCTCATACTAGGCTAAACTTACTCTGCTCCAAGTGGAGACAAAAATGACAAGTTTGATGCTGGAGCAACTTTCGGAAAAGGGAAAAGATCTGCAAGGTCAGAACCAAGCGTTACCTGGAATTCAGGTCCCAAAGAGCACAGGCACAGGCAAGGCAGCATGGCCCACTCTTGAGTTCCTCTGTTCTTCTGGAGGAAAAAATAAACAGGCCCAGCAACCTACAGACCATTGAAAGATGTTTTTATTTTAATGAAGAACCTTTAAGTGCAGGTACTTGAGACAGAATTGTATGTACAACATACTTTTCCGCTGATAGGTTCTTTCTTGTTTGCTTTTCTTCGGATTAAGTAACATGCACTTTGACTATATGTACTTTACTAGTCCCTCCAAATCCCGAACATGACTTGCCGTCATACACCCTCTCTTTATTCAACCAAGATGTCACTCTTCTGGAAGATAATTATGCTAAAAGAATCGTTCATCATAATTGAGCCATATTTATTTCAGGAATGCAAGGCTTCGATAGATGTTTGAAAGGCATTTGAAAAGACTTAATGCCCATTCTGATAATAATTCTTAGCTAAGACACAGAATTTCTTTCATAAACCAACAACCAATGATGTGCTTAACGTTTAATGATTTTTTTTAAAAAAAAATAAGCAAGCCAGTGTTGGAGAGATGTCACAGCAGTTAAGTACACTTGCTGTAAATAATTGTTTTACAAAATAAAAACAACCACCGCAACAAAATGCTAGAAGGACTTCCATTAAAACAAAGTAGAGAACTGAAAGATTACTAATGTCCCCGTTGTTGCTCAACAGTGTCTTTTAGGCCCTACCCACTCCAAGATGGTAAACAGCAACTTGAAGAAAACCTCATCAACATTCCCAGACGATTTGCTTGCACACCCGGAGAAATCAAAAGAAGCTAATGAAAAATCAATGGGCCAAATAATCAAATTCATTAAAAATGGGCCAGTTATGAAAAAATGCATGTGTTTATATGATCTTTCTCCTAAGTTAAAAATGCCTAGTTTAAAACCACATGGAGAAAAACCATGCTTATGACGTATGGCATATATGTTTTAAGTGTTCCTTTGAATGTGCATAATCAGTTCCACCACACATTTGTCTGAAACTTCCAGCAACAGAACCGACCCTTTTGGTGAGTATTCACTATGATCCAAGCCCTATTACATATGTACATACTTTCTACATTCATATTAATTCTAATACGTAGTGCAAAGGACACGCTGGCATATTCATTTTGTGAATCCATGGAGGCCATCACTTTGGGTGAACTTAAAGAAGTCCTTTTTTGAGGAGCTCAGGGGATGTCACCGTCGGTAAAGTACTTGTCATGTGGGTTCTCAAGTATGAGGACTTTGAGTTCAATCCTCAGCACCTACCGTGTAGAAAGCTGGGGTATATGATTATCCGCATGTGCTTGTAATTCCAGCGCTCGAGAATAAGATGCAGACAGATCGCTGTGACTCATCAGCCAGCCGGCCTAGCAGCTTGATAAAGGAGCTCTAGGCTGGTAAGAGAGCCTGCTTCACAAAAACAACATGGGACTGAAGAAATGGTTCAGAGGTTAAGACTTTGTACTGCTCTTGCAGAGGACCTGAGTTCAATTCCCAGCCGCCATGTCAGATGAGTCACAAGAGTCTGGAACTCCAGCTGTAGGAGGATCGCATTTCTCTGGCTTCTGTGGGCACGCACAATCAAAATAATAAATATATTTTTAAAGAATTTCAAAACATAAGATGGTGGATTTCTCTTGACAAATGACACTTGAGATTGACTTTTGACCTATAAACACACACACACACACACACACACACACACACACACACACACACACACCGAGAGAGAGAGAGAGAGAGAGAGAGAGAGAGAGAGAGAGAGAAAGAGAAAGAGAAAGTCAAACATACATAGACCCTCCCTACTTCCCCCACATAAACCAAGTCTCCTTTTGAAAGTAAATTTATTTGACTAATAAAAAAAAAAGTTTTGTTTTAGGGAGTAAGTTGGCCAACACTAATCAGTGGTGTGTTCAAGGGGTTTTGCTGGCTCTTCTCACACACCCACTCAACTCCTCATCCTTCCTCAACTGTAGAGAAGGACACTGACCACATGGACCACATCATAGACACCCTCGCTTCTGGCTCTTCTCAGCCATTGGGGAGCCTCAACAGGAAGCTGAGGGCAGAAGAGAGATGCTGGGGCACTTGTCAGTCGGCCGCGTTCTCTCCAGCACTGGCTTTGCAGGCTTTCCTGGTGGCCACAAATCCTTTTCTGAACTGTACCCTGGTTATGTACGTGCTTCCTCCCCTTACTTCCTTCAGGCATAACACGATAACAGTTGCTGAGCACCGCTGGACCTGGGTCCTGGGATTTCCCTTAGCTGGCTTTCTTGAACCCTGCCCGGACTTGTGTGACAGATCCCTTTTCTAAGCTTTCCTCAGAATTATCCTGAGTGCTGCAGTGATAATGTGAATGACTCAAGTTTGGGAAGCTGCAGTATGCTATTACGCCATCATAATCATCCTTTCAGAAGAGTATCATTATCCAGAGTTGACACGGGAGGAAAACACGACTTAGAGTAGAGGTGACTTAACTAATGTTAACTAACTTAACTAATGTTAGGAAAAGGTAGACTGGATGGACTGTCTGGTGGCTGTTGGAGGCCATAGTTTCCGTAAGCACAGCGCATCACCGCAGTGCCTGTAGGGCACACTGGAAGCTATGTCTGACCCTGCTGCTGTCCATCACGTATTTGTCACTGCTCCAAGGAACATGCAGTAGCACCTCTGGCCAACTGTGACCTAACTCCTCAGGTTTCTTTCCTTCAGGCCAAATGTTTCAGAAGGCGCTGTTCTGAGGAGTGATTTGTTAAGACTCTTACATTCAAAAATCTCCCCAAGTAGCCAATATCTTGAGGATTCAGGAAAGAAACGGCATCCTATTTTTTTTTTTTTTAGGATTCTACAGAATCAATATCTCTACAGTTAGCGATGTCCTTCTCTTCAAGGTAATAATTCCAAAGCATCAGAAGTCCATACTGATCCAAAATGGCAGACTCGTAGGTGATCCCAGCCCTGAGTAGCCCACAAGTGTTCTCACAACATTTCAGCTGGCTAACAATGACTCATGCTTTTCTTTTCCTTCCGTGGATTTCAAAAACCTCATAAGCCAGAGTACACTTTGTACAGGCATATTTGAGGGCAGAAAATTCATACTTTACCTCTTATATAAATAGAGGAGATCAAAAGGCTTAAATAATTTGATGAAGCTCATTTACATTTTTACTGAGGAATATCTGAGTTTCCAGTCTTTTCTTTGGTTGTTCTCTTCTTGTTTCCCTTCTGGGAGTCCAGCTGATTTCACAAATTCAAATCTTCAGCTGCTATTTAAATAAAAACTGACATTTTCATATTTAACAACAGTGTGAGAAGTTCAAGCCCCTAGATGGTCCCTAGAAGGAAGTGTCCTGCATTGGATAAGAAGTGAAACTTTGACAACAGAGACATCAGAGCCTTGTGGATGGACCCTCTACTGTCATATTCGACAAGCTTCTTTTGTTTTCTTTTATAGAAAATAATTTTTCTTGCAATAATTTCTGACTATGGATTTCCTTTCCACAATTCCTCTGATATCCTTCCCACCTCCCCTCCCATCTAAATCTAACCCATTTATGTCACACTTTAACCAACAAACTGGTTTTCTCATGTAGGAAACAGGAATAATAGTGACATGTCCTTCATAGAGCTATTGAGAGAAATAAACGAAACAACCCTGTAAAATTTTAAAATTGAGTTAAACATACAGTAAAGGCTCAATAGTTTCTAATCGTTATTGTTATTTTTGTGTTGGAATTTCTATAATACGCACTGAGGAGCATGAAGGATACACTAATCCTTGAATACAAGTGGAATGATGGTAAAAGAGCAAAAAAACCTATGTTGTGTTGTTACTGATGGATGCTCTAAGAAAAGTACAGAATGTCAGAGAAACACAGAAGGTGGAGAGATTATTTCCATGTTTATGTCCCGGGAAAAGTAGCAGAGCAACAGTGCCATCAAGTTTATCCTGAAGATGGAGGGAATTTTTATAGATTTGGGGGAGGAGACTCCTGGATAGAAGAAACAGTGGAGACAAAGGGCCAGGGGAAACTGGGTCAAGATGCACTCAGGAAATAGTGGATGTGGTACTTAGCTGGAACACAATATGCATTGGGGATTACGGAAGCAAGGGACTGGAAGAACTGCCATGATGAGAAAAGGCAGCAAATAGACTTGAGGTGGGTGGACACATGACTGCGTTAGAAATGGACGCCTGGGATGAATTAAGAACTGCAGTGGAGTCGGGGACTCTGAGTCCTACTCCCTAGTTTCTATTCATTAGACCACATGACCCCAGAGTTTGCTTTCTTCACCTGGGAACAATGAACATTGGACTAGACAATGACCATGGCCCTCTCTGTAGATTTCACTGTGAGTTGGCAGAATTTTAGTGGGCCATCTGTAGCCTCGGTCAAAATCCATCATTAGGTAACAGAATCAGAGACACTAGTACAAATGATGTCTAGGGTTAAGACATCCTGTTAGATATTTTTCAAGAACCTTCAAACTGCAAGCTAAGCTCTCCCCTTTCCCCTATTTAGGTTGAAAGGGACACACCCTCCTTGAAACCAGAAGTATGTTTCTCTTAACAGAATGGAAACATCCCATCCCCCACCCAAGAAATAGGATTATGATACATTATTCATCTTGGAGCAAAAGCAAATACTGCAAGTTTGGCTTCAGCAATGATGCAATGGATTCTTGAATCCATTGTTTGCATAACAATAAAAACATTTTGGGGAGCTTCCAATCTTGGTAACAGGAAAATAGTAATTTAGACCAACACTCACACAGAAGACAGATTTAAAAAAAAATGGAATGAAATATGAGCTGATTGAAATCCAGTCAGGAAAAAAAATCATCAACTTAAGTAAGATAATTAATGTGAAGAATTATTAACTAGGCATAGTTGTTAATAAGGCGATTAAAAGGGTAAAAAAGACAGTTCTAATATATTGGTAGTAACACCTGCTAAAGGGTAATGGGCTAGGGAACAAAGAAAACAGGCTGAAATAATTAAAACTTAGAAGCTTGGAGGAGGGCCCCATTGAACTGGAGTCCAAACCACTCAGGAAGCAGCGTCAGTGATGTATGCGTTTGATTGGGAAGAGGATGGGGACCATAGGGAAGGAGTTGATCTGAAAATTAGATTTTAAGAACTATGGAAAAGAACTGCCACATGGGCAGTCATGTTTCTGGTACGATGTTTCCAGGAACTGAAAGGAGAACATTCTTCCTTCTTTTTCCTGCCTTCTAAACACTTCCAGGGGCCCCTGTTGGTAGACATTAACCAGGTAGGCAACTTGAAAAACAGAAGTGAGTTGGGACAGTCTCAGCCCCAGCAACAGAGAATTTAGCATAGAACTTAGAATTCTAGAATTCAGCATAGAGAGGGCTGCTGAATCAGACCTGCCTTAAGACAGAATAGATAGCTTGGAAAACAAATATTTTTCTAACAGTCCTGGTGATTAAAGCCCAGGATCAAAAATGTTGAGAAACTTGCATTCTTCTGGCCTGGTGAGATGGCCCAGTGGATAAAACATGCTTGCCTTAAAGCCCACGAACATCAGTTCTACCCACCAAACCTACATGGCACAAGAAGAGAATTAGCTCCCACAAGTTGTTCTCTGATTTCCACAGGTTGCTTTGGCAGTCTGTGCCCACTCCCATATGTGCACAGGCACACAGAAAACAAATAAACTTAAAAGAATTGAAAACTTAATGAGGACCCTCCTGACTTGCAGCTAGATGTTTCCTTGTTGTATCCTTGGACAGCTTTTTGTCTGTGCATATACATCCTCCTCTTACACTGAATTATGGACCACCCTTATGACCTCATTTGGTTTCAATTAATTTTCACGGGGCCTATCTCTGACTATAATCACATGGGGGAGTTAGAACTTCAGTGTATGAATCTGGGGAAGACACAGTTCAGTTCAGAAGAGATGGCCTTTAGACCAGAGATAGATTGCAAACTTTCACGAAACAGATGAAATGCCTTAAAAATTATCAAGGAGCTATAAACTAGGCAGTAACTGTCAGGTTGAACTCTAGAGTAAAACGGGCACTTGGAAGTTTACCAAAGAAACTCAAAGAGCTCAAAACACTCGGACAGTAGCTTCTGTCCTGTCAAATAGTCCTCATTTGGGAGTATTTACCAAGATGCACTTTGAGCTGATTCATGAGGCTAGGAAGTAAAAAAAGATAAATGTGGGGGCCCAGACAAAGCAGAGCTCTTTGTCCTATGCTTTCAGTGGTTATGCTCTTAGGAATGCCATGAAGAATGTGAAGGAGCCCTTAGCAGGGTCTCCAACTTGTTTTCTCCATCGTCTGAGAGCACTGAAAATCCCAAGCGTTGACCTTGGATAAAAGTGGTCCTAGAGTGTACTCACCTGTAGAGCCCAGAAAAACGCAACCGTAAACCTTCTCCAGAAGAAAGCAGCCCCATACCCAGTAACAAACAATGAATGCAAATCATTTCCCAAGTACAGTCACAGCACACAATCAGGCATAACCAGGGACATGAGGAAGCAAGATAGTACAGCTGAGGATACTTAGACAGTAGGCAATAGGAAAAAGCCACCCATGGACGATAGATGTAGAATTGTTAGGGGAAATTGTAAAATTACACTTTGTTGTACTGAAAGTTGTAAAAGCAAGACACAGAACTGTAGAAGATGGCAAATTGGACAGAAAAAAAATCTGCAACTGAATAATAAAATGACCAATATTAAACATGTAATTGATTGTTTTATCAGCCGCTCAAGAAAGAATTGGTAGGTGGGAAATGAGATCACAACAAATTATTCAGAGTAAGTTAAGGAGAGATGACCAATATACAGACAATTGAACTAAATGTTTATAAAATGAAGAAACATAGATGTCCAATAAATACATGAAAATAACTGCTCAACAGGAAAACGCACTATGAAAATCAGTATGGAAGTTCCACAAAAAGCAAAAAAACAGAACAGCCATATGATCTATCTATATATTTCCTCAAATACCCATAAATCAAAATATGCCATGTTTATCACAGCACTGTTCACAGCAGCCAAGTTATGCAAAAAAGTTAAAGTTTTAAAATCAGCCTATGTGCCCATCAATAGATAAATGTATATGAAAATGTGGCATATATGTATAGTATGCAGCCACTAAGAAGAATGAAATTATCTCAAGTGCAGGAAAATGAAATCATCATGTTAAACGAACTAAGCCAGACTCAAAAAGACAATTATTGAGTTTTTTCTGTCCTATGTGGAATCTAGGAGAAAACAGATATTAAAGTAAAATGAGGAATGTGAGGGAAGAAGAAAGGGACCAGTAGGAAGGGAAAGGGAGGGTACTTGTGGGCCTGGTGATATTTTTTTATGCTATAACAAATAAAGCTTGTCTGAAAATCAGAGTGTGGAGTGAGACACTAGTTAGCCATAGATGCCAGGTGGTGGTGGCACACACCTTTAATCCCAGCACTAGGGAGACAGAGGCAGATGGATCTCTGTGAGGTCCAGGCCACCCCGGGCTACACAAGATGAATTTGTATAAAAGAGAAATAGAGCCAAGCAGTGGTGGCTCACACCTTTAATCCCAGCACTAGGGAGGTAGAGAGGGGAAGTGATATAACTGAGTGGAGGGAGAAATATAAGGCAGAGGCAGGAGGAGCCAGGACTCAGGATTCAGTCTGAGGTTCCATAGAGACAGCATTCAGTCTGAGGACTTGCAGAGACAGGATACCCCATTTGCTCTGAGGATTTTATAAAGGTAAGAACTAGTGGCTGGCTGCTCTGCTTCTTTGATCTTTCAGCTTTCACCCCCTAATATCTGACTCTGGAGTTTTATTATTAAGACCGATTAGAATTTGTGCTACATTTGGGTATTAAGCAAATAAATACAAGCAAAGAACCCTGTACTCATATGTGAAAATATTGTAACAAAATCCACTAGACTGTAAAATTAATATAGATTAATAAAAAACAAAATCCAAATAAAGCCTGTTTATAAGAAACACACTGAAAACGTAAGAATACCAGGCAGCTGGGCAGTGGTGGCGCATGCCTTTAACCCCAGCACTCAGGTGGCAGAGGCAGGTGAATCTCTATGAGTTTGAGGTCAGCCTAGTCTACCTCAAACTAGTTCCTAGGTCTACCTCAGAGCTAGTTCCAGGGCAGGCTCCAAAGCAACACAGAGAAATGCTGTCTTGAAAAACAAAAACAAAACGAAACAAAACAAAGAATATCAGGCAATTGAAAGCAAATTAAGATATACACTGCCCAAGCCTAAACAAAATCTGTGGAAACATTTGTATCGGAATTCAAAAGAAAATATCTCCAAAATAGTAATGTTGAACATTTTGGAAATCAGCATGGTAGTTTTTTGGAAAATTGAGAATCAATTTACTTCAAGACCCCCAGCAAAACCACTCTTAGGCATATTCTCAAAGGATGCTCAATCATACCAAAAGGACATTTGCTCAACTATGTTCACAGCAGCGTTATTCATAATAGCCAGAGCATTAAAACAACCTAGATGCCCCTCACCTGAAGAATGGATAAAGAAAATGTGGCACATTTACACAATGGAGTACTACTCAGAGGGGAAAAAAAACAGTGACATCATGAAATTTGCAGGCAAATGGATGGAACTAGAAAAAAAAACATCCTGAGTGAGGCAACCCAGACCCAGAAAGACAAACACAGTATGTACTCACTCCTAAGTGGATATTAGACAAAATAAAGAAAAGAATAACCAGGCTACAATCCACAACTCCTGAGAAGCTAGATAACAAGGAGAACCCTAAGAGAGACATGCATGGATGTCCCTAGGAAGGGGAAATAGATAAGATCTCCTGAGTAAATTAATAGTGTGGGGAGAGAGGGAGGGGTGAAGGGGAGGAGAGAGGGGAACATGAGGGAACAGGATGGTTGAGTTGGGGGAGGGACAGAGAGGGAGAGCAAGGAAAGAGATATCCTGATAGAGGCAGTCATTATGGGGTTAGGGAGAAATCTGTTGCTAGGGAAACTCCCAGGAATCCACAAGGATGAGCCCAGCTAAAAACTCATAGCAATAGTGGAGAGGGTGCCTGAACAGTCCCTCCCCTGTAATCAGACTGGTAACCACCCTAATGTCTTCATAGAACCTTCATCCAGTAACTGATGGAAACAGATGCAGAGATCCACAGCTAAGCATTGCGCAGAGTCCAGTCGAAGAGAGGAAGGAAGGATTATATGAGCAAAAGGATCAATATCATGATGGGGAAACCCTCAAATACAGTTTACCTGAGCTAGTGGGAGCTCACTGACTCTGGATTGATAGCTGGGGAACCTGCATAGGACTGAACTAGTGACAATTCTGTGGCTAGAGCAATCTGTGAGGCAGTAGGACTAGGATTTATCCCCAGTGCATGAACTGACTTTTTGGAGGACTACAAGAATAAATTTATAATTTCAATAATCAGAATGAAAGATTATATCAGTCTTCTAATGATTGATAAAACCACTAGACAAGAAAAATTAATAACAATATAAAAGAATTTATCAAAACAGCTAACAAAAATGACATTATTGTTTCTAACAATTCCACAATATGTTTTATTGGCCAGTACAAAAATTGGTAATATACATACGAGCAATTAAGTAACATGAATCTCAAAAATTAAAAGAATTCAAAAAAAGTTAATATACTGGGTTACAAAAACAATTTAGCAAACCTGAAAAGATCCGAGTCTTGAAAATTATGTTTTCTAGTTGAAGGAAAAATAATGTAAAGTCAATAACAGCATGATTTTTTAAAGTATCTTATAATTGAAAGTTTAAAAGTTCAAAAGAAAGTGGCAAGATGTTTTTGAAGAGTTCAGGCTACTTTTCTTGTAAAATCCCCCATGTCTGATTGTTTCATTAAGATTTTGGTTAAATCTTTCTGTGGAGGAATGCTACATAGTGAGCGTTGTATGTTTCTTACTGTCTCCCACAAGGAGACACATGGCACATCGATCCCAAATTTGATAATAAGTTTGATCACTAGGTTAATGAGACATCGAGTCTCTTTTTTTGTTTTTATTTTGTAAGTAGTCTGTAGTGTTATAGTTTGAGATGACATAAATATTCTCAGCTAATGACAGAAGTTTTTTTTAACTATATGGTAAAAATACTACCTATAAAATATAAACGATATCGGAAGCAGTGCTTGGAGTGGGTTTAGAACACTGAGTAAATTTTTTGTTTCTTTGTTATTTTATTTATTTATTTATTTTCAAGACAGGATTTCTCTATGTAACAGCCCTGGCTGTCCTGAAACTTGCTCTGTAGACCAGACTGGCCTCGAACTCACAGAGATCCACTGTACTCTGCCTCCCAAGTGCTGGGATTATAAGCATTTTCCATGATTGAGTGAATATTTTTGGTCCTAAAAAATCCTAGCAGTTATTACTGAAACAGTCCTTGTACTACGTTAGATGAGGGATAAACTCAGTAGAAATAGAAGAAAACCAGTAAAGGAAAAATATTGAAATAGAAAACAAATATACATTCCAGAGAAGTAATAGGAGAAAGAAAGTAATAAATTTCCAATAAAACTAAATCTGAAAAGTCATAGACAGCCCAGATTACCTGACTAAGGACTAAGGGGCGGGACAGTATGGTAAGAGCATAGGTAGCTATGCTTGCAGAAAATTCAAACCTGTTTCCCAAGTCACATATAGCATCTCACAACTGAACATGACTCCAGATCCAGGAGACCTGACAGCCTCTTCTGGCCTCCATGGGCACCTTCATTCAAGTGCACAAAGCCACATAGAGACACACATGCATAAACATGTTTATTTGTGTGATTTGTTTTCTAAATCAGGAATGAAAAAGACTGTAGACGTGAAATAGATTTTTAAAAAGTGATATTATAAACATTTTCACACCTCTTCCAAAAGAAAATTTAGATGAGACAGACAATCCCTATATAAAGACAATAAATAAAAACAGATATGATGAGGAATAGAAAATATTAATAGCTAGGAAATCTAAAAGGAGTTTAATGATAAGTGAAAACCTTCCAATAGAAAGACTAGAACTTCTTTGAGTGTTATGGTCCTTGGGTCTGGCTAATTTCAGTATGTAATATTATTCTTTTTTATTTATCTATTTCTTTATTAATTAATTAAAGATTTCTGTCTCTTCCCCACCGCCGCCTCCCCTTTCCCTCCCCCTCCCCCCCATCAAGTCCCCCTCCCTCATCAGCCCAAAGAGCAATCAGGGTTCCCTGCCCTGTGGGAAGTCCTTTAATTTGCAAACAAAAAAAAAAAAGAAATTGCTTTTACTCTTAAAGTTTTCCAGAGTACAGGGGGGAAAAGGAGTCAAAGTCCAGATTGAAATCTGATCTTAGACAACAAAACTGAAAGAAAAAAGGATGGAGGGATGGAGGGATTTTAAAAAAAAAGCCTTAATGCTATGTTAGCGAACAAAATCTGACACTGCATGGCAAAGTTGACATTATCTACCCTAGAAATAGAAGGTTGGTTTAGTATTAGCAAACAAATAGATTGATTAATTTCCTAAATAACAGATTAAAGGGAGAAAATGAAGAACTCATTTCAGCAGAAGCAGATAAGGAATTTATTTGTACAACTAATAGTTGTGATTTAAGATTTTTAGCATTTCAGTACATATAGATACATAGTGAGCTTTGTTTGTACAGCTTCTACTGACTATTTGAGACTTTCAGCAAATTAAAAGGAGATGAAAACTTTCTTAATCCAATAAAAAAAAAGTATCTCCCCAAACAGCATCTGTAATGATGAAGTGTTGAAAGCTTTACTGTAACCTAACTTTTTTTTTTGCTATTATGGGAGTTTTCAAGCTTACACAAACTATAGAAATTGCGCTAATGAATACTCATGTAGCTGTCACCTTGAAAACATTCCCTCCGGTATTACAAAGAAGATATGTGGGCGGAGGAGATATGTTGGCAGGTAAAAGTGCTTGCTTTTCAAGCCTGAAAACATCACACACACACACACACACACACACACACACACACACACACACACAGTCTTTTAGCTCTCACTAGCTCAGGTCAGAAGGCTCTGTAGGATGAAATTGTTTTTAATGATACAATTTGTAATAGCACCAGAAAATGCTAACTACCTAGAATTTTTTTAACAAGATATATTTAAGATCTCCACTAGAAAATCCATAAAATTGTGTTGAGAAAATTAAAGAAAGTTTAATTGGCTCTCTACTGCTGTGATGAAAGACTATGACCTAAAGCAACATGGGGGGAAGGGTTGATTTGACTTACACATCCCAGGTCTCAGTCTATTCCTTAGGGAAGTCAGGGAATGAACTTCAAGTAGGAACCTAGAGGCAGGAACCTAAGCATAGACCACGGAGGGGGTGCTGCTTACTGACTTGCTCACCATGTCTTACTCAACCTGCTTTTGTATACAAATCAGGACTACCAGCCCAGGGATGGCACCACCCACATTGGATAGAGCTTCAACACATAAATAAGTTAAGAAAATGCCCTCCTAGTCTGTATACAGGCCAATCTGATTGAGGCAAATCCTCAACCGAGGCTTCCTCATCTGATATAACTCCAGCTTGTGCCACATTGACAAAACAAAAACAAAAACCAAAAAAAAAAAAACCCACAACTGACAGTTGGAAAGGATGACATTTATCACAACAAATCAGAAGCGAAGCATGGTTGCATGTGTTCATAATCCCAAAATTTGGGACGCTGAAGTGGGGGCACTGATAGTCCTAGGTCAACCTGAGCTACGTAGAGAGATCCTGTTTAAAAACTGTAAATAACAGTGCTAGAGAGATGGCTCAGTAGTTGAGAGCACTTGCCGATCTTCCAGAGGACCTGAATTCAGTTCCTAGCACTCGCATCAGGCAGTTTATAATCCATCACCTGTGACTCCAGTTCCAGGACATTTGATACTTCTGGCCTCCGAAGGTACCTTTACAAACATGTGCTCTCTCTCTCTCTCTCTCTCTCTCTCTCTCTCTCTCTCTCTCTCTCTCACACACACACACACACACACACACACACACACACACACACAATTTAAAAATAAAAATGTTTTTAAAAGTAAATAACAACAAAACAAAATTAGAAAAGAGCATTACAAAAATAGCCATCCTCTATGCCTATAGATTCTGTGCTGCCTCAGTAAAAGTCAGAATACCCTTTGCTTGCTTGTTTTGTAAGACCCAACAGTGGATTCCAATAAGCATGAGAAACAGACCAGATCTTCTCTGAATGCCTCAGGCAGCTCAAGATCTGTGCCTGTGATCCTACCTGGTCTAACTGCATTCTGACCTCCTCAGTTCCTCTTAGCTTCTTTCTGTGCAATGACAAGGATTAGCCCCAATCTGTCATAAAGAGTGATCCAAAGAAACACAAAGAGTCTTCCTAGCTTTAAACATCCCCTCCTAAGCATGAATTCAGTCTTCAAGTACGATATGTATGTGTGCCAGAGACAAGATTCTAGGCACCTTGTGTGTACTCTTTTCAACCTCAGGACTTAGCAAACATCGTATATGCCCAGTACAACTCTAGGCACTGGAGATTAAAGATGACTAAGACAGACCAAATGCTCAAGTAGTTCAGCCACCAGCTAAAGCCTCAAGGGTTTCTTTTCTCTTTCATACCTTTCTTTATGCCTCCCTTTCTTATAGCCCAGCTCATTTTTCTGTGATCTTCTGCATAGCTCAACATATGTCAGTCTGCCAACATATGGCATGTTTTGCAAACAGATAAACAGTGGCACATATGTAACTGTATATTCTCAGCCCACAGATGCCCCAGCTTGGCTTCATCAGCCCAAGCAGAAAGCATTTGGTAATTCTCAATTAAAAAAAAAATTCCAGAATGTGCAAGCAGCCCGTGCCCTCTCCGATGAGTGGTTAAAATAAACTGCTCCATGTCTGCTGTTGTGCCAAAGCCAGAATGTTGTTTTACCACCCTTTCAGTACAGAGGCATTTAATACCAAAAATCTCCTTGCCCACTCTCAACTATTTGGGATGCTCTGACCAGAGGTCAAGTTGCCTATTAAATCTTTTTTTTTTTCTTCCATTTGGCAGTGGCTCACTATCTCCCCAGAGCCAGTGGATCAGTGCTGCTGGGACAGAGATGGGCCACACTTTAAGAGACTTACATCTAATTGACTGCCTAGAAGTAAAAATAAATTGATGGAGCAGACTCTAAGGACCCCACCCATCTCATCACTTGCCATTTCCTTCTATCCTGGCCTAATTGTCTAAATATGCTTTTGTGGGCTTTCTACGCTTATGGATTCAGTAGGCCTGGGGGACATCTGAATCCTCTCCAGCATCCTTCAGATGATGACCGTGGGAAGATGATGCTTAAGAGTTCCAGCTCTCTTGCCTCTCAGTGGGATAATTTGGGTCACACAAAGGCAGAGTTCCCACTAACAAACTGCTTACCCTTTCCTCTTTCTTTTCCCATCCCTCCCTGCCAGAGTTTCCTGAAATCATTCACCAATTTGCCCTTGAATCCATGTGTCAAGGTCTTTGGATATCCAAATTATGATAATCTGTCATTCAACTCACAATAATGAACTTCCACAATTTAAAATTGTTGCTACACGCCAACTAAAGCAGCAGCAGATCTCAAGATGCTGGAAACGCCACACCCAAATTCCACTTGGTTCTCCTCGGTCTGGTAAGAATTTGTCCCAGCAGCAGTATCCTGTGGCCAGTAATGTAGAAATGGTCGTGGTAGAGAGGGAACGTGGTAGAGAGGGAACGGAAGCTGGATATTATTCATTGTTTGTTGCCTGTTACTGTGCAGTTTTTTGCCTCCTGCTTATTAAGGTCATATTTTGTTCTGTTTCTTTATAAAGATTAAATGGTAGACAAAAATAGCTAATGGAAAGCAGTAATGAAAAGAAGTGGAGATGACTCTGATTACCATAATAGAACATCTCAAGGTCCATGTTTACTAATTCTGAATTGACATTTAACATTCCCAAACTCCAGTTAGATTGAAGGACTCAGAAGCTATTTTATGAAAAATAGCCACTGACGAACTATGCATCACTCTGCTTTTAATCCAGTGCTCCAGTAGTTTCAGGGACACTCTGGTGGTAAAATGAAGCTTGTTATAAGTTGAATATACAGAAGAAAGCAACTAGAGTTTTGGACTAAAAGTGAAGCTCATCGCATCTCAAGCCCTTGGCCTACTGAAAACTCCCAGAGCTTCTACAATGTGTAGTGTTGCCCCGTAGAATACAACAGCCATTAGTGTCACGTGACTACTGAATTTGGGGGATGTGGGCAGTGCCCAGAACATGTTCTACTGTCATTCAAATAATCCACACTCTGTATCAATGGGTATGTTGTCCAATATTGCTTTATACTTTTGTTCTCATAAGGGCCATGGAAGTTACAGATTTTGTTTTTTCATTTCCACTCCTCAGTAAATCCTGCCTTGAGTCCATTGGCCTAGGATCCCTTTAGGATTGATTTCCTGTGGTTTCTCTCCATACCTGACCCCTATCCACCGCATCCAAGGCTCTGCCCTCCAGAAGGAAGAATCACAAGGTTACCCAACTTCAAACCAAAATCCTCTGCGACCCCTTTGCTATTAACTCAACAAAGGGACAGGGACATTAAAGAAACTGTGGCTGTCTGTGTTGTCCTGAGTAACCTCCATTGGCCCTCCTATCAGGGCCTGCTCTTTTCTGTGAAGAAGAATTTGACAAATTAACGGTTGTGGCACAGGTAAACTGCTGGCTGCCATCTGCACAGATTGCCTGAGGCCTTTACCATCTTCCTCCACATCTCTTTCTCACTGCGCCATGCACAGCACACCTGCCTCTCTTTACTAGATAGAGGACAGTCCTGGGGCTGCGGGAGCATACTCTACCTGCACGAGGAGAGCCAGAAGCACCTGGAAACCTGGTGTGCAATATCTCCATCTATTGATTATCACCGGACTGGAGCGCTATCTCCTTTTCCCCTAACAAGGACCTGGCTATGCCCAGAGCAAGATTCAGATTGTGTTACCCAGTTGAGAACTTTGTTTACAGTCTCCTCATTCTGATGATTCTTTTGTTTCCACAGTCATCCTTTACTGTTCTCTTTGTTTTTAATTCTTACCTCAGAGTTCATTATCAGAAAAATCCAACTTAAAACAAGCATTTCCTTAAATAAAAATATTTTAAATCTTATAATACACTGGGGAAGAGGAGATTAATATTATTTTCATGCTTGTTTTTAAAGGAACCAGTGGGTTGGAACATTTTGCACTCAAGCATTTTAAAATATCTTGAGATTAGCAGAACTGATCAATTCACAAAAAAAAATAGTTTTATCTGTCCAATGGGTGAGTTCTTAATGGGTTCTATCCAAAATATTTAAATCATTGGCATAGTATGAGGCCTTCAAAATATGAAAAAGATAGAAAAAATGCATTCAGATTCTGCATACATTTTCTTCGTGTGCCCTGTGTTTGAGGTGTTTGCTCCAGATAAAGAAAAAAAGGCACCAGCACACTCCTAGTTGCTCTCCACTTAGCACAATTTCTGATAAGATCTCTGTTAATCACGTGACTCCCTTATCACATTCTTGACAACAGGGACGTTTCAAGAAGGCCCTGGACCCCCGGCACGGTAGGCTATGACTGTAATCCCACCACTTGGAAGCTTATGCGGAAGAATGGGGAGTGAAGGACAGCCCTCACTCAAAAACTAAAACAAGACACTGGAAATGGACATGGGTTCTTCAAAATCTTTTAAAAAAATTTTCACCAGATATGAGGAGATGGCTCAGTGGGTAAAGCTGCTAGTTGTGCAAGCGTTAGGATGTGAGTTCAAATCCCCAGCAACCACATAAAAAGCCGGGCATGGTCACTCATGCCTGCAGCTCCAGGACTAAGAGACACGGGGTGGGGGTGGGGGGCAGATTTCTGGGCCTTGCTGATTGCCATCCTAGCTCCAGGCTCAGTGAGAGAAACCACACCTCAAGGGAGTAAAGCGGAGAATGATAAAAACAGGATACCATGTTGTCCTCTGGCCTCTGTGCACTCGTGAGCACACACATGCAATACATTGCACCCACACACAGAGGCACACATGTACATATTGCACTCACACACATGTATGTATATTGCACTCATATATGCAGGACACATGCATACATTGCACTCACATAAACAGACACACACATCGATTTAAGGGCTATTTCATGAACCCATTGTCTGATTACAGCCCTCAGTAACCTCCAAAGCCTGAAGGTATCAAATCCAAGATATCAAAACATCGGGAAGAGTTATTAATAGCAAGATGATTTTCAAGTTCTCTATGCTTAGTCTAATTTTGCTTTTTAGTTAGGTGCATAATTTATTCCATATTATGTCTGGCAAGTTGTGTTTGGAGGTTGCATTTCAAAAAACTAAATCAGGTTTGTCTTAAATCAGTGCAACAATAAATCCATCCTTGTTTGGCATTTTGGCTTAGGATATTGGTGTACCACAGCTCATATCTAGATTTGGGGAGACCTAAATTAAAACACATATGTCTCTTTTATGTTCTGCAGTATGTTTCCTGGTGTTTATCATGAATCACCAAAGCTAAAGAGAGAAGATAAGTCTCTGGCAAGGAAACAAGACGTGATGCTTCTTATGGAACATACTGTCCAATAAGGATTCTGATTTACTCAGAAACAACTCAGATAAGAAAAACCACAGGCCAGACAAGTTAAGAAAACATGCACTTGTTTCTTGCTCAAATTGTGGACCAAGTTCTTTAGTGTGTGCGTGTGTGTGCTGGTGTGTGTGTGTAGGTGTGTGTGTGTGTGTGTGTAGGTGTGTGTGTGTTCTTGTTTAACAAATCCTTCCAGGATCAAAGGATAGTTCAGATGTTAAAATGTGTAAACTTCTCTGGCCTATGGTGTTCAGTTGTGTGATTATGCTTGAGGCTAGATTGATGGTTCTCGACCTGTGGGTCACAACCCTTTGGGGGGGTGTCAAATGGCCTTTTCACAGCAGCCACCCAGGACTAACAAAACACAGATATTTACATTACAATTCATAACAATAGCAAACGTATAGGTATGAGACAGCAACAAAAACAATTTTATGGTTGGGAATCAGCACATCATGAAGAAATATATTAAAGGGTCACATTAGAAAGGTTGAGAACCACTACTCTAGACATTGTTGTAAAGGTATTTCTGGGCTATGATTGAAGTCCTAACATAGACTGAGGGTGCTGAGGTTCCAATTCAAGACCTTGTGTGGGCTAGGAATGCTGCCTTAGTAATAACTGTTCGTAATGGGAGTAGGTCTCATACAAACAGTTAAAGGCACTAAGAGGAAAAAGGCTGATTCCTCAAAAAAGAATCAATTATGCTTCCAGACTGCCTTCCCACTCAAGACTGCAACATCAGCCCCTGCCAGAATTTCCAGTCTGTCTCAAGGATCTGAGGATTTCACAGTTGCCAGCCCCCACAATTGGAGGAGCCATTTTGCCAACTCCTTAAAATAAACTCTCCTCTCCTTTCTCTCTTCCTCCCTCCCTCTCCCACTCCCTACAACCCCTTCTAGTTTTCTAGAGACTCTTGACTAACATAAATAGTCTCCTTTGAATTCCCCTAAAAGTTAAGTCTTGGACTTCACAACTATGTTTTAAATCCTTCTGGAAATTTTTTGTAGTTGTATTCTTAATTTACTACTCTACAATATACTTCCATGTGCCCTGGTAATAATAAGAAGTGAAATGTGTCTATTTGCCAGACCTCCTGGGTTGGGAATTGGAGTATCTTTTTAAAACACACGCCATATAGTCCTCACTGTACATACTCTGATTCAGAATATATCAGACCTAAAACCAAGTATTTTGTCATTTAAGATAATTTCCAAGTTTACTATCTTCAAAGAAAATACACTTATGTTTTATATAAGGAATATCTTAGAATGATATTGAAGACAGAATCCATTCAGGAAAAAAACTCAAGCTTTTTTTTCCCTTTTTTAAAAAAAAATAAAAACTATCTTTTTTCATTTTACATACCAATCCCAGTTCCAACTCCCTCCCCTCCTCCCATTCCTTCTACCTTCCCCCTTAGCCAACCCTCCATCCACTCCTCAGAGAGGGTAAGGCACACTGCTTTGGGGAAGGTCCAAGGCCCTCCCTACTTTATCTAGGCTGAGAAAGGTATACATCCAAAGAGCATGGGTTTCCAAAAAGCCAGTACAAGCAGTAGGGATAAATCCTGGTGCCACTGCCAGTGGCCCCTCAGTCTGTCCCAGCCATACAACTTTCAACCACATTCGGAGGGACTAGTTTGGCCCAATGCTGGTTCCTTCCCTTTCGAACCAAAGTTGTTGAATTCCCATTAGATCAGGTAAGCTGTTTCAGCAGATGTCCCCATCGTGGTCTTGACCTCTTTGTTCATATTCTCACTCTTCCTACTCTTCAACTGGACTTTTTGGGAGCTCAGCCCAGTGCTCCACTGTAGCTCTCTGCCTCTGCTTCCATCAGTTGCTGGATGTAAGTTCTATGTTGACATTTAAGATAGTCATCAATCTGACTATAGGGCAAGGCCAGTTTGGACACACTCTCCACTGTTGCTTAGGGTCTTAGCTGGGGTCATCCTTGTGGATTTCTGGAAATTTCTCTAGTGTCAGGTTTCTCGCTAGCCCCAAAATGGCTTTCTCAATCAAGATACCTCTTTCCTTGTTCTCTGTCTCTGTCCTCCACCCATCTCGACTAACTCCTTCCCTCAAATTCTCCTACACCCTCCCCTTCTCCTCTCCTTCCCTCTTCTGCCCTCCCTTCTGCCCCCACGCCCAAGGTGCCAATTTTCTCAGGAGATCTTGTCTATTTCTCCTTCCCAGAGGGTTCTAAAAACTCTTAGGGTTTTTCTTGTTTCTTAGCTTCTCTGGGGTCATGGACTATAGGTTAGTTCTCCTTTGCTTTACAGTTAGTATCCACTTATGAGTGAGAACATACCATGCTCATCTTTCTGGGTCTGGGTTACCTCACTCAGGATGTTTTTTACTACTTCCATCCATTTGCATGCAATTTTAAGATGTCATTGTTTTTTTTTTAACAACTGAGTAGTACTCCGTTATGTAAATGTACATTTTCTTTATCCATTCTTCAGTTGAGGGGTATGTAGGTTGCTTCCAGGTTCTGGCTATTACAAATAACGCTGCTATGGACATAGTTGAACAAATGTCCTTGAGGCATGATTGAACATGCTTTGGGTATATGCCTAAGAGTGGCATTACTGGGCCATGAGGTAGGTTGATTCCCAATATTCTGAGAAATTGCCATACTGGTTTCCAAAGTAGTTGTACAAGTTTGCATCCAGTGTTCCCTTTACTCCACATTCTCTCCAGCATAGGCTATCATTGATGTTTTTTTTTTAATCTTAACCATTCTGACAGGTGTAAGATGGTATTTCAGAGTCATTTTGATTTGCATTTTCCTGATCGCTAAGGAGGTTGAACAGTTTCTTAAGCATCTTTTGGCCATTTGAGATTCTTCTGTTCAGAATTCTGTTTAGACCTGTACCTTATTTTTAATTGGATTATTTGTCATTTTGATGTCTAATTTTCTTGAGTTCTTTATATATTTTGAAGGCCAGTTCTCTGTCTGATGTGGGATTGGCAAAGATCTTTTCCCATTCAGTATGATGCCATTTTGTCTTATTGACTGTGTCCTTTGCTTTACAGAAGCTTCTCAATTTCAAGAGGTCCCATTTATTTATTGTTGCTCTCAGTGTCTGTGCTACTGGTGTTATATTTAGGAAGTGGTCTCCTGTGCCCATCCATTGAAGATACTTTCCAATTATCTTCTATCAGGTTAACTGTGGTCAGATTTATATTGAGGTCTTAATCCATGTGGACTTGAGTTTTGTTTATAGGGATAGATATGGATCTATTTTTATTCTTCTGCATGCTGATATCCAATTATGCCAACACCATTTGTTGAAGATGCTTACATTTTACATTGTAAAATTTTAGCTTCTTTGTCTAAAAGCAGGTGTTCATAGGTGTGTGGATTAATATCTGGGTCTTTGATTCGATTCCATTGGTCAACCTGTCTGTTTTTGTGCCAATACCAAGTTGCTTTCATTACCGTAGCTCTATAATAAAGCGTGATGTTGGGGACTGTGATGCCTCCAGAAGTTTCTTTATTGTACAGGATTGTTTTGGCTATCCTGGGTATTTTTGTTTTTCCATGAGAAGCTGAGTATTGTTCTTTCAAGATCTATGAGGAATTGTGTTGGGTTTTTAGTGAGGATTGCATTCAATCTATAGATCGTTTTTGGTAGAATTGACATTTTTATTATGTTGATCCTACTTATCCAAGGGCATGGGAGATATTTCCTTTTTCTGGTATCTTCTTCAATTTCTTTCTTGAAAGACTTAAAGGTTTTATCAAACATGTCTTTCACTTCTTTGGTTAGTGTTACCCCAAGATATTTTAGGTTATCTGTGGCTGTTGTGAAGGGTGATGGTTCTCTGATTTCTTTCTCTTTTTTATCATTGGTATATAGAAGGGCTACTGATTTTTTAAGCTGATATTGTATCCTGCCTCATTACTGAAGGTATCTATTAGTTTCTTGGTAGACTTTTTGGGGTCACTTATGTATACTATCATATCACCTGCAAAGAGCAAAAGTTTGACTTCTTCCTTTCCAATTTGTATCCCCTTGATCTTCTTTTGTTGTCTTATTGTTCTGGCTAGAACTGTGAGTACTATATTGAAGAGATATGGAAAGAGTGGACAGCTTGTCTTGTTCCTGATTTTAGTGGAATCACTTTGAGCTTCCCTCCCTTTTTTTTGATATTGGCTGTTGGTTTGCTGTATATTGCTTTTATTATATTCAGGCATGTTCCTTGTATTCATGCTCTCTCCAAAACCTTTATCATAAAGGGATGGTGGATTTTGTCAAATGCTTTTTCAGCATTTAATGAGATGATCATATGCTTTTTTCCTTTCAGTTTATCTATATGGTGGATTATATTGACAGATTTTTATATGTTGAACCATCCCTGCATCTCTGGGATGAAGCCAACTTGATCATAGTGGATGATGTTTTTGATGTTTTCTTGGATCCGGTTTGGCAGTATTTTATTGAGTATTTTTGCATCAATGTTCATGAAGGAGACTGGTCTGTAATTCTCTTTCTTGGTTGAGCTGTTGTGTGGTTTCAGTATCCGGGTAAGTGTAGCCTCATAAAAATAGTTTGGCAATGTTCCTTCTGTCTCTATTATGTGGAAAATTTGAGGAGTATAGGTACTAGCTCTTTTTTTTTGAAGTTCTGGTAGAATTCATCACTGAAACCATCCGGCCTTGTTTTTTTTCCCCCTTTGGAGGCTTTTGATGACAGCTTCTATTTCCTTGCAGGTTATAGGTCTCTTTAAGTTGTTCACCTGGTATTGATTTAATTTTGGTATGTGGTATCTATCCAGAAAATTGTTCATTTCTTTTACATTTTCCAATTTTGTGGAGGACAAGTTTTTGTAGTATGACCTAATGATTTTCTGGATTTCCTCCTTGTCTGTTGTTATATCCTCCTTTTCATTTCTGATTTTGTTAATTTGAATATTCTCTCTTCTGCTTTTTGATTAGTTTGGATAAGGGTTTGTCTATCTTGCTGATTTTCTCAAAGAACCAGCTCTTTGTTTCATTGATTCTTTGTATTGTTTTCTTTGTTTCTATTTTATTGATTTCAGACTTCAATCTGATTATTTCCTGTCATCTACTCTTCCTGGGTGAGTCTGCTTCTTTTTTTTCTAGAGCTTTCAGGTGTGCTGTTAAGTTGCTACTGTGAGATTTCTCCACTTTCTTTCTGTAGGCATTTAGTGCTATGAACTTTCCTCTTAACACTGCTTTCATAGTGTCCCATAGGTTTGGGTACATTGTGCCTTTATTTTTTTTTCATTGACTTCTAGGAAGTCTTTAATTTCTTTCTTTACTTCTTTGTTAACCCACGAGTGATTTGATTGAGTACTGTTCAATTTCCATGAGTTTTTATGCTTTCTGCAATTGGTGTTGTTATTGTAAACCATGGTGATCTGATAAGATACAGGGGGTTATTCCAATTTTTGTATCTATTGAGGTTTGCTTTGTTACTGAGAATGTGGTAAATTTTAGAGAAGGTTCCATGAGGTGCTGAGAAGAAGGTATATTATTTTGTGTTTGGGTGAAACATTCTCTAGATGTCTGTTAAGTCCTTTTGAGTCACAACATCTGTTAGTTCTTTTATTTCTCTGTTAAGTTTCTATCTGGTTGAATGTCCATTGGGGAGAGTGGGGTGTTGAAGTCTCCTACTATTAGTGTGGGGGGTTTGATTGTGATTTAAGCTTTAGTAATGTTTCTTTTACATATGTGGGTGCTCTTGTATTTGGGGCATAGGTGTTCAGGATTGAGATTTCATCTTGATGGATTTTTCCATTGATGAGTATGAAGTGTCTTTCTCCATCTCTTCTGACTGATTTTAGTTTGGTCTATTTTGTTAGATATTATGATAGCTACACCAGCATGTTTCTTAGGTTCATTTGATTGAAAAATCTTTTCCTAACCCTTTACTCTGAGGTAAAGTCTGTCTTTTAGGTTTAGGTGTGTTTCTTGTATACAGCAGGAGGATGGATCGTGCTTTCATATCCATTTTCTTAGCTTTTTTCTTTTATAGGTGAATTGAATCCCTTCATATTAAGTGATATTAGTGACTAGTGATTGATAATTCCTATTAGTTTTTGGTGGTGGTGTTTGTGTGTTTCCCTTCTTTTGGGTTTTGTTGGTGGGTAGTTATCTGTTGCCTGTGTTTTTGTAGGTCCAGTTAGCTTCTTTAGATTGGAGTTTTCCTTCAAGTACTTTCTGTTAGGGCTGGATTAGTGAATAGGTATTGTTTAAATCTGGTTTTGTCATGGAATTTCTTGTTTTCTCCATCGATGGTGATTGAAAGCTTTACTGGGCATAGTAGTCTGGGCTTGCATCCGTGGTCTCTTAGTGTCTGCAGCACATCTGTCCAGGACTTTCTGGCTTTCATGGTTTCCATTGAGAAGTCAGGTGTAATTCTGATAGGCCTGTCTTTATATGTTACTTGGCTTTTTATCCTTTCCAGGTTTTAATAATCTTTCTTTATTCTGTATGTTTTGAGTTTTGATTCCTGTATGATAAGGATTTTTTTTTTGTCCAGCCAATTTGGTGTTCTGTAAGTTTCTTATCTCTTCATAGAGATATTCTTCTTTAAGTTGAGAAATTTTTCCTCTATTATTTTGTTGAATATATTTTCTGTGCCTCTGAGCTGTAGTTCTTCTGCTTCTTCTGTCCCTATTATTCTTATGTTAGGTCTTTTCATGGTGCCCCAGATTTCCTGGATGTTTTGTATTAAGAACTTGTTGGATTTAACATTTTCTTTGACTGAAGAATCTATTTCTTCTACAGTATCTTCAACATCTGAGATTCTCTCTTCCATCTCTTGTATTCTGTTGGTTATGTTTGTATCTGTAGTTTCTGTTCATTTACCCAGATTTTCCATTTCCAGAATTCCCTTGATTTGTGTTTGCTTTATTGCTTCTATTTCAGTTTTCACATTTTGAACTCTTTGCTCCACCTGTTTGATTGTTTTTTCTCGAGTTTCTTTAAGAAATTTATTGATTTCTTCCATTTTTTGTCCTTTCCTCCATTTCTTTAAGGGAATTTTTCACTTCTGCTGTGGGACAATGGTCTTTTATCCTGTCACTTGTATTATCCTTAATAAAACACTGATTGGCCTGTAGCCAGGCAGGAAGTATAGGCAGGGTGACCAGGCAAGAGGTAGAGGTGGGACAATAGGAATTCTGAGAAGAAGGAAGTATGAGTCTGCAGTTGAGACCCAGCTGTAGAGGAAGCAAGATAGCAAGACGTAAGTGACTGCCTCACCGAAAATGGTACCAAGCCATGTGGCTAACACAGACAAGAATTATGGGCTAATATAAGTTATAAGAGTTAATAAGAAGCCTGAGATACTAGGCCAATCAGTTTATAATTAATGTAGACCTCTGCATGATTTATTTGGGAATAAATGGCTGTGGGACCTGGTGGGACAGAAACCTCTGCCAACACATTTCCTCTTTAATGGTCTCCATAATGCTCATAAGATTATATTTAAAATCAATTTCTTCTTCTTCTGGGTTAGTCTTCCTGTTGATGACCACTGGGTTCTGGTGTTACCATGTTGCTTTTTAGGTTGTTGAATGAATTTTTGCATTGGCACCTACCCATCTCTTCCTCTAATTGGTGCCAGCAGTGTCTTTGCCTCTTGGTCCAATCCTTGCAGTTGCTGTCTGTGTCTTTGGGGGCTATTTTTGATCTGCTCTGAACTGTTGCTGTCAGTGTGGCAGGGAGCTGCTATTTCTCTCTTGGCCTGCTGTCTTAGTCCACTCTTTTGGTCTGTTCTCTTGGTCTGCTCTGTGCAGTCACAGCCTATGCTTCAGAATTCCTCTGAGGTTGCTGGAGGTGAGGGTTAAGAGGGCTTGGGGGTGAAGTGGGACTTGTAGCTTCCAGGGTCCGATCAATGGGGTGGGGGTGTTGGAGCAGCCTAGCAGCAGGAAGATTCCCTGCTGGCTGGCTAGAGAAGCTAAAGCAGGTGGGGGAGGAATCTGGGGGTTTGCCGGGTATAGAGGGCCTAGGGAGGGCAGTGGCCCACTGCGTGGGTGATCACTCACCTCTTGGTCCACTCTGTGAGGTCCAAGCTCAAGCTTCAAGTTTCTGTATGGAAGCAGGACCATGAGAAATGTTAAATGTAGAATAAATACAACATGTGGAAAAGGGTGAATATCTACATGTCAAAAACCTCTAAGTATTGCAGAAACAGGAGAAGAGAATGATGAACTTAAACTTGAAAACCTTGCTAACCAAGCTGGACTCCCAGCCCCAGCACTTAGAAACAAGATCCTGGTGGCATATGCAGAGATAACTGCATATCCGTGTTTGCTGTGGCATTCTTCACAGTAGCCGTGATGGACTCAGCCTACATGCCACTCAACAAATGACTACATAAAATATGGTATATACACAATGGAGAATTTCCTTTTTAAGATTCACTTATCAATGTGTGTGTGCAGGGGTGCTCTTATTGTGCACAGGTGACATCCAGATGTAACCATCAGGTGCTTTTTTTCTGTCACTATTGGCCAATTCCTTTGAGGTATGGTCCCCTGCCCCACATTTGGGGCTTATGCTTTCTCAACTAGGCTGGCACTCAGCACTCCTCCATCTCTGCGTCCTCAGGGCTGGGGATGCAAGTGTGCTTGGGATGGCCAGTTTGTGGGTGCTGGGATCCTAATGTTGGTTCTCTAGATTGTGTAGTGAGTACTCTTAAGCATGGAGCCATCGCTCCAGCCTCGCACAATGGAATTTTATTCAGTCGTAATCAAGAACAAAATTGAGTCATCTGCAGGAAAATGTTTGAAACCGGAAACCATCATGTTAAGTGAAATGCGACTCTCACAAAACAAGCACCGCATAGCTACTCTCATGGGTCATGTGTCATGTATCATATATGTGGCATGAAAGTAGGAGTAGGGTTCCTAAAAGAGGAAGGGAGCGGTGGGAGACAGGGAAAAGATAAGGGTGGTGGGGAGCAAATACAAAGAATATAACATACATACATGAAAACGACATAATTAATTATACCACTTGTACAATGAATATATGCTAAGAGTGGAAAATATTTTGATGGGCATATTATCAAACACTCTGCCTGTTTCTGTCCCCTCTAAACTGGAAATAAAAATAACTTTGTATATTCATAGAGGAGATTACAGTAGGAAATGGCAAATAAGGACTTAGACATATTGTAATGCACTAATAGATATTGCTTTTTAATTAAAAGATTACTATCACAGAAAAAAATGGATAAAGGGTAGAATTAGGAAATACTTAAAAGTAGTAATAACAATCCAACATAAGCAAGGATGAGTCAGCTGTGCTAGCACAGGCCTGTAATCTCAACTACGTGAGAGGCTGAGGCAGGAAAATTGCAAGGCCTATCTGGTCTACAGTTTGACTTCAAGGCTAGCCTGGGCAACTTAGCAAGACCATGACTCAAAATTTAAAAGTACAAACAAATAGAACTCTCACTCAACATCCAAAAGGCCCTAGGGTCAATCCGCAATCCTTTACAAAGTAGCAGAAAAAAACTCTGGTGATGGAGGGTGGGAAAGTGCCTCACTGAGGATTAGGAAACTACAAGGTAAAATGATGCTATCATTAACAGCCCCCATGGACAAAGAGAATGAAGAAAGCTAAGCCATGTTTATAGTTCGAAGCCAATGGAAAATAGATTCCCACATATTACTCATGGTTGTAAAGCTACTTACTATTCAAGCTGCAGAGCATCACCCTCCTGAGAACTGAACCTCTTTGCAAACCCGCAGCTTGAGAAACCTCACTCAGTGCTCAGGACAAATATTTTAAATATCATCTATGGATTATAATCTTTCAGTATTCTGGGGAAATGTCAGAGGTTGAAATATGTTACAGTAGGGGACTGATGGAGAGCATGGAAAGAATGGGAACAATGAGAAACATGAGCAGAATTGTATAGAGAGAGGCATATAGAGGCAGAGAGAGGCTTGCGTTGTAAAATTGCCAACAACTGAGATAGTCATACAAGAGGCATTGGTTAGGGCTGGGGATGTAGCTCACTGGCAGAGTGCCTGCCTGGCACTCACAAGACCCGAAATTCAATCCTTAGTATCATTAACACCATAAGACACTGGTTAAATTTGTCATGGTAAGTCCATACAGTGGAATTGTTCTGATGTTCCTAGGTTTTTGTTTGCATTCTAATGCCTCCCAAATTTTTCTTATTAGAAAAAGTTGTATGATTTCTTTTGTTTGATGTAATGTTTTTCATGTATTTGTATATTAAATAGACACAAATATATAATTTTTATTTTCAATGATTTATTAATTTTTATTATTTTTATTTCTATTTAAATAATTTTTTCATTTATTTTAAATACCAACCAGCCCCTCCCTCCTCTCCTTCTATCCCCTCCTACTTCCCATCTAGTTTCCTTCCCATCCACTCCTCCTCCATCTCCACCCAGAAAGGGACAGGCCTCCCATGAGCTTGTACAAAGCATGGAGCATCAAGTTGGGGCAGGACCGAGCTCCTCCTTTATGTGGAGGCAGGGCCAGGTAATCCAGCATGGGGAACAGGTTACCAAAGCCTAGTTAAATGTCAGGGAAAGAGAGTCCTGCTCCCACTGTTAGAAAGAAATTTTACTAAGAGAACAAGCTACAGGATTATCACATACATGCAGAGGGCCTAGGTCAGTCTCATTCAGTCTCCCTGACTGTTGATCCAACTTCCATGAGCTCCTGCCATCTCAAGTCAGCTGTCTCTATATGATCCCCAGTCATGACCCCTCTGGCTGGTACAATCCCTCCTCCCTTTCTTCCACAAGACTCTAGGATCTCAGGACAGTGGTTGTCTGTTCATCTCTGCCTCTGCTTCCATCAGTTACTGGATACAGCGTCTCTGATAGCAATAAAGGAAGTCACCAGTCTGCTTACAGTAGACGGTGAGTTCAGGCGCCCTCTCCACCATTGCGAGGAGTCTTAGTTGGGGTCATCCTTGTTTCTCCCTAACCCCAATATGGCCCTACCATCAAGACCTCTCTTCTGTTATTCTTCCCCTCTGTCCTGCACCCAGACAGCACAAACTGCTCCCTCTAATTCTCATCTCTCTACCCACAGTTACCCAGGAGATCTTTTCTACTTCCCCTTCTCATGGAAATCCACGCATCCCTCTTTGGGCCCTTCTTGTTATCTAGCCACTCTGGATTAGAGGTTGGTTATCTTATCCTTTACGCCTAATAACCGTCTATGAGTGGTGTAGGAGGTCCTTCTGCTTGTGTATTGCTTTCATTGGTTAATCAATAAAGAACCTGCTTGGCCTGATAGGGCAGAACATAGGTAGGTAGAGAAGATAGAACTGAATTCAGGGAAGAAGAAAACAGAGTCAGAGAGCCGCCATGGAGATGCCAGGTCAGACATGCTAAATCTTTCCCAGTAAGCCATGACCTTGTGGTGAACACAGATTAATAGAAATGGGTTAAATCAAGATGCAAGAGTTAGCCAATAGGAGGCTAGAGCTAATGGCCAAGCAGTGTTTTAATTAATACAGTTTCTGTGTGATTATTTCAGGTGTTAGCTAGTCGGGCAGCCGGAACAAAGGACCTGAGCTGGGCGGCCAGGACTACAAGCAGCCTGCTTCTCCTGTTACATATGAGTGAGTATGGACCATGTTTGTCTTTCTGGATCTGGGTTACCTCACTCAGAATAGGAAGGAAAAAACAGCCTCAGATTTTTTCTATTGCTCATGGCTTCCAAATTCGACCTTGAGACTCCTCCCATCCAACAGTGAAATATTTTGATTTTTTTCCTATGTTTAGTCATATAACCAACTTGGCTAATTATGCACTATAAGATAAGGATAATTTGGATCTCCAATGTATTTGGAACAAGAAGTGCTTCAGATTTGGGGTTTTCCAAGGTTTTTTTTTTTTTTTAATACTTGCATAGATTTTACTGGTTAAACATCCCTAATCCTCAAGAACAAACTCCCACTTCTTATATTAATCAGAAAGTGGATGCTTTTAATCTAGACAATGAAGAATTAATCCCTTGGTTTGTGTTTGGCTTAGGGAGTATTTACCATGCACCAGGAACTCTAAATTTTACACATTATCTCAGTCCTCCTGGTGAGTCAACTGCAGACAATACTGTTACTGTTACTTTGATTTTCTGCTAGAGGAAAGTAAGGCCTGGAGGATTTAAAGTTACTTCTAAGATGTCACATACCTAGTGTAGGCAGGTCTGTGGTTGATTCCCATATGTACATGTGAAAGATCATTTCTCAATGATCTGGTACCTAAAAACTACAACTCTGGGATATCCAGGGTGGTCTTTGGTCTGTCTTGGGTTTCCCAAGTTCACACAACTGCATTGCACAACAAAGTATTGGCATGGGTGTGGTAGTGAAGAACTCCCATGATAGGTTCAACCTCCATGGTTCCTTTTCCTGTTTCTTACAAACTGCCTTACAGACGTTTGCTACAGTGACTGGGAGGTGTTAAACATCTAACTAAAAGCAGGTTTGTCAATTGCCAAGGGATTTATAATGTGTGCTTTCCCGCTTCGCCAAGACCGCCAACTATAGAGAGCTATTTACAATATCCATTGTCCCACATCCTATTGTGCAAGAGCAGTTTTAGAGTGTATTTACAGCACAACCTTGTATACCCTATAGTCATGCCCAACAAATGTGCATAGATGATGATGATGGCAGTGGTGTTTAGACTCCAAAATCTCTCAATGGGAACAATGGAGCTGAGAAGATAAAATCAAAACTTTAGAATTAGGTTAAACCTTGGTTGAAATCCTGATACCACCATTCATAAGTCATGACTCCTTAAGTAAGTTAACCTTTTGGTGTCCCTGGTTTTTCCTGTGTCAAAGAGGTGTGAGAGGTTTGTTAAGAAGGTTTTGTTTGTTTGGATTTAAATAGGGTCTCATTATATAGCCGAGATTGGCCTTGAAATCAAATCTACCTGCCCCAGCTTCCCAAGTGCTACAACACCCAGCTTTAGTGTAAAAACTAAATGATACTTACTACCCTTGGCAAGAATTTATTAAGGGTAGCTAGCTACTCTCTATCTTCCTTTTCGAATAGTTTAGAAGTCATGACCTTATCACGTTCTAAATTGTTTACGACCAATGACAAAGCAAAGAAATAAGAGATATTTGCCATGGGAAATAAAATTGTTGGTGAAAATCATTTCTTGTGCCTGCTATAGCATAAACTTAGCACGAGATAGTGCCCTATCAAAGTCAATAGACTCAAGACCGGTGATTGCCTCGGGAGGGAGTCAATGGAGGATCCTTACAATTCCCTGAAGGAAATCACCCCTGAATACTCTGAGTTCCCTTCTAACCCAGTGTGGGCACAGTCATTGACTGTCAATGCCTGAGGACAATAGAAAGCAGGCCTGGGCCTGTTCCACCTTTTTATGACTGCCTCCCATGGTCATAATCATCCAGCATAACAGGCTTGTCTCCCAACAGACAGTTAATATGTCCAGTCCTGGATAATAATTTGAAATCTGTAGCAAGTTAAACTGTAAACAGGGCAGAGTCACATTGAAAAAACAAAACAGGGAGCAGATTTTTGCTAAGGAAAGAAATGAAACTAGCAGAGAGGTTGTAACATCTGTATTTTCGAAACAAATGAAATCTAACAACCCGTGTCTGTGAGAATCCTTCTGTTGTTTGTCCTTACATTCTAAATAAAGAGCTCCTTTACTAACCATCTTCTCTTTTCTTGAAACTGTTTGTTTCTTTATGTCTTTGAACTCATATGAGACCTCTAGTGTAATCAGCTATTCCTATTTATACCAATCATTTAGAAGGCTGACAAACTGAATTTTTTAAATTCAACTTGGCAGTGTCTTAGACTGGTTTTCCAGGCACCATAAGTCAGCTCAGCTTTAGAGAAAGTTTCAGTAATGGATGGTTATGATGTCAGAAGCACCTTTGGTAGACTGCAGGAATCATGGCCACCAGTTTTATTTGTCTCTCTGTATCCATTACCTTGCATAGTCTCCTCCTAGATGAACTCCAGTCTTGGCCATATGATTTAATTTTTGACAAGAGAGCACTAACAAGTGTGGTATAAGCAGTACATGGCAAAATAGTTGCACACTGAATCAACCTCCTGTCTTGCCATGCTTGGGATTTGCAATGTAAGCTGTTGCATGAAGAAGCTTATCTGGATATGCCTGGTGGAGAGTGAGAGAGATCCAGAGCAGGGACTCTAATCACTGTTGCAGGCCAAATCCTGGTGACCCCAAGAGAGACGAAGGCTCATCAAGCTAAGTCCAGCCTTCCTTGCCAGACCACAGAATCATGCCTCTTCTTTTAAACCACTAGATTTAGGTGATTTGTTACACGACAACTAATCAAAATAGTGTCCCCCTGAAGGAAGCATTGTAACAGCAGCATCAAAGTAAATGCTGGGTTCCATCAGGATGATTTTGTTTATAAACAATGGAGTGAATATCAAATAGAAAGTGAGCAAATATGGGATCCACCCATCTAGAGGATCTTATCACTATGGTCCTTAAAAAATAACTGGAGCAAGCATAGGCAGAAAGATCACCCTTAGGATGTGGCCTTGTTCTCCAAGAGTGCGGGTGTAGGCTGGTCCCTCACTCTGCAATTCTTGAAGCCAACTGCATAGACACTTGAAATGATGAAGATTTTGAGAATAGTGAGGGTCTCCAGCTCAACACCACCCAGAGCTTCATTTACTACTTTTCATTTTATGTTTTTCATAAAGATTTTGAAGTCTTTGGTTAGACCAAATCAACAAAGCCCTGAAAATGCTACTTGCTTTATGGTATTTTCCATCTACTTTTCCTAAGGGTGTATTCTGTAATATGTCACACAAGTCACTGTTTAATTTTGTCTTCTCTTGGAATTTCACAATATTACTCTCTCAGCCATATTAAAGACCCTTTACCTCCATTTATTCTATTGATTCCAAAATGCGTTTGACCATGGAATCCTTTTATTGCAAGTAATGCCTAGTAAAATGTGTAATGAGTGTTCTAGGAAAAGATTCTGCAAAATATTTGAACTTTATTATAGTTCAATATAGTACATGTGAGCCTGTGCTCGCTCTCGCTCTCTCTCTCTCTCTCTCTCTCTCTCTCTCTCTCTCTCTCTCTCCCAGAAAAGCACACACAGTTCAAACATGGAGGATTGTGGGTGATTAGCCATCACAATCACCTCACTCCTCCCTATAGTAAATTGTGACCTTGATTTTATTGAAATAATTAGAAGCAGTTTTTTTAACATAAGTATGCATCCCTAAGCTGTAGATTTAGGGGTGTATTAGTTACTTTTTATCATCACTGTGATAAAACCCTTGAAAGAAACAACTTAAAGAAAGAGGATTTATTTTGGCTTACTCTTCAAGATGGTGAAGTTCAGCATGGTGAGGAAGGCATGGCAGATTTCACAGTGACTTACAACTATTTTAATAGAAGCATGAAACTGCTCATTTACATCTTAGCTGACCGTAAAACAAATCACAGTCAACTAGAACCCAGGCCACGTTATTAACCATAATACTTGTTTCAAGTAACCCCACTTTCTGGAAAGACCCAACCTCCTAAAAATCACATAACCTCTCAAAACAATGTCACTGACTGGGAACCAGGTATTCAAAAAATGAGCCTAGGTGAGATTTCACATTCAAATTTTAATACTGGCTTTGTCCCTTTTAAAAAAGCAAACAAAGCTGTACAGATGGAATCTTATACTGTGTATTACAGAGGCATAGGATATATCTGCACCTTTAACCCATAATATCAGATTGTTTCTCGACAGTAGTCAACTAATATTCCTATCAACAATGTATGAGATTCAGCTGATCCATGTCCTTGATAGTAATTGATAATGTCCAATGTTTTAATTTTTGTTAATATATTCAGAGGACATCAGATATCTTTAACTTGTACTTTTTCTTATTAGTGATGATGTTGAGCATGTTTTATTGTGTTTACTAGTCTTTTGTGAACCCGTTTATGTATGATTCATATTCAAATCATTTGCTTATTTTTCTACTGTTTTTATTTTCTTAATTTATAGGAGTTTTTATATTTTCTAGATAAATGTTCTTTGTTGTGAGAGTTGTCAAAAATGTCTTCTTTCTCTCTACAGCTTTCTTTGTTCCCTGTTTTAAAGTCTTTCGATAAGCTCAGTTCCTCTTTCAAGTGAGATTAAATGAATCAGTTGATTTCTTTTCATGCTGGATCGCTATCAGTCTCACAAGTCACCACGTTCTGTAGTATTCTGGGAAGCTGGGCTTTGGGTGGTCAAGGCTTTAGACACCAGTACTGATGCCAACCCAAAGTGAAAGCTCATGACAACTGAGGAAACATGGAATAGTGTGTTGGGAGAGGAAGGGTGGAGAGGCAAGGAAACGAATGCCACCTACCAGCAGGGCGATAACAAGGGCCCCAGCTTCCACTCAGGGTCTATGTATGGAAAGGAAGTTGGTAGTATCACCAGAAAGGGGAGTCAGTTAAGAAGCCGCATTAATTCATAGCAGCTTTATTCTTAGTATCTAGAAACTGGAAACAACCTGGATGTCCCTCAACTGAAGAACGGATAGAGAAAATGCGGTACATTTGCACAAAGGAATGTTACTCAGCTGTTAAAAACAATGGAAGCAGGGTGGGGAGGGTGTCTCTGACTCTTTTGTCTGCTCTTGGAACCCTCTTCCTCTTTCTGGGTTGCCTCATCCAGCCTTGATGGGATGGGATGTGCTTGATCTTCTTGTAGCTTGTTATGCTGTGTTTGATTGGTGTCCTTGAGAAGCCTGCTCTTTTCTGAGGGGGGGGGGCAGAGGTGGAGGGTAGGTCTGGGGGAGAAGGGAGGTAAGGGGGGAGACTGGGGGAGGGAAGAGAGGAGGAACTGCAGATGGGATCTAATATATGAGAGAAGAATAAAAGAAATAAAGAAGCTACATGAAGAATAGTGCCTGCATCAGTATCTCAGAAGGTAGCTGTACTAACAGTCACCGCTGTGGTTGACCCACTAATTTCATCTTGAAAGGCCTTGCTGTGATTGTTAATGAACTGACATCAGCGCCACAGGTGACCATGATCACCCTGAATCAGGTGGTCTCTGTTAGTCAATGTGACTCTCTTATTGGGAGCTGTGGTTGTCAAGCCAAGAAAATGTGACAAGAACACAGAAGGGTTCCAGCATAGTGGCAGTGACTAGTCTATCCAACTCCAGAAAGAAGTTTGTCACAAGGGCTGGCATTTGACGAGACATAATTTCGAGTGTCAAGTAGACCTGTGATAATGCTGGCGGTTTTCCAACCCAAAGGTTATTCGGCTCTCCAGTTATCATTGGAAATTATCAAGACAGACACAGGAAGCAACTTTGCAAGCTTTTCTCACATGCGTATCCATGTGTTCCATCGATGACCTGAAGGGATCCTGCCTTGGTTTGTTTTCTGTTGCTGTGATAAACACCGTGAGTAAAAGAGACTTGGGCAGGAAAAGGCTTATTTCAGCTTACAGGTTATACTTCGTCACCAGGGAAACTACGGCAGGAAAGCAAGGCAGGAGTTTGCAGCAGAAACCATGAAGAAATGCTGTATACTGGCTCGCTCCCAGGCTCACACTCCGCTACCTTTCTTAGGCAGCCCAAGCCCACGTGACCAGGGTTGGCACTGCCCACAATGAGGATGGCCCTCCTTCATCAATTAGCAATCAAGAAAGCACCCAAGTGTGTCAAGTTTGACAACTAAGATTAGCCACCCCTTCCCTAAAAAAGTCCTGTGCAATTCAAGGATAGCATGCTATTCTATGGCCTCGGTTGACCAAACTGCTCAAGGTGCTAATGCAAGTCTTAGTTCCCTATATGCCTGGCAGCATCTAGTTTCATGGAATTGCATCCAGTCTCCAGGCATGAACGGCTAATTAGCAGGTTTGTGGGCATCCTTTAAGCCTACTAGTGAGCTCATCATTCCATTCATTTTAATTGGTTGCACGATGTGCCAGCAGGGTGCACAAATCAGCAAGGCCCACTCGATTTTAGAGAGCAGATGAAAATTGCAAACCTAGTGAAAAGAACACCCGAGAGGCAGACTACAGGCCTAGCTAGGATCTGTTGTCAGCCTGAGCTTGGGTCTATGTCTGTTAAGCCTTTCGCAGAGACAAGTGGCATGCGAAGCAACTACAAAAGTTAGATGAGCTGGAATTCCTCTTGACTGTCCACCACCCTGGCTCCATCGGCAGGTTCTAAGCAGTCCGCAGTTCCAGATGTTAAATAGTCTGTGAACATAAGTTCTGTACACTTTGTCAACCACTCGTGATTTTTAGATTATTTTCATTCGTCCCTTCATTCAGCTGTTGGTGCTGAGCTCCACACGTCTCCCTGTTTCGGAGTGTGGATTCGTGAATTTCTGGTTTGTTTTTTATAGAACCAGAAAAGTAGGTTAACAATATAACTAAGCTTAGCTCTGCAATGTTAGAACTTGTTCTTAATAAGTTAAAGGTGCTTGGGAATTCTTTTAGCTAGACAAGATTTTCTTCATTGTTATCTTGACTGTTGTTTTGCAGCCATGTGGTAATGCTCCGGGTATCCGTCTGCTTTATTTTCCCACGAGAAATTCTATAAGGACAAAAACATCACATTCTACTGGCACTGACCAAGGATAACTTCCTGGAGGTCTAGGATCTGGTATTTATTGGGTCATTACTATATATTAAACCATTGACATATATTATGCAGTTAATTCTCTTAACAATTCTGAAGGGGAAAATTGTATTTCTATTCTGTAACTGGAGAAATGGAGGCTTGCTGAGGCAATACAACTTGAGTTAACGTTGCACAAGGCTGACAACCAGTCAACAACAAAAACAAGATTTGAACTCAAGATTGACTCTAACCTGAAAAACCTAAGGCTTTCTCAATGTAACATGGAGCCTTCTTGTAGGAGCAAAGGATATGAAATATGTTTGGGTCACCTAAAATTCATATGTTGTAATGTAATGTTAACTTCCAGGGTGATAATTTTAAGCGAGCTAGCTGGATAATAGATTAGGTTAGGTATAGACAGACATGGATGGGTGCCCCACATAACTCCCTTGTTCTGTTTTACCGTGTGAGGACTCATGAGAGTAGGCTATTTATGAACTAAGAAACAAACCTTTCCCCACATTTTTTTAAAGCCAGGGATTAAAGCCAGGCCTTCATACACGTTAAGTAGTAGAAGCTTACGTCCTCCTACTAAACTGTACTCGCAGACCTTTACCCAGACCTTAATCTTGGACCTTCTAGGCGCCAAGACTGTGAGAAATAAACATTCATTGTTTACATCATCCAGTTACAGTATTCTGTTACAGCATCCCAAACTGAATGAGGCAGCAAGGTCGTTCTATGAAAAAGAATGATCTAGAGAGTTTCCTCTGCTGAATGATAATCAGTGAAAAAAATCTTTATAGCCTCCTTCTGTCTTGATGTGAGTTGCCCTAGAAGCAGAATCCAAGAGAAGGATTTGAGTAGGAGTGAGGAGATGAGTCCAGGAAACACCAGTAAAGAAGGAGAGACAGGAAGGGCAGGCAGCCAATACCCGAAACATTATCGAACACTGGAGACAACTGGAGACCAGTCCTGCTGGGGATTCCTGAAGCTCTTTGTTTGCCCATAGCCTAGTTTCTCCACTCACAGCTATTCCAGTCAAAGAGAGGAGAAACAGGCTATTTATTTGCCAACTCACATCCATCATTAGATGAGGGTAGCTTCTGCGGGGATTAGAATGTTAGCACTCTGGGGTTGATTACAGACAGGGCTAGGTGCTCCCAGGGTTACTGAAGTTCTACTGGCAAAGCATGGCAGGTGTTTGCAATAAAGAGCTTTTGGTACAGAGGCGGATGCTGAGGGGTGATGGCAGAAAATTGATACCGTCTGCTCCACCCTCTGCTAGTGAAAGCCCGTGAAAACAGAAATAAACATGAGCCTTTTTTTTTAAAGGACAGAAGGCTATAGAAAGGTTTAAAATCCCTATAAATGGCGGTGCAATGTAATATTCCTGAGACATTCGCACCGGCACCTTCAAATCTAATTTGCCACACTAAGGAAGTGACACCCCCCACTATAGTTTAATAATTTAGCCATTATTCAACAGGGACTCTATTAACGGTTCATTCATTTTCTCCGCAGTAGCTCAGCTGGGGAAATTCGCCCACTGTGCCTTGTGACTATTAGTGATACTCGGGGAACTATTATTTATGAACTCGTTCAAAAAAAGATTTGACAGATTTCCCATGCAACCTGATACTAAAGATATGATTTCCAAATCTGGCTGCTTAAATGGCTGGCCTGGGCTTGATTTCAGAAGGCCACTCTTCACTGAAGTGTTTCATTGAACTTTTCCATTGAAAAAAATGGGGAAAGAGGAAGACATAGGTTTCATTTAGAAATTTTAAATACTGACTGAAGGAAGAGTTTTTTGTTTGTTTGTTTGGTTGGTTGGTTGGTTGGTTGGTTGGTTAGTTGGTTGATTTGGTTTGGTTTTTCGAGACAGGATTTCTTTCACTTGTAGACCAGGATGGCCTCAGACTCATAGAGATATGCCAGCCTCTACCTTCCAAGTGTTGGAATTAAAGGGTGTGCTACTGCTGCCCAGCAGGCAATGCCTGTTGGCTCGCATAATTCCTTTCAGAGATTTGTTCTTTAAATTGCCTTAGTATAAAAGAAAACGTAATTAACGGAAGAAGGGAAGAGCTCACAATTTAAGAAAGCGTCAACTGAAGTTAGCTTGCACTTAATTACTGAACAGGTACCAAAGAACAAATATTCCAAAGAACAGTGCTACAGAATTGAAATCATTTTCTGTTTTTGCCTGGGTACCTTGTTTGATGATGTACACCTAGTGCCTTGTCTTGTACAAATGTACCATAGTTCAACACACTTCCTTTGATAAACTTAGAGATTGTCTTTCCTAATCCCCAACCCGCATGCGTGAACACTCATGCCATCTACTGAATTATGACTCTTCTTTCACTAAAGATGAGAACATGTTGAGTTGCCAAGTTCGGTGTGTGCTGTAGCCCCGAACTTTGTTTGGACTTCATTGTTGTTGTCATTATTGTTAGAGGCACTAACTCAACTGCATCTTCATCACAGCACTAACGTTTGGGACAGAATGCCCTGTGGTAGAGTCTCCCTCGGTTCGGTTCTGCCACTCATTGACTTTAGTTCTTTTATTTGTCAAACGGGGCTGCCTAAGAGCAGTCTATTCCTCATTAGTAACAGGAAAATACGCTACTCCGTGGAAAACTATGCACGGCCTAGAGCATGAAGGTGAGGAAATCATTTCTGTGAAGGGTCAGACAGGGAACATTTTAGGCACTGTGGTCTGTATCTTCAGTGTTGTACAGCTTAACACAAGGAAAATAGGCACAGACAATGTATAAATGAATGTGTTCCAACCAAACCTTTAGAAAATCAGGCAATGGATAGCATTTCAGCCTCAGTCTGGATGGAGCACGTGTTTCTGGATTATGTGGCTCTAGCTTTTCATTGCCATTGAACTATTTTTCAAGTGGATTTGCAAATAAATCTGGTTAATAATGAAGATATGGAAATTCTGTCCAGTTGACTCCCCTTTCCTACCCTGTAAAAGCAGGCCATTTTTACTTCTACGTTCATATTTATCTCAGCGTCCCTGATCTATAAAATGTGCCTGTTCCTTGGATTCTCCCTCCAACTGGTTATACCATCCTCTTGTAAATGAGTTATATTTTTAACCATGTTAAGAAAATGGTAGCCGGGCGGTGGTGGCGCACGCCTTTAATCCCAGCACTCGGGAGGCAGAGGCAGGCGGATCTCTGTGAGTTCGAGACCAGCCTGGTCTACAAGAGCTAGTTCCAGGACAGGTTCCAAAACCACAGAGAAACCCTGTCTCGAAAAACAAAAACAAACAAACAAACAAAAAAACAAAACAACAACAACAACAAAAAAAAAGAAAATGGTAAAGATGACTCAGAAGTATCATGACTCCAAACAAGCCAAAGACAGCTACGGCTTTAGAATCAGTGAGTAGAGTGACTGGAAATTTACTCAGGTCTCGCTGAATCTACTTATCAGGTTTTGTTTTTTGTTTTGTTTTTTCCTGAAGACAAGTCAGATGGATCAGATGGCAAGGATGAGGGAATTCTAGCTAAACTAACTTGGTAAGGTTCTTGCTCAAATTGGGGTAGGCAGGTTGATGAGGCCCAAGAATGAGATTTAGTCAAAAGGTGCATTCAAAGGCATTGGCCTAAAGTTTTGTCAGGACGAAAATCTTTGTCAATGCCTTGCCTCCTTCTGTTGAAGCATCAGAAGCCGTTTCTCACTTGCTTGCCTTTTGTTGAGCGGTTGACCCATCTGTTTGCTTTATTAGTAGGGCAACCACTGGAGAAGTTACCTACATGTTTGAACACAAAGAATCCTGAACAGGTCTCACAGCATCGGTTCCAGGTAGGTGGGTCACCCCTTGGCGAGCTTCAGCTTTCGAGGTTTCTTTAGAACCCAGAGTAGGGACTGGGGAGGTCATCTAGAGAGAATCTGAAGTCCCGGTAAAGAGGCAAACAGTGAGATTTTCATTCCTAGTGCAGCCATTTGGGACGTAGGAAGAAAAGTTAGAAAGATTAAACTGGAGAGTTGCAACCAAGTGATTAGAGGAAATTAGAAGACTTGAGAATTTGATGAAGTGGGCACAGTGTGCTATAGTTTCTCTTTGGATCAAAATTTCTATCATTACCCTTCTTATTTTTTTGATAACCAAATAAGGTTATTTTTATTCCAAGTAAGTCCTTTACATTTGAACTTCCTGTTTATGGAAGAGCAACAGGAATGAGAATGGATTCATGGTCCTATAAAAGTCTGTTTTACCAGAAATGTTCATAGTGTATCTCTGGTGACATTCCAAACATCCCTTGAGGCTAGGAAGACAAGCTGGGCATTTACCCTCGTGCTTCACTGATATTGCCTATAAATTTGAGCCAATTCCTCTTCTTCTATGGTGCCTAAAATGTACTACTGTTTCTGCGTCATCCAGGATAAAATGGCCTTTCTGATGTGTACAGGAAACTTGGGCTCAAGGTACCTTGCTGGCTTTTTCTAAAAGGCTTAGGAAGTATTAGTTCCATAAAGTCAGACATTGTGCTTTCAAACTGACTGTTCACATCTAATTTTATATGACATTCTCAAATATGACATTCCACTAAAAGCCTTGAGAGTATAACTAATTTTTTAATTGTGTTATGTTATAAAAAGGATACTTCTTATTGCATTCATGTAGATAACTGTATTGCCTGGGAGATGGGAATACTTAATCAGAATTTCCAAATTCTGGAACATCTAGGCAAAAACCAGAAATGGCTACTTTTAATTTACAAACACATATTATAATAAAAATGGGTTATAGGTATCTTAAGAAAAAAGTAGGCTTTCCTTGTATTTAGAAAATAGGACTTTAGCAAACCAGCGAGATTCTAAAGAGACTTCATAAAGATTATAAGCAATCTTCATTGGTTCATTTAGTCTCTGGTAGTTCACTCTTACTCTGCTTGATCTGGGATTAGTTTTATGAACCAGCCAGCCTCTCTAGTAGAGTTCTGGAACTCCTTAGTCTAGTGACTAGTCTCAAAATCATTTAAACAATGACCCCAGAACTCTGCACACTAATATAGCTGTCATATTCCATTTCCATAGGACTCTGAAATAATCACTCTGTGTTAAAGAGGAAGAACTCAAGCTTATAGCTGACTGCAAATGCTTTAAGAGATGAAGAAGATAAAACCTATATTATACAAAGTAACTAACCTATCAGAGATTAATGGCTTTCTGGGAGTCTATGCACCAAAGAAAGTTGATTCTATAAAAAAAAAAAAAGAACCAGACTGGGGTGTAACTAACTCAGTGACTGGGCACTTGCTCTGGGTTAAAACCTTAACACAGAAAAAAAAAAAAAAAAAAGAAAAGATCTTCCATGGGTTGGGCATATATCTCAGCTGGCATAATGCTTCACTGACATGCACAAAACTCTGGCTTACATTTCTAGTGCCTCAGGAATTGGACATGGTGGCACTTTCCTGGAATCTCAGCAGCATAGTTCCAGGGATCAGAAGTTCAAGGTCGTCCTCTGCTACACGGTAAATTAGAGGCAAGTCCGAAGACACAGAGAATTCTGCTTTAAAGAAAAATAATCAAATTATAGTGATTTAAAAATACTAGGGTAGAAAGTATAGGAAAAGAAAATAAACAAACAAAAAGCACCCAAGAATCACAAATGATAACATTAGACCAGGACAGATGGCCAAAATGGTGACAAGTTTCTACAAAGTTTATGAACAGCCTATAGAAGGTTAAGCATTTTTTTTCTTAAATGATAATGATTTTCATTTAATTCAATATAGCAAGTAGCCATAATTATATTTTATGTTTTTCACAAATCAAAGAAAAAATATTTGACATGGGTATTATGAAAAATTTCAAGCTCAGTTTTAAATCATGAAATTTCATTTATCATTTGATTTTGTAAAAAATATTGTTAGAAATGTCACAAGGTTAGACTGCTTGACTAAATAATATCCTAGGTCACTATAAAATATCTGCTTACCACAAGCAGCACTAAAGATTTCAAAAATCACCATTTAAAGTAACATGATTATGGAAAAACCTAAAATTTTAAACAGTAAAATGAGTCATATTTCTCTTAATCATAAAGCAAATAAATGTTATCATAAGAATCAAGATAGTCTCCTCCCTCTTTCTTCCTCTCCACCCCCACACCTAAATGGGTTACTTGTTGTAAGATGTAAGACAGATCTATTGGTGACAAGTTTTCATCACTTTTGATAGCATTTCTCCTTCATCTCTTTTCTATTTTGTGGGCTAGTTTTTCCTGGAGTATTATAGCCAGTTATTTTCTTTCAACATTTTGATGATATAATTATACTTTCTGCTGGTCCAAAAGGTTTCTGTTGAAAGTTCTGATAGCCATTGCTCTAGTTTCATTCTGTTGCTTTGACAAACGCGGTAACCAAAAGTAACTTAGGGGAGGAAAGAGTTAGCTTACATGTCCAGGTCATTGTCCATCACTGCTAAGTTGAGGCAATAACTCAAGCTGGAACTTGGAACAGAAACAAAGAAACGCTGCTGACTGGTTCACTCTGGCTCATCTTTACTATCTGCCTTAAACATCCCAGGCCCACTTTCCCAAGAAATGATGATGCCCAGAGAGTACTGGGCCTTCCTACATCAAACAACAACTATGACAGCTTGCACAGACATGCCCATAGGCCAATCAGACCTAGACAATTCATAATCAAGTATTTCCTCTTATATTACTCCAGGGTGTGTTGATAATTAAACCTAACTAGGACCACAGTCATACCGAGTGTCTGAGTTGGTGTTCTATTGCTGTGAAGTGACACCATGGTCATGCAACTCTTACTTTTTTTTAAAAAAAAAAAGGCATTCAATTGGGGTTTGCTCACAGTTTCATAGGTTTAGTCTATTATCGTGGTGGGTAGCGTGTTGGCCTGCCAACAGTCATGGTGCTGGAGAAGGAGCTGAGAAATCTACAGCTGGATCTGCAGGCAGCGGGAAGAAAGAGACACTGGAACTGGCTTGGGCTTTTTAAACCCCAAAGTCCACCTCCAGTGACACACTTCCTCCAATAAGGCCACACCTCCTAATCCCTCTCAAATAGTGCCACTCCCTGATGATCAAGCATTCAAATCTATGAGCCTAGGGGGGTAATTTTCATTCAAACCACCTTTGAAAGTTCACTCTTTGCCTTTTCCCTTTAACAATCTAACCAGAATGTGTAGGGGATAGTGTTAAACTTTTAAAGTTCAATGTTGTTGATTGTTTGGGTTTCGTGAATCTGATGGCCCATGTCCCTAGAGTTGGAACGTTTTTGTATGCTGTTATTTAAAAATAGATGTTTTCTACCCCTTACCTTTGTTTTCTTTTTCTCTTCCCCTTCTTTTTCATCATAGGCTGCTTGGTAAAGTATGTGGATCATTTGTTTAGGTCCTTGTGGTAGTTGGAATGTCTTACCTTTTATTTTGCTCTTATTTTACCTCCAGGCAATCTAATCAATTAAAGTCCAGACTTAAATGTATGAAGAAAGAGAGAGGGGCCTGGAGAGAAGGCTCAGCCGTTAAGAGCACTGACTGTTCTTCCAGAGGACACAGGTTCAATTCCAACACCCACATGGCAGCTTACAACTGTCTATAACTCCAGTTCCAGAGAATCTGACACCTATGGCAAAACACCAATGCACATAAAATAAAAATTAAAAAAATTAAAAATGAGAGAGAAATGGGCCCTTTGGTAAATACCCTCATAGACTGAGGAAGAAGGCTGCTCATTTTGTTCTCTTTGCTCTACAGGGAAAAAAAAAAACATAGGCTATGGAATTGGGTTTTTTGTTTCTTGACCTTGAGCTATGCCATCTTGGAGGAAGGGTTCTATAGGTTAAGTAAAATTACCCAACCTCCATTGTGGTACATCTTGATTTTGTGTTCCACTAGGGTGCTGAAATCTATAAACTGTTGTTCCTAGACATCTCATAAAAGAATCTTATACTGGAGACAACTGTTCATTCAATTTTTCTGTTAGGAAACAAACACTAGGACTTCCTATTTCTCCACCATGTTTACACCATTCTCCTTCTACAACATTTTCTTTATCCATTTGGTTTTTGTTTTATACTTCCTTCTTTTGACCTTAGGAAATGTTTCTGCGTTATCTCTTGTATATAATCTCCATTTATCTTTATTATTAAATTATATTCCATCTACATCAAATAAATGCATGTACTTTTAAGATATGTCTGAGTTACTTATGAAAATTACCTAAGTTATTAAACAAGGGCAGCCACCATCTCAAGTTACAAATTTTGGTCCCAGTATCAACAAGGCACTTGGATCCTGCCCCGACTGCTGGTGGAATTCCACTGCTCTGGTGTACCAGTCTGTATACAGGTAAGAGCACTGCCTCCAAGCTGTGCCCCAACTTCTTCTACTCACTGGACACTGTCCTAGCAATACCCACTCTGCCACCCAACCCTACGAACTTGAACATCCCATGGCCAGTCCTCCCCGGCAACTCCAGAGCTCAGGGAGTCTTGCTGAAGGGAAGAGGGATTGTATAAGCCAGGGGCTCATGACAGGTAACCCACAGAGACAGCTGACCTGAGCTTATGGGAGCTCATGAACTCTGGACAGACAACTAGGGAGTCGGCGTGGGACAGAGCAAGGCATCTGGGTGACAGTTGCATGGCATGGTCTTTTGTGGGACCTCTAGCAGTGGAACCAGAAATGTTCCTGATGCATGAGTTGGCTCTTTGGAACCTGTATCTTATGGTGGGATGCCTTGTTCAGCCTTGATGCAGGTGAGGGGGAGCTTGGACATGTCTCAGCTTGGTGTGCCATGCTTTGTTGATTCCCATGGGAGGCCTTATCCCATCTAAATGGAGATGGAGGAAGAGTGGATGTAGGGGGGATAGAAGGGAGGGAGCGGGAGGAGAGGAAGGAGGGGAAACTGTGGTTGGTATGTATAATAAATTAAAAAATGATGAAAAATTACAAATGTTTACACAACTTCTTTGCTGCTGTATTTCATATACACTAAGTAATGGATATAAAGAAATTATTTTTTTACCTATAAATGTTTTCAGCATCTTTAGCAATCAGGGAAATGTAAATCAAAACTACAATGAGGGTCTATCTGACCACAGTGAAAATAGTTATTATTATCAAGAAAACAACAGAGCACCAAGGGATGAGGAAGATGAAGTATAATAGGGCATTCTTACAGATAGTTAATAGAAGTGTGGCCTAATGAATCCTCTATGAAGGCAGGATGGTTAATTTTGCTTGTCAACTTTATTGAATTAATAAATTCCTAGAGTCTTAGTGAAGTATATCTTTGGATATGATTGTGAAGGCATTTCCAGAGGAAATAAACTGAGGAATGAAGACCTATCCTGAATGTGTGCTGCCATCACATGAGTTGATGTCTTGGACTGAATAAAAAGTGCAGGGGAAGAGAAAGGCAGTTGAGTCCTGGCATTCTCCTTTCTCTGCTTCTTGATCTGTTCAAATATGAACAAGTTTCAGCCACCATGTCCTCCCTGCTATAGTGGAGTATACCTCCAAACCATGAGCCAAACAAATCCTCTTAAGTTTATTCTTGCTAAGTATTTGATCATACAATGGGAACAGTAACTAATACAGTAAGTTTTAGAAGTCTTAAAAGTACAGCTGTCATGCAAGTCAACAAGTTTACTTCTGGACATGTACCTAAAAAAAAAATCAAAACTAGCATGCTAATATAGACACCCAGACATCTGTGTTTACCATAGCGTTACTCACAAAGGAGCCAGTTATGAAATTAGGCTAGGTGCCCATCAACAAATGAGTAAAAACTGGTGTGTATACATGATGGAATGTTATTTAGCCATTGATCAGAATAAAACCATATTGCTGGAAGGAATATGACTAGAACTAGAGATCATTATGCTAAGTGAAACAAGCCAGACTCAGAAAGACGATATGACATGTTTTCCCTGATAGGGAGAATCTCGATTTTTACAAAACGGATGAAAGTAGAAATGGAACTATTTGGGAAGAGGAAAGAGACAAGAGAGAGGAAGGGCAACTTAGGATAATGATCAAAGTATATTACACACATGTGTGAAAATGTCACAATGAAACCTGCTGTTTTATACAATTAGAAAGCAATACCTTTTCCTGAATATGTCCTTCTACATTTGCTCTTACCTTCAAATTGCATTTTTGTGTAATCTTTAATATCTACTAAACATCATATTACAACATTTGACTAGTAAATCCAACTAAAACTGTGTATTTATACTAAGTGCTCAGAGGAAGACATACCTGTCTTATCAAACCAATAATGTCACATTAATCATTTTTATCAAAGACACCTAAATTATGAGCTAAAAATTGAGTGAATTTTTGTGTTTCAGGAACTTTTAGAAATATTTAATTTATGTGAGCATTTATTCATACAAAACCAATTTGAATAGAACTTCTTCATCGAATTTTAGGCAATAATTTGGAAATGCCATCTGGAGGCAGAACACCGTTACAGAAGAATACCACATTTGCACATATATATGAACACACAAACAAAAACAACATCTAGCTTCCTTATAGGGGACTTATCCCTTCCACCTCAAATTTTTATCACATCAGGTAAACGTTCAAACTAGACTCACTGGCTTGTATAATATAGTTGGCTCCCGTCTTGTTCCACTTTATACTTTTAGCTGAGTTTTGTTTGTGACAGATGGAAAGCGTTAAGGTTATCTGCCAAATATGAAGCCTAACACTTTTAGCCAATATTTGCACAAAGAGATTTTTCATATTTTCTTTTGTCCTGCTATGTAATGTTGTAGAGGCTGCAAACTAAATTTTGAAGGACCTTTTATAAATATCAAGCAGCTATCTAGCTGTTTCAGCATACTTTGGGTGGATAAAGTATCTACTCTGTCTTCAATTAGCTTGCTTCCCTTTTTAGCCTCAAATAGTTACCATCAGGAGGTTCTGAGTCCCTTGAGAGCACCAATTTCCTTATGGGGCAAGAGGCCTAAAGCTCAATGATATCAAGAAGTGGATGGGCGGGAATGGGAAAGGAAATGTCTGACATTTCAAGGAAACTGAATTAAAGGTTGAAGATTTTAAAAGGAAGAAGGAGAAGAGAGGTTCTAGAATGGGAGAGGCTTTAGAAGAGCTAACTTGGGAAAACCTTGTAGTATCAAGTTATCTTTAGTAATATGGAGACAAGTGTAAAGAGCTAGTCCCACAGAAGTGGAGTATGCAGTTAGCAGTGACCTGTGAAGAAAAAATTCAGTTCATTGAGAAGTTCCTATGGAAGACACAGAATTCAACAAAGAGACCCCCCCCCCTCTCTCTCTCTCTCTCTCTCTCTCTCTCTCTCTCTCTCTCTCACACACACACACACACACACACACACACACACACACACATATAACAACAACAATTTCCAGACCAAGAATTAGGAAATACATCTCCACTTAAACAAAGATCTGGAAAGAGAAACTTGCAGTACATGAATCATGGAATAAATCCCCAGCAGAAACAAAAAGTCAGGGAAAGCATCCAGCTAAGTGGTTCCTTTCAAGTAAAGAAATCTGAGGTAGCCTTGACATTATATTCAGAATCGTGAGAATCAAAGTGTGTCCTTGCCAAGCCTCGGCACACTGTCACCCAAAGCACTGGCTGAAGAGTTAGATTTACCAATGGATCCTAATCAATCATGAGTGAAGAAAAGGCTTAAGGTGTCTTTATGTGATGTCTAGGGGTCTAATGACAAATACAATCCTGTCCAAACCACAGGGAACATAATTGCACACAAAAATTATTCTGAGAATTATTAAATAGCAAGGAAGATATTACCCAGGTGTATTGTGAGAAGTGAGAATACCATAACCATTGGTAAGACAAATTGGGCTCAATGTCAAACACAACAAGGACAGCTGAGGACTTATAGCCAGAGATGTTGAGGGTCAACAGGATTTTGCCACCTATAGACCAGAATGATCAACTATCAGTGGTGGAGGATAAAGAATCTGATTAGATTCTGAGAGTTACCAGGTATGAGGGGGTGAGGAAGCCTTCACTAAACTGACTTCTCAGGATTCTTGTTAAAATTTGGTTCAGTGGGTTGAAGACTAGGCCTCGTCAAAATTAGGCTCAGCAAAACCTATCTAAAGTTGATGAAGGAGAAAGTCTGCCAGTATGTATGTGTTCATGTTGACATCTATAGTGTGAAAGTTGTAATTTTTCACCTTCTTTGAAAAATATCTTTTAGTCAAATCCATGCCTTGAAAGGGAGTGGAATAACACTTGACCCATTGTGAACACTCAGCAAAGTTGTTGAGTTATTGCTGTTACTATTGGTTTGCCCAGATGAATCAATATTCTACCAGAAAATAGAAGGTAGCCCAAAAGTTTCAAATGAAGAGGCTCTAGTTCAAAGGACTTTTTGAACAAATTAAGGGAACCGTCGATGTTAAAACCCCAAAGACTGTGATTGGAAACCATTGCAAACCTGTGCTGAAGAATATGAGGGTGGTGGTGTGGATAGTGCCAATGGGTGCTGGGAAAAGGTTTGGCAATAGAAGATGGGCCATCTTTCAGAATCTATGATCATGGAGCCACCCAGTTCTTTTCAGAGATGGAGGGCTAAAACAGAGAGGGACCAGTGAAGAAACAACCTCAAATCTTTTTCTTCCTATCTGTTGATCACCTTCTGAAACCTTCCTGTTCAATCTGAAGCCAGCTGGTAGGGGAGCATAGGCAACATAGTCGGTCTTTCCTGGCACAGACCAGATCAAATGATAAATGATACATCTTTGGAAGATAAGAAATAGCAGCACACTTATTTCTGCTATGTGGTTATTTGCTCCAAGCCCTGGAATAGATAGAATGCCCAGCACAAAGAGTGAACAAGCTGTGGACTTCAACTGCTAACGTTATACCAATGTAGATTCTTCTGTTATAACAAATACACCACTCAGATGGGGTGATAGTGGGAGATGCCACCTATGTGTTGGAGTAGAATGCACATGGAAAATCCAAGTTCACTCCTATCTATTTTGTTGTGGACCTCAAACTGATCTTTAAAAAATATTAAAATCTATCTTAAAAAATGTCAAAGTATTTTATGATGTGTCATAGTTTGTGGAACTTTTACATAAAACTTGTGAAGAGGAAATAAGGCAATTAGAGCATAGCCATATAAATGAGAAAAATCATGAGAAAAATCACAGCTTCAGATACTTCAGCCAATTAGCGGGAAAGCGTTCTAGTTCTGAGTTCAATGTGTATAGGACAGGGATTATCTATTTCGGTGGCAAAATTCTAGAGAAGTCAAAAAAGAAGATGAAGCAAAATGTTCACATTTCTTCCTCAGTGGAGACAAGAGTCAACCTTACCTGCTTCCTTCCATCCCAGTTTGTATCAGTTTGCTGACAGTGATGGTGATGATGATAGTGATGATGATGGTGGTGATGATGGTGGTGATGATGGTGGTGATGATGATGTGTTGGGGGCAGGGTCTGTCTCTAGGGAAAAAACCATTCTGTGCTTGTTCTATAGAACGTCTTACAGAGTTCTTTTATGTTAAAACATCTTGAGAGATCTTCCTTATATTTTCCACACGACTGCGTTAGCTGGTTGCATGAATAATTTACACTTGTGCCTGATTCAAGCTACAACCAAACCTCAAGTTTACGGTAACAGCTTCAGAACCTTGCTATAGGTCTGTTCCATTTGCCTGAAAACTCTTCCTTCTCCTCCTCTGGTTAACTTAGCCTCTTCTTTAAGGTCTCAGTGTAAACATTAATTTCTGTATAAATGGCTTCTCTCACCTCTCACCCTCAATATAAATTAATTTTCCTATTCTTAATTCTCTTCTGTATTATTTTTTCTTCAGAGGACTTAGAACAATATATTTTTATTAAAATATATGCCAACCTTTATAATGCTGGAGTACCTCTTTATAAACATTATGGTTCATGACAACTGGTCAACATCATTTTCCACCTATATTACAGTGGTCAGTTGGGCTCCTGATGGGAAGGTAATAATCAATAAATGTCTGTTAAATAAATTAATACATAAATAAACTAACTAGCTTAAGTGAACTGAATGAAGCTAGTCATTTGATGCAGCAGCCTTATACTAGAACATAGTAATAAAGGATTTTGTAATCATAATAGTTCTTTCTAATGGCTATAAGGACATGGCTTCTATTGCGAATGAGAAAGGAATCTATTAACGAGTTTGAAGCAGCTGTTGTCTTACCTTGTATTTCACTTAGCACCCCTTCTGCATCTAGTGACTTATGATAGCCATTCAGTAAATGTGTTGAGTAAGTGTATGAATAAGTGAATAAATGGCCTCTAACTCTCTAAAGAGCATATGGCATTGTCATAAGATATAACTCACATTAATGAAATTATTTAAAAAATCGAGGGATGGGATGGGATGCTAGATATGTGCTAGGTCTCTCCAAAGTATTTGGTTAAAGTTGATCATCATTTTTACACCCTTTGAAACAGTCGTTTATCTACCCTGCCTCTACTATTTCAGTTAGAAACAGCTTCAGAGCAGAGCCTAAGGCCAAAATGGATTTATACTTATGGGGGGGGGGTCTAGCACAAGGTCCAAAATCATTCTTATGTTTCTCATGTTGTTTCAGAACAATGGCTTAATTTCCAATGTGGTGTATATTGCATGCCAGCCTTTGAGCCCATCCCTGGGTAACTACCTGTAATAGTGCCCTGCAGTAACTACCAAAGGTGGGTTCCTGCCATCTAGCACAGCGAAGAATCATCTCTGAAGGTGTCTACACACAGTTACCTTGCCCGTCTTGCCTCTCTTTGATGATAGGCCTGGAAGTGGCAGCTGTTACGTCGCCTCTTATGAATAAAAGTGCTGGGGTGATGCTCAAGGCTTGTGGGGGAAGCTGTGGCTGTGGGCACGAGTACCTTACAAGCATGCCGGATTGAAGAGTAGGTGCTTTGACATTCAGCTCATTGTCTCTGTGCCTGTGGACTCCTCATTTCAGCCCTACGGGTTTCAGGTTTTCTCACTCATAATTAGGGAATAGAGAATGGATAAGGGAATTCTTAAAAATCTATATCTCTCTACAACTCTCACCCCTCATACAACACTAGGAAATGCTTTGTCAATTACCATCATCCATCTTCTACCTTACTGAATACATTGCTGAATATATATA
>NW_026067999.1:1085052-1380911 GCF_014885135.2 Alexandromys fortis
ACATCTCTGGGCCATTTGCAAATATTTCACACATTTTCTTCTGCCTGAAGCTTTTCTCTTTATGTGAAATTCCAGACCATGGTCAATTTAGTAACTGGAGTTTATTTTTATTTTTTGGCGCTAGGTTTCTGACATCTGGAACAACATCCTGTCAGACTCTAGAAGGTTCCCTCCCAGAGTGTCTTCAACAACAGCAAACAATTTACACCTACCCAGGACTCATCATGCCTAAAATGTCTTAGGGCATCTTTTTGCAATTAGCAGGAAATGAAACCAGAAGCTCAGGCGGATGGAAACTGAGATTGAACACTAGTATTAAAATAGAAGCATTAATGCATACCAAAATGTAGCTGGAAGTGCCAATTCATGTGACATAGTGTGTTGGGGAGGGCAAGGGGAGAGCGCCAAGTGGTTAAATGTGCAGTTTTGTGAGACAGTACATGTCCCCCACTATCAGGCATCTACCTGTTGGTTAATATAGCAGAAATCCAGATGAGAACAGAATCCATTCAAACATTCCTAGGAGAGTTCCTTGAAACGTGGTCTCTTACACTAGTAACTGTCTCAGGCCACGTTCATCCGGATGCAGACACTGAGATGAGGATGAGAGAGGAACTGTACAGAACCCGAATGAAATAATGAGGGTCTTTATACTCCAGCTCCTACCCGTCATAGCTGAGTGCCGCTCCTGGAGGTATTGCTGCCACCCTGTCCTACATACTGACACGACTATATACTTCTACAGCTATTGACCACATTGGATAGCATCTCTATTGTCACAGCTAGTTTATTAGGATAATGCTCATCTAGTTCTTTTTCCTTATTTGCTTGTTGGTGGCAGAGGTAGGTGACAAGAAGCCAGGAAAGAATCTTACCGTTTCTGGTTATGTAAAAACCTAAACTTTAACTCTTTCCCCAAATAGGCAGAGTATAGGTTATCTTAGGAGCTTCGAGGATTTGGTGTGATTAGCCTGGTTGCTTGCACACGGCATAGTTTGAAGATCCAGGGGTGAAGCAGAGACAGTCTCTCCAAGGAAAAAAACCAGAACTCTCTTGTTTGTCACTGTGCCTCTAGCCTCAGTCCACACCCATAGGATGCCCCTCACAAAATACCACTGGATAGTGATCAGAAGCAAATAAGGGTTCCAGCGCAGCTGAGATGAAGTCCTAAATACCAGCACCACCACTGCGGAGGTCACCCAAGTGAAGAAGTCCTGAGTAACCAGGCAAAAGGACAATTAAACCAAGGGACCTAAGGGAGAATGAAACTTTGTCCCTTCCACTGATCTTTTCTTAACAGACCCCCTAACGTGTTATCCTGCAAAGACAAAAATAAGGGTACAAAGCAGTGAAAAGAATTTTCCAGAAAGATTGTTGCGTTTTCCTGGAGTGAACTTCTCTAACAATGGGCCCAACACCCACATTTAACAAGAGGCAATTTAGTCAAGGTTTTATTCCCACCATAAATCTTATCATTTTTTACTCCTTAGATGCTGTCGTCTCTGCATTGCACTCACAGCTCCCTTTCCCAGCAGCAGTGGTAATAAACAGCATGCTCGCTGTGTAGGAGGTAAGGTTTCAAGGTGAAGCCTTTGGAAGCGATTCTTTTGTGATTTCATTTATAGCCATACTGTATTTCATGGTACAACTCTGTGGGTGGCTTTGCCTCTGTTCTAGAGAAAGGGAAAGTGGGAAGCATCCTTGCCCTTCGACATTTACACACTCCTCCCTCCCAGTGGAATTTACAAGTTTAAGCACCTTCTGGGTTTTGTTTTGTTTAAGTAGGACTTTACCCTTTCCTGGTGTTCATGCATGCTGTACACCCAGCCATGACAAGAGATATTGAAGATGCTGCTGTTCCAGAAAGTATCTCCTAGTCCCTTTAGGTCGCTGTGAGTTATCTTCCCTACCCAGCCTAGCTGCACTCAGTAGGTATTGAACGAGCCCTATATCCACTACTCACAACTGAAAGTTGAAAATGGTAACTGTGGAGAAATGCTGCACTGCCATTTTCTTGTCCCTCTAGGCACATAACCCAGTCCCACCGGCAAAGTGGTAACTGCCTTAGTGAAGGACTGGCGACCTTCATATTGGAAAAATCAGTGTCATCTAAGTAGGGGCAAACAATATACCGTGACTGGTCCATATCCTCCAAGGGTGAAAACATGAATATTATTATTATTATTATTACAAATTTTCACCTCCTCCACTTCTCCCATTACCTCTTTCTCCTTCCATTCCCCCTCCCCCTCCCTCTCCAGTCCAAAGAGCAGTCAGGGTTCCCTGCCCTGTGGGAAGTCCAAGGTCCTCCCCCCTCCATCCAGGTCTAGGAAGGTGAGCATCTAAATAGCCTAGGCTCCCACAAAGCCAGTACATGCAGTAGGATCAAAACCCAGTGCCATTGTCCTTGGCTTCTCAGTCAGCCCTCCTTGTCAGCCACGTTCAGAGAGTCTGGTTTGATCCCATGCTCCATCAGTCCCAGTCCAGCTGGCCTTGGTGAGTTCCCATTAGATCAGCCCCACCGTCACAGTGGGTGGGCGCACCCCTTGCGGTCCTGACTTCCTTGCTCATGTTCTCCCTACTTCTGCTCCTTATTTGGACCTTGGGAGCTCAGCCCCATGCTCCAATGGGGGTCTCTGTCTCTATCTCCATCCATCGCTAAATGAAGGTTCTATGTTGATATGCAAGATATTCATCAGTGTGGCTATAGGATAGGACCGGTTCAGGTGACATCTCCTCAGCTGCTCAAGGAACAAGCTGGGGACATCTCTTTGGACACCTGGGAACCCCTCTAGAGCCAAGTCTCTTGCCAACCCTAAGATGGTTCCCTTAATTAAGATATATACTTCCCTGCTCCCATATCCACTCTTCCTCCATCCCTATTGAGAGCTTGGGGGTGGGGGTGGGGTGGGGGTAAGGGGAGATGGAGAGAGAGAAGTGAGAAGGGGAGGATCGGAAGAGCTTGGGGGAATGGGACGGTTGGGAAACATGAATCTTATAACCAAGGAGGAAGGGTCTAGACCCGTTTCAAAGTCCATAGAAAGCCAAAATGGTGCCATTCATGCACAGAGACCTTGCCCCAACCCCCTTCCTCCCATGCCTCCTAGAGTTACTTTCGTGTTTATGTAAGACGATGCTATAAACTATCAAGCACTGTATTTGAACCCGAGAAACATCAGTATTTCCCCTGTGTCTATAATGTCACTTCTCACCTGGCTGGCCCTCAGGTACCCACTATGGCTCACCTTGAATTTAAGAAGCCAGGGGGAAAGCGCCTCCCTCTCTTCCATGTTCTCCCTGTGTCTCTTCAGACAGCTCTCAATGCACTTCTTAACCCCAAAGTAACGTTTAATCACCGCTCTCCATCTTTGAGGTAGAGCTCAAGCTTCTACTATTTTGTGTCTTTAGTGCCAGTCATGTGACATGCACTCCATAAAAAAAAAATCAAGAAGGAAAAGAAGGAGGAGGAGGAAGAAGACGACGAGGAGGAGGAGGGGGGAGGAAACACCAAAATGGCACACTGGTGTTACCCTATTCAGCTGTGGGTGGTTTTCTTCATTTCCTGTGCTGCTTTTAAAAATGCTTTTCTTACAAAGGCCATGCTTTACGTTCTAACAGGGGTTGGTAAGAATCAGGGAGTACACAGCTATACCTCCCTGAACATACCACCCACTCTTGTCTGATCTGCGAAGTTCAACAGGGCTGGATGAGAGAATAAGCAATTGAGCCCAGCTGTGCGTAAGTGGGTACGTGCACAGATAGAAGGGCAGAGATGGCCAATCTGTTTAGGCAACTCCCATCCATCCGGGTCTCAGTCTCTGGATCTGAGACAGCGTGTGCTGCCAGGTGAGAAAAGCTATTTTCTCGCCACGTGAGCTTGTTCCCTCTCTCCTACCAAGTGGTCCATACCTTCTGTTCAAATTCACACTCTCTGAAAACTGATTGCAGTAAAGAACAATCATTCTCACTTCTACCATGGCCAATGGCAGGATTCAGCAAACCTTTTAGGTATTCGTAAATATTTTAGTGTTTGGGGATTGTTTTAGTTTTTTTTATATTGCTTTGATAAAGATACCATGACCAAAAGCAACTTGGGGGAGGATAGGGTTTATTTCAGACTACTGTTCATAGACCGTCATGCAGAGAAGTCAGGGCAGGAACTCCAGGAGGGCAGCAACCTGGAGGCAGGAGCTGGAAGTACAGACAATGGAGGAATGCTGCTTCCTTGCCCACTCCTCGTGGCTTGCTCAACCCATTGTCTTATATAACCCAAGACCACCAGCCCAGAGATGGCACTGCCCAGAGTGGGCTGGACCCTCCCACATCAACCATTAATCAAGACAGTGTTTCACAGACTTCCACAAACTTGCCGATAGGCCAATCCTATGGAGATATTTTCTCGACCCCTCTTTGTAGATGACCGTATCTTGTGTCCAGTTTGACAGTCAAACTAACTAGCACAGGGACCATAAAACCTCTGACACTATACTGTTGCAACAGGAAAGCGGTCATAGAAAATACATAAATGGAAGTCAGGCTCAGTGGTCCATACCTATTATTCCAGCACTTGGTAGGCTGAGGCCGAAGGATCACCATGAGTTCAAGCATGCCTGGGTTATATAGTGAGTTCCAGGATGGCCTAAGATAGTGAGTCCATATCTCAAAATGAACAAAATACATAGATAAATGAACATTAAGAACTATATACCAGTGAAATTTATTACAAAATCCTGCCAGGCTGATCTGGCCTTGTGCTCTAGTTTACAGTCCCCTGGCCTGTACGTTACCTTGGTTCTGCCCCACCTTCCTCCAGCCTGTATACTCCCCTCCGCCTTTCAACTAGAAAGCTAAGGCCTATCCACTTCCTCAGCCTGCTCTATGGTGCACATTCTAATGGTGCTAGGGAAACCTCAGCTAGTCTAAAAAGAGCTTTGCTACTTTTCAAAGGGATATGCTTTGGAGTCATGCTCAAAAAGGTCTGGGACGAGAGAATGTAAACAGTAAATATTATCATAACAGTGTGGGGGCCATTTGTCATATGCTGATCCGGGCATCACAGTGATCCCATCTCAGATGACAAACAGGCATAACAACAACAAGAAGTAAAGGAACTGCTCAACAGCAATCTTCTGGCAGAACAAGAAAGAGCAGCTGGGCACTGTGTCCTTACAAAGCGGCCTCACTCACTTTCTAAAAGTCACAAGAAAGATTAGAATAGTGACTCTTGTTGGGGAATTTAAGAGCCATGTGCAGACAATTTTTGTTTGGTTTTGTTTCTGGTGTCTTTAGGCAAGTCAGGGATGATAAATCAAACCACTGGAGGTGCCGACGTTTCTCTCCTAAATTAGCCACTATTTAGCAGTTTCAGCAGAACTGTGGCTGCAGATTTTATTTTCCCTTTCCCACCCTGGTTTCCCATATATGATCTCCGTGTTCTTGGCTCTATTAAGATGGGATATGATTTATACTTAGAATCACGTGGCAGCCCCAGTGCCTCTTAGCAAGTTCTAGTGAGTGGACCATAAATGGCCTTCGTTTGATGGCAAAAATGCTTGGTTCTCTCTCACTGAAAAGGAAAGAAGACCCAAATTGTGCATCAATGGACATCATGCCACTGGTAACACAGTTTGCTGGCTTTCAGAATCACTGGGAGACAGGGAAGATGCGGTAATGCTCATTGCTTCACAAGTGGGCTTCACTGAACATCTGCCAGCCTTGAACTTTTCACCAGCACCATCTGGCTCCAGAGCCAATTGGTACTCAATGAAGGGGCAGGTTTGAACAGAACATTGATTGACCTGGGGCTTTAAAACATGCCTCTGGGAATCTGTAGAAAGAAGAGGCCCAGAAGAGTAACAAACAGGAAAAGAGGAGAAAGAGTGGGGTAAATATGACTGTGATGCAGCGTGTGTGTGTGTGTGTGTGTGTGTGTGTGTGTGTGTGTGTGTGAATCGGTCAAAGAATACATGTTTAAAAAAAACACTAAAGTAAATAGAACATGCTTCTGATGATCGCCTCCCTTAGAATTTTAGCCCTAAAGCCTTCTTTCTTCCTTCCCTTCCATTCATTTAGATCCTGCCACACCTTTCTAAAACTGTGAGTGTACTTATTCATCGATTCAACCATCCAGCAATAAAATCTATATGGAATCATCACAAGTGCCAGTACTTCAGATAGAGTAGGGTAAAAGGCACAGTCCCTAGTCACTGGCAAATTACAGCTGAGCAGACAAGCTTGACATTAAACACTTGCCTTTAGTTGAGAGGAAAAGCTGATTGGGGGCAGTGCAGGATGATGTAGGAAGGATGAATGTATAATTTCCTACCAAATCTGGATACTTTTGAGAGTTTAAAAAAAAAGTAGTTGGTTAAATCAGGAATGCGATGGGCCATCCAGGACGTATGATCCATCCGGCTTCAGCTCCTCAGCAAAGATCTCCTTCCTCTCCTCCTTGGTCACTCTGCTCCTCTTGCCCACCCCCTCCTCCTGCTTTTGCTCCTTTGTAGGGTAGCAGAATTAGGTCACATGAATGATTGAGCCCATTGGAGCCAGTTCTTTAAATCTAGGACCAGGCCTTGCTGCCGGCATCAATCTGTCATCATTTCCTCCTCCTCGGGGTTACCTTGAGGAGAAACTTACCACACCAAAGCTCTAAATCTTGAATCCTGTCTTTGATTCCAGCTCCCTTCCCATGTTTCAGGAATGTAGCTGGACCTCTGCCCAGGCTGGTTTGTGATTTTATACTCCAGCAATATGAGGAGCAGGCTAGCTTTGGTGTTCTGGGTACTCCTTCAGGGATGAGGGGCTCTAAAGTCCGAACTTCAGCCTGGTACAGGTGGCACCAAAGGGCTTCCCCAAAGCATCAGTACTTAGCCAGCTACCTATCATTTTGTTCCACATATAAGTGTGCTACTGTCACAGATTTTTTTTTTCATTATCATCTGTGAACCTGAAAAGCTGTCTCTTTAAGGACAGCTTTGGAACACACGGCACATGCTGGTGATGCTCCATCTCAAAGCCCTAAGGTCACTTCAGTATTCACCCACAGTTACAATGGCTAATTCCCAGTAGACTGGCTGTTTTTCATCTCCAGCAGGAATAAGCCTGGTGTGGAAGGTCCTTCTGTCTGTGTGTTGCTTTTATTGGTTAATGAATAAAGAACTGGCTTGATCTATAGCATGGGAGGAGGAAGACAGAGTTAGAGAGATGCCATGGAGCCGCTGCCAGAGTCAGACATGCCGAAACTTTGCTAATAAGCCACTACCACGTGGCGAGACACAGGTTAAATGGAGATAGGTTAAATTAAAATGTAAGAGCTAGCCGATAAGAAGCTAGATCTAATAGACCAAGCAGTGTTTTAAATAATATAGTTTCTGTGTGATTATTTCAGGACTAAGCTAGCTGGACGGCCGGGAACCAAACAAGTGGCCTCCTTATGACATTAATCCCTTCACCAGAGACTTTCTTCTGTCTCTCCTGAAGCTTGCTCAAGCTACACGGGGCACCTTAGCCACCGAGGATAAAAGCTGAGAGATATGGTACCCGTGTGCTCCAAGCTGACTTGGATATTCTGACCCTTGGACTGTTATCTCCCATCTTGAAGAGGACAAACCTTTACAACCAGTGTAAGATAGAAATAACAGTGGGTAAATTTTGAAGACTAGAGCAGAAAGTGTATTTTTGCTCTTACCTAGGTCACTTTTGGGTCACCTGATCTTGGCTATTGTTACGTTGTAAGCACACTCAATTGGTCTTAGGATATAGCTGCATGATCAGGAACTGGCATCAGGAACCCTGGCATCAGGCTAACACTGAAATTTTAGCCAAGTTAATGTATCATTCTGGAAGCAGATCCTTTGGTCAGTCAAGTCTTCCAAGGACTTGAGAGCCCCAGCCCTCTCTGCTGCAACTTTAAATCTGTATTGCATGATTTCATTTATATGAACTGTCATAAAAGGACAAATTTATAGAGGTGAGAAATCGATTTATGATTGACTTGGCATAAGGACTAACTGAAAGGGGGAACAGAGATTCTTTGGATATCCTACAACTGGTTGGTAGTGAGGGTTGCACAATTCTATAGAATTACGAAGTAGTATTATATACATTAAACAGGTGACTTTTGCAGTATGTAAATTTTAGTGTATCCGTAATGTCTCTCTCTATGACACTGTTTTAAAGAAATAATAGGCTGATTTTTCACAGCTAAAATACATAGCAATGAGAGGGGAAGTGGCATGTAGAAAATGGGAAAGGGAAGGTTTCTGTTGCTAGTCACTTTTGATTCAAAAGGACTAGATTTGCTATTTCCCTAAAACGTAAGTCTCCATATTTGACAGCAGCCAAGAAACAGTTAGGCCATATACACCTATCAGATATGACAAAGTAATATTAAAGGTGGGTTCCTGTGTAGCTTTTATCTGACCAAAGGAGCCTCCCTCCCCATAGACCCATGACCGCTGCTCTAAAATGCCGCATCTGTGGCTTCATGAATCAATAGTCACATCTGATATATCATACAGCACTCTTGGAGGACTTGTCTTAAGAAAGCCACCATCAATAGTCAGTCCTTGTGGGGAATGGAAGTTCAGTGGATGAGGTTTTACTAGCCTAGTACCGAAACCCCCGTTCTGGTGAAAAAATAAGTATGAAAAGGCAAACTTCATGATAAGAAGGAAGAAAATACCAATATTCACCCTTTTTCCTGCTTTTGGAAGGATGTAGGGACTCATGCAGACTTCATCCCTCATGCTGGGGCTGCCAAAGAGAGGGAGTGTTCCCACAGAGTTGTGTGCTGTGGCATGTTCTAGGTACTACCTTTCTGCAGATTGTCTAGGCCTCTGACTGGCTGGAATTCCAGCTCAGGGACTTGGAGCAGGAGGAAAATGGCAGAGGGATGAGGAAACAAAGTCACTGACCTTTGCCTTTGTTTTACGTCTTTTTTGTGTGCTTATGTGTATATTGGGGCTTGGTGTTCCTACGATGTGTTCACATAAAGAACTTACCTAAGAACACTGATTACAGGGCATCTTGGGAACATTTCTGATGGATAGGAGAAAAGACGTGAGAGGCACATTTACACATGAGCCTATTCCACACGCTCGCACTAGCTGCTCAATGCTATTCGTTTAGGCTACATAACAAATCACTTTGAAACATAGCAACTCAAAACAAAACTACCTTGTACTTAGATCACAACCACAAGTCTTTCCATGTAACTCTTTTAGTGTGTGCTATTTCTCATTTGTCTACAGACAGCTCCTGAGTTATCCAGAAGCTGGGAGACCTAGCCTCACCCATGTATCTAATGTTGTCACGCTATTAGCTAGGTGAGTGAGAGAGGCTATTCATTTGCCACCATCTAGAAGGCTAGTTTAGGTCTCAGGGTCTCAGGAGCCACAAGAGAGAAAATTCCAATGCATAAGCACATTTGAAGCCTTTGCTTTCTTCGTAGTCACTAGTATCTCTTTGACCAAAGCAAGTTAAATGACCAGCAGAGACTCAAGAAGAAACATCTGCTCTGTTACTAGATGCGTAAGTGTGGGGGCTCTGTCATTCATAAAATCTGCCACACCTGTTTGCTTCTGTATTTGAATTTTCTTGGTATTTGAGATCTTCAGGTTGTCACTCTTCTCGCTTGCCAGAGAATGTGTTTTTGTTCAACAGCTGTTGTAGCATCTAGAGAATATCATTTATTTTGAGATGAATAATTTTGCCCTGAGATTCATTAAACTCTAGTTCTTTCTCTTGAAAGGAAAAAAACAAACAAACAAACAAACAAACTCTTTTTTGCCCTAATCGGCTGCAGTTGCCATAGAGATAGCCCCAGAGTCTGGTTACAAGCCAAATATAGGAAGCCATTTCAAGGGACCTATTGACAGCATAAACTTAGGTCACAGACCATGATAATCTTGAAGTCAAGAAAGTGGCAGTGCCAACGTCATGAAAGAGCAGAGAGTAAAAGCAGAGTCGGGAAAGGACTCCATTAATAGTATTCTCATTAGCGTCATCATAGAGGAACACTCAAGCACATACCGCTCAGCACCTCTGGAGGAATTTGTAGCCTGGAGACTTTAGCGTCATCTTCTTAAAGATGATTCAACTGCATATGGAATGCTTGACTAATCACAGTGGAGGGGAAAGGCCCTGCATTCAATTACATACTGTCATAGCCGGTCAACACTATTGGGATCTGTGAAGGCAGAGAGGAGGGGAAGATGTCGGATAACAGTCGTGAGTGGGAAAGTGTGCATCTGGTTTGGGAGAATTTTCCAGGAAAGGACAGACTGGAGGCTTTAATGTCAACTCCCCACTGGGAGGTAAATACATGGGAGAAGGAACAGCATCCCTCAACTCATTCCCCTCCTGCTGTACCCTGCTTCTGAAACACATTCAGCCCTTGCCTCTCATGACATCAGACAAGAGTTCAAGAATGGTAAATAATCCCCTTGCCCAAATTCAATCAAATCACAGTTTGAAAATACATACATGGGCAAGAACCAGGAAAGGTCAGTGGAGAAGCAAACCCCATGACATCTGAAGAACATTGTGTGGCCCTTAAAGTATGAACAGAGGGGTTCACTGGCAGCCTCTAGGGGGATTTAAAGACTTGCTGATCAGGGCAAATACCACCACTTACTCATTGGGATCCACTCTCTACTTCTTCCTGGGAGGACAACTAAAATTCATTTCATGGTCCCCTTTGAGATGAGGCTTGGTCAAAGGGTTGAATTCTAACCAACGGAATGCAAAAGGATATGGCTATACCCCTGCCAGAACCACCATTTAAGACAGTAGGCATGCTTCATTTGTAGCATTGCTCTCCTTCATACAATGTAAACCCCCACAGAAGGCCACCTAGAGCAGGACAGAGGCACACTACAGAAGGACCTTGGGTTTATGATTAACCGTGGAGCAGAGCTGCTTTTCCAGACTGAACCAAATTCCTGACAAACAAATAGCCTCGCCCTGTAGTGCTTTGTTACAGCAGCTTGCTTTTTGTTGTTGTTATTTACCCTGTCTAATACTTTTTTTTTAACTCACTCATCCATTCAAGCTAAATGTTTCAGGGTTGCTTCAGGAGAACCTCCTCTGGCTTTGAAATGAGTATAACTTACATGTTCAGCCTTGAAATTGCTGCGGCATGATGGGTGTTTTTCCTGTAATTCCTTGGTGAGAGAGAACAGAACTGTTAACATGACACAGGACTTAGCAATGCTGCTGCAAAGCATCTGTTCTCTCTCCAGTATATTCCCTGTGGCGATTGTCATCCTCATTTTACATTCCTTTTCTTGCTTTGTTTCTTCTCTCCCCTCCCCTCCTCGCTCTTCTCCTCTTCTCCCTGTCTCGGTCTCTCTCTCTCTGTGTCACTCTCTGTCTCTCTGACTCTCTCTCTCTGTCTCTCTCTCTCTCTCTCTGTCTCTCTCTCTCTCTGTCTCTCTCTCTCTCTCTCACACACACACACACACACACACACACACGCACACACTATGCTCCTGCAATCTCCTCCTCCTTCTAATGTTATCCCTATCTACTATTCAGGTCACCAAAACAAAACACCCTTAGCAGCTACCCTCATTAAGAGGCAGGAAAACTGAAATATCAACTATTTTAATGTTTTTGCAGCCAGGAGAAATGTAGATAATTTACTCTAAGATGTGTCTATTATGAACCCACAAGACAGACACAGACATCTAAAATGAATCTTGGAAATTCAACAAATGGGGAAAAAAATCATAAAATTATCTTTTCCAGAATTACTAAAGGAAACTAAGACCACACCCTGCTCTTGTTCCCATGGATGCCCAACTTGGTGTCCCATGTTCTTTCCAGACACTATTCCCACTTCCTGTTCTGAAACTTTCAGGAAAATACATGAGGACCATCTACACAATTCCCTCTGGAATCTCAGTACCCTAGACACAGCAGGAGGGCAGTCAGGCAGAGGGCTGGAGGCGGGGGGGGGGGGGCGCTGAATAAGCCAGAGGTAAAACTTCACAACTGTTCTGTGACCCAACAACTTCACTCCTTGTTATTCAGTGGACAGAAATTAAAACAAATGCCCATAGGAAGATGTATACATGAACGTTCATAGTGGCTTTCGCCAGAAAAGACAAAAACAGAAAATGACACAAATGTCTGATGAGACCTTAAAAACTATGCTCTAGTTATAGAATGGAACATGATACAACAGTAAAATGAAATGAGCTACCAACTTACCCAACAACATAGATAATCTAGAAAACTGTTCTGTGGGTAGAGAATCAAGAGTACATGCTGTATGGTTTCATTTTCATGCAATTCTAGGGCATCTGATTCTGATATATTATGACAGAAATCATACCAATGATTGTCTCAAGGAAGGTGAGAGTTGACTTCAGAGGGGCAGTCTAAGAAATATTTTAGGGGAGACTGACATTTTCTATATCTTGATTTGTAAGATGGTTATGTGAGTAGATAATTTATCCCATAAATTAGTGAGTACATTGAAGACCTTTGTATTTTTACCACATGTAAATTGTATCTACAACAAATACACCCATAAATTACAATAATTTGAAGAAATAATTTACTACTATTACTATAAGAAAAAGAAACACATTAAACTTTCATTTCACTGTACAGAGAGCAGATGACTCCAGGTCTCATTCCTTTCTCTTGTCTCTCACCTTCATCTCATTCTTGACCTTCATTCCAGCTCTGATTGCTACATCAAATGCTTTCTTCTGCTCCTATCGACATTTTTCTGCCATATCTGTAGACGCAAATGTCCTGTGACAGAGACAACGGGAGATCTAGGCTCATCGCTAAGCTATGCATCTCCTTCAGGCAGCAGATGAGAGAGACAAAAATTTTAATTTGCATTCTTGTAATGGCTAGGGGTGTTGGACATTTTTAAAGCATTTCTCAGTCATTTGTATTTCATTGCTTAAAAAATATCTCTGCTTATTTCTGTACCCCATTTTAATTGGGCTACTTATGCTCTTGATGTTCAGGATTTTTTGGTTTTGTTGTAGTTTTTGTTTTGTTATTTTGTTTTTAGTTCTCTATGTAGCCCAGATACAAACCTTTCTCAGATGTGTAATTGACAAAGATTTTTTTTACCACTCTGCAGGCTGCCTCTTTGCTCAAATGATGGTGTGTCCTTTGCCTTACAGAAGCAAGCTTTTTACTTTCATGTGATCCTATTTATTAATTGTTTATCATAATACCTGTGTTATCCAGGTCCTGTGTAGAAAGTTCATTCCTGTGCCGAAGAGTTCAATGCTGTTTCCTACTATCCCACCTACCAGATTCAGGGTGTCTGGTTTTATGCTCAGATTCCTGATCCATTTGGAGTTGTGTTTTGTGCAAGGTGGTAAATATGAATCTATGTGGATTCTTCTACAAGCAGCCATCCAGTTTGACGAGCATCATTTTTTTTTGTTAAAGATGCTGTCTTTTTTCAGGGTGTTCTTTTGGCTTATTTGTAAAAAATCAGGTGTCCACAGATGTGTGAACTTATGTCTGGATCTTCAATTAGATACCATTGATCAATATATCTCTTTCAGTGCTATCATGATGATATTTTATTACTACAGCTCCATAGTACTATGTGAAATATGGCATGATGATACCTCTAGCAGCTCCTTTATTATTCAGGATTGTCCTAGTTAGCCCGGGAGAGTGTGTGTGTGTGTGTGTGTGTGTGTATGTGTCCATATGAAGTTGAAAATTGTTTTTCAAGATCTGTGAAGAATTGTGCTGTAATTTTGATAGGGATTTCATTGGATCTGTAGATTGTTTTTGGTGAAATGGGCATTTTAACACTATTAATCTTACTGACCCATGAGCATAGGAAATCTTTCTACTTTCTGATATAGATATGAATAATTTGCATTGGTATGGATCTTGGTTTATTGATAAAAATTTAAGGTCAATTTTGTTATATGTATATTTCTGCTCTTGAGTGAGGTGTTGTGATTGTGTAGTTCATTTAAAAATATAATGTATAATTAAGAAATATAGGTTGTAATGGATAATCATCTATAATAGTGAAGTTTGTAATCATGTTAGTTAGATTTTCTAGATGTATAGAGATATATTTCAGTTAGATAGGTATTCTTCAAATCTTTCAGAGACTACAAAATATGGCATTTCTATGTTTTAATAACTTAAGACTTTTCATGACAATGAGACACATCTGCTCCTGGCAGCATGAGCTACTTCAAGAGGAAGATGGGCATTGAAGAGGCTCCTTATGGAGTTTGCTAGCCATTTGGGCAAGAAACTGCTCTTGCCTGTGGTGCTTCACTGGACATGCAGTACTCACAGATAGATCACTGCTGAACTTGCCTAAAGGTGAGATGGTCCTTTGGGGTTCCTCCTTCATGAAAGAGTCTGTGAGACATTCTGCAGAACACAGAAGAAAGTAACTGTCTTTGAAATTTCCTGCTTCATGGAAAAGTCTGCTGGATACTATGGGCCTGTAGGCTGAAAATGGATGCCCCAACAATACAGAAGAACTTTGGGTGACTGTCCAGGCAGTGAGATGTCTCTATCAATTCTAGAATTCTGGAAGTTGCTTACAATACACTTCCTGTTTTACTTAGGTAATATTATATCCTTCTGGAGTCTTTGATAGAGTTGAAGAATAGAGAGATAGTTACAGTTATAGTTTTCCTTAGTTATGATAAAAGATAAAGTAGATATAAATATTGTAACTGTAATTCTTGCTTGATAACTGTTTTGTTATATGTAATTTTACTGTGGTAAAGTTAAAGCCTTCCTTTTTGTTTAAACAGAAAAGGGGAAATGGTGTAGGAGGTCCTTCTTTCTATGTGTTGCTTGTATTGGTTAATGAATAAAGAAACTGCCTTGGCCTGATAGGGCAGAACTTAGGTAGGTGGAGAAGATAGAACTGAATTCTGGGAGGAAGAACGCAGAGTCAGGGAGAAGCCATGGCTCCTCCGCCTGAGACTAATGCTTGCAACTAACCCTAATCTTGCTAGTAAACCACAGACACGAGGCAATACACATATTAATGAAGATGGGTTAAATTAAGATGTAAGACTTAGCCAATAAGAAGTTAGAGCTAATAGACCAAACAGTGATTTTAATTAATACAGTTTCTGTGTGGTTATTTTGGGGCTAAGTAAGCCAGGCAGCCAGGACAAACAAGCGGCCCCTCCTTACAACAACTTTCTAGTGTCTTCTTCAATTTCTTTTTTCAAGATCTTAAAGTTTTTATTATGCAAATCTTTCACTTGCTTAATTAAAGTTAATCTAAGATGTTTTTTAGGTTATTGCGAAAGGTAATGTTTCCCTGATTTTGTTCTCAGTATGCTTGCTACCTGTATATAGAAAGGCTATTAATTTCTGTGTGTTAATGAGATTTCATGTTGCATCAGTCAGAGCGCCTAAGAGTAATAAAATAAATGACAGCAGGTCCTAGGGAGGATGTGGGAAAATGGGAACACTTATTCTTTGCTAGTGGGAGTGCAAACCGGTATAGCCCCTGTGGAAATCAGTGAGGAATTTTCTCAAAAATTGAATATGGATGTACCACAAGATCCATCGGTAACACTCTTGAGCATATATTCAGAAGACTCTATATCATACTACAGAGATACTTGCTCATCCACATTCATTTCTATTTTATCTATAATTGCCAGAAATAGAAAACAGACTAGATGTCCATCAACCAATGAATGGATAATGAAAATGTAATATATTTACACAATGAAATATTATTCAATTGCTAAAAACATGAAATTATGAAATGTTCAGGTGAATGGATGGAGCTAGAGACAATAATTGTAAATGAAGAAACCCAGACCCATAAAAGTAAACTTTGCCTTATACGTAGATATTAGCTTTCTTGCAGTCTGTATTTATGTTTCATTCAAAATAGTCACAGAAGTTAGGTAACTAGTAAAAAATTGGATGAGAAAGGGATCTTCCAAGAAAGGGGCTATAGAGTATAATGTTTTGAAAGGATAAAAGAGAAATTAGAAAAGGAGGATTATGGGGGGGGATGGGAGAATAGAGTAGAGGAGGGACTATGGGGAGGGAAAAATAACACTAAAGGCCCTTTGAAAAGCCATATGGAAACTTAGTGGTGTAGAAGCTTCCTAAAATATATATGTGGATAAAAAGTGTTTAAATGGAGTTACCATATAAAGAGGGAGACAATGCCCCAATTGGAAATCATATGCTATCAAATACAATTCTAAGTACAGGAATGGGTTATATATTTTTGAATTGTTTATGAAAAAGGTCCTATAGATACCCCTTCCAAACATAAGCTATCACCAATGTAATTGATTGCCCTCCATAGCCTGACAGTAAAATTCTATTGTTTGAGATACCATAGACTTATGTCACCAAACATGGAAACATCAAGCCGGTGCTCAACTACATGCTTCATCCAAACTGACTAGTATTTACAATGCTGAAAGGGCATATACATCCCACAAGAGGTGAAAAGTAATCAGTATCACCCATACAAACTCTGTGACATACAGCAGTAACTACTTGCAAGATATACTGGTATAATAGTGGTAGAAGTAATAAGGGAGTAACCAACAACTTTTTTAAAAATCAGATTTAAGGCCAACTCCATGATGGGCAGTGGTGGTGCACACCTTTAATCCCAGCATTTGGGAGACAGAAGCAGGTGGATCTCTGTGAGTTTGAGGCCAGCCTTGTCTACAGAGTGAGTTCCAGGATAGGCTCCAAAGATTCACAGAGAAACCCTGTCTTGAAAAACAAACAAACTAACTAACTAACTAACTAACTAACTAACTAACAACAACAACAAGACCAATTCCATGAGATGGAACCTATACCTTACAGTGCTTAACTGTCCAAAACCCTGAGACTAGCTAGGTTGTGGGCTCTAAGGGGAAAACCTACTACTATCATGCTGCTAAAGAAACAGAGTGATAAAATGACTCCTACTGACTTACTGCTATACTCATAGATCAGAGCATCACTCCGGCCTCGTCAGAGAAGATTCCTCTTGCAATAACTGGTAATTAACAGAGAGACCCCCAGCTGGACAGTGTACAGAGAGTGAGAGACTTTGGAGTACTCATCCCTAAATAGGATGCCTTTATAAAAGCCTTCCCCTCAGAGACCAGGGATCTATGCAGAAAAGGAGGCAGAAAGGTTGTAGGAGCCAGAGGTGATAGATGACTCCAAGGAAACAGTATCTTCCAGACACAACAGAACTGACAAACATATGAACTCATAGAGGCTGTGACAGCACACACAAGACCTGCACAAGTTCAAGACAAACAAAAATCTGAGCACTGACAAGGGGAAGTAGACAAAAGGTCTCACCCCTAGCCAAGAAGCTATTTGCAACTGCTAACAGCTAGAAAAATGGAAAACCCATTTTTTCCAGTGGTCTCACCAGGTATGTGAACCACACTCCAGAAATGACCCCATAACTAAAAGTAGTTGGCCAACACAAAATGGACTTCCTGGTTTCTTTAGTGAGCTTTTTTTTTGACATATTTTTTGCCTTGTTGGGTTTTCTTTTTGAAGATAATTTGCTTATTCTGGATTTCATTTTTCCTTGCTTTTTTTTTAAGAAAGAGGAAGAAATAGCATAAATTTGGGTGAATATGGAGGTGGGGAGGATCTGGGAGGAGTTGGGGCGGGGGAAATAATAAGATCAATATGCTGAATGAAAAATTTACAAAATATTAAAATTTAAGAAACACTAAGGAGACTACTGTGGTTTGGATCTGACATGTGTGAGGCTTACATTTTGAATACTTGTTCCTCGGTGTACAGTGACAGTGACATTTTGGGAAGCTTTAGAACTTTTCAGACGTAAGACCTAGCTGGTAGGAGTAGGTCATGAGGAATAGACCTTTGAAAGTTCTGACTTGGCCCCTGTTTTCAGCCTCACTGTTAGCTTCCTGGTCCACCACCATGTGAAAAGCCTCTACCGCACGCTCCTATCGCCACAGACTGAGCTCCTCTGCCCTTTTTTTTTTTTTTTGCCATCAACCATGTACTGAAACCTTCTAGATGTGTGAGACAGAGTAAACCTGTCCTTTCTGAAGTTGTTTCTACCAGCAACACCAAAGAAACTATTAAAGAAAGGGCAGTGCCGAAAGAGGCGGGCTTCCAGAGCATACAAAAGAGCAAAGGAGAGGGGAAAGGCTTGGATACTTTGAAGGATTTGAGCTATGATAAAGAAGAAATTTGCTAGGTTGGAGGAAAAGTGAAAGAGAAATTGAGAGTTGTAAGCCAAATATTGTCATACACATAAGACTCATAATAGGAATGGAGTTTTAGCATATGCCCTTTCTTAGTATCCTTCATTAACGGAGTTCTTTTCAAAACCATATTCTGAATATACACACATCATTTTGTTATATTATAATAGACATATTGTTAATAAAAGTCATTCATATTTATATAATCTTTTTTATGTCCTTTATTCTCTCCAGACTCAACTGCAGTGACAAGAAACTAGGGTAAAAGCAAATTCAATATTTCTTAAAAGTGAAGGCAAAAGGAAAGCCCATTAACTGAACAAAAGAATTCACAAAAGCAAGATTGTGCTTTGCAGTGGCCAATCAGCAAATTGACCATTTTGCATATTGGATTCTGGAAAATTACTTTCCAGTTCTGTAAACTCTGAAGTATTATAACTCTGCCTCTCTTAACTTTAGTCCCCCTCAGAGGACACATGGGATGGAGCCGAAGTCCATTCTAACTCTAGTAAATAGAATTTCTAGAAATCACGAGTTCATGAATTGGAAGGTCTGGGTTGTTTAATATGAGTAAGCAAAACTTAATAAATCTCAGATTCTTGAGAAACACTAAAATAGAAAAGGAACAAATACATTAAATACATGAATGGACTATAAAATGAAACCTTCTATTTTCTATCATCTATTATCATCTATATATGTAAATACAATGAATGGAGGAAAAAAAAACAAAAAGGATGGAAGGACTTTAGAGTTGAAGAAGGAAAAGAATAAGAAAGGAAGGCCTCCACCTGCTTTTGAATTGCCCGCGGCTTTACTTCAACAGTGAGTTTCCAATGCTGACACTTGGACACAGTTGTTCTATAGTAGGACAGTGGACATACAAATAGAGTAAAATTGAGATGCTTATCCGAGTAGCTAATTAAATTTGCTAGGGAAATCCAAAAATAATCTTTGTTTAATTTTTATTTCTTAAAGAAGGAAACCAAACTGAGTCTGACAAACACAGAAGCAACTTTCCAGAAGAAAAAAAAAAGCAGGAGCAAATGTGGAAAGAAAATTGAAGTGTGTGTCATGCCTGGGTATAAATGGGAAAATAAATTTTCATAACTGGGTTAGCGTCATGAAAAACACATTATCGGGAGCTCAGGGATGGAGGCCCGCTCCTGCCGTTAAGTAAACGTGGAGCGGGGAGCAGTGCTTGTGATCTTTCTCATCCTCTTAAAAACACGTGGCTGGATCAGAGCTAGCAGCCTAACCTAGCATACATGCTCGAAAGCTCTGGAAAGTTTAACTGTGACCCTCCAAACCTCAGCGAAAGCTCTGGAAAGTCTAACTGTGACCCTCCAAACCTCAGCCTTATCAGAAGATAGAGCGAATGAAGACTGAGTCCAGCGAACACAGCTTTTCTTTCAATTAACTAATCTTATGCTTCTGACAATTTCACACACAGATGTAATATTTAGAATATTATCATTTAATGTTCCCCATGTATATTCATTATGCTACATAAGGACCTTTTCATAAGAGTATATGTTGTATGGTGAACATATTCCCTACCACGCACTCTTGCCTCCCCTTCCTCTCTCCTCCCTCCTTCACTTGGACCCTTGGGTCAGAGGTTTTGTATGAACCATGAGTCTCGTGGGTTTGCAGGAGGTGAGGCTGCATACGAGTATGCAGGAACTCAACTCAGAGGCCTGAAAAACATTCAAATAGAAAGTTTGTCTTCACCAGTCGATACTTCTTAGTCATCACTCACAGCTATCTTCGCTCTAACATCTAGTCACGTCCTTGGAACCCGTATCAACACAGGGCTTTCAGCACATCCACTGCTGCTAAATTAATAGAGTTGCCCTTCAAAATTAAATCTACCTACGCTTCTGTGTTAAGCTAGTGGCTTCCAACCTGTGGGCCACAGACTGCTGAGAGACCGTGAGACTGCTGGAAAATGTTTGTTGAGCTATATGCTTGACAAGCCTTATCTGTGAGCCCAGTAAAGTGCTATCTTATCTGGGGCCTCATTCCTAAGAAAGGCTGGGAATAGCTGGCTAGAAGATTTCAAAACCCTTTTCTGCCCTGGCATTTTCTACTGCTAGGCTGGATGTTTCTAACATCTGCTCCCTTCCCTTCCACTCCTTTCTCTTCTCCAAGATCCTCGAACACTGACAAGGACTCTTTGATCAGAACCAGGAATGTCTCCATCCCCTGTGAAGTGGGCGAGAAGCAAGTAGCACATTCCACGAGCTGGGTTACTGTGATCATGACTGCTTTGTCTCTGAGAGGGTCTGGGGCCAACTTGAGGGTCATCTGCCAAAACTAGTTCCAGGCTTTATCCTCTTCTTTAAGGTCAGAAGGCTAGAGTCCTTTCCCAAACCATTTCTCAGACTTTCCGAAATGCTTAAAATACAGTCCTAGAAAGAAATCTGGGTTTTCCTTTTTCCTTAGGCAGCTCAAGGTTAGACTACATCTTAGAAGGTACCTTGACACTATCGCTTACTAGTTAAATAATGTTGAGCTGTTTTCTTCATCTCCTTGACTCTGCTTCCTTTGTCTGCCCAGTAGTGAGTTGTAGTGGTTAGATAAGATGATGTATTCAAATTGTCTGGTATAGAATCTGCTACATGACAAGTGTTCAACAAATTATAATTTATTACAACAGTAAGGCTGTTGGGGATTTACTATGATACCAAGTGTCTGTTAAGAATGTTACAGGCTAGAGGGGGATGTGGCTTAGTGATAGAATATTTGCTTAGCTTACACAAGACCCTGGGGCAGGGGAGAGGAAAGGAAAGGAAGGGGGAAAGGAGAGGGAGCGAGACAGAGAGAGTATTTTTCTTTCCGAAGTTGGTTGTAAAAATGTCATAACTCTTTGCATCTTCTCCCCTTTTTTGTTTTCTTTAGACTGGGTTTCTCTGTGTCGCTTTAGTGTCTGTCCTGGAACTCACTCTGTAGACCAGGCTGGCCTCGAACTCAGAGAACCGCTTGCCTCTGCCTCCTGAGTGTTGGGATTAAAGGCAGGTGTCACCACCATCAGGTTCTCTTTGCATCTTCTGTTTATCCATTCTAATTCATCCTTGTTTCCTGTTTCCTGTTCTTTGTTTCCTGTATGTTGGTCAGCTATGTGACCATAGCTACCATGTGAGACCTGGGTCTCAACAGGCTTTGCTGACTTCTATTGTTCATGAAAACCTGCCTGGCTGCCATGTAAACAAACCTTGATCCATTGAGGAGAAAGGCACAGATAAACAAAAGACATTTGTTCTCCACTCAGGCTACCCTACTACACCTTGCACTCACCAGCCAATGTGGCAGTTGACCACATATCCAGAGTGAGACCTGCGTTCAGCTAAACCTGACACAGAGTACTATAAGTGCCTAGCTAATCCTACTCTTCAAATTCTGCCCCCTAGAACTAGGAGCTAATCAAATGGCAATCATTTTAAATCACTAACACTGCTGTTGACTTTTAATAACAAAATGAGTCACACACAGGCTTGCTTGCATTTAGATAGGCCACGGAAATAACCAACCAAATGGGAATGGAAAGTGTCACTTATATGCCACAGGGGTTCAGCAATTGGTATTCTGTCTTACTTCCTCTTCCTTGGATGTTGAAGTTCTAGAAGAGATCTCTCTAATGTGGAAAAGCCCGAGTTCCAGAATCACCACATAAAAGAGAGTCACTCACCAAGTCCCCTAGAGCTTTCTGTAACCTAGTAGTAAACCTCACTTGCGGTAAGACACTGCCATTTGATGATGCCTCTGCTATGGTAGTTGGTGTTACCTTAACCAGCACACAGAAGTTGAATGATTTATTCCCATTTACAACTCAGGATGAAAGCAAAGAGCACAAGTAGCCACTGATAGAGGCTAGTGTGTATTTAGATGAAAACGAATATCCAGAACAGCTTAAGAATGGTATCTTTGGTGAGAGCTTGTCAAAAACTAGGTTCCTTCACTTTATCTTTAATAGGAACCATCCAGAGAGACCGACTGAAATGCACACTGCGTGCCTTGAAAGCAGAAGGTGGGCTACTGAATGGGTGAAGGGGAACAGAGAGAGGAGGAGGGAAGCAGAGGAAGGAAGTGAGAGAGGGGTGAGTAAAAACAAATAGGAGTGGCAGAAATCTATGAAAATGTTAGAAGAAAACCCACTACTGTGCAGGCTATTTTAAAGCATTTCATTTTTTTTTCAAACGCAAAAAATAAGTAAATAAACTGAATTGGGGTTTGATTCTCAAAGGTTCTAATCTGAACAGTACAGTACAGAAGTCCAAAACTATCAAGACTATGTGTTTTCAACTAACTCGCCGGGAAACTCTCAGACCCGTGATTTTTTTTTTTTTTTTTTTTTTTTTTGAAGCTCCAGTCTATAGCAAAGAGCACCATTCTGACCATTCCCAGAAAACTCTGTATAAATGATGCCAGAATCGCTGGGCAGATAGAAGCCACGTCCGGGGCTAGGGCTCGTGAAAAGAGCCACAGCAGCACTCCGAGCAGCTAGCAAGGGAGTCGTGGAGAGCACTGGTACAGACGCCACAGGGTGCAGCTCAGCCCACCGAGTCCGCAGGAAAAGGTTAAGTGGCGTTGCCATGTAGCAAATGTGCTCGTTTGCTTGCGCTATGGTAGCAGAATGTTTTCGGGTAAACAGATTGTGGGAACAGAGCTCAACAGCAAAGCAAACTGAGACACTTCAGGGGACGCTCCGGCTGCTCTTGCTTTCTCGCCTCCTTACTCTCCCTATTCCAAATATTTAGAGAAAGGAATATTCCATACCCATCTCCAAAACAGCACTGAATAATTTCAAGATGAGCCAACTTTGCATTCTTTGCCAAAGTCCAGCTCAAGAGCAGACCATTGTCCTCTTCTAATAGACTTCGTTCTTGGGGGCAGAACAAGGACAAGTGGGCAGAAAGTATAAAGCAGAAATTTAGCCCCACTAGAGGACAGAACATTTGAAAATTGAGAAAATGAAATAGGCTGCTTTTGAGACAGTCAAGGCTATTTGATGGATTTAAGTCAAGACTGGATGTACTTCTGTGTGTTTACCAAGGTCCCTTTGTACCTACAGAGACAAAGAATAAGATGAAGACAGAGTCCTTGGCCTAATCATCTTTAGCAGATGAGACGGACAAATAAATTCATTGTTATAACATGGTACAATGGGCCTATGATTATAGTGCACCTGGGTACTGCAAGAACTCAAAAGAAGATATTCTGACTTGAACAGAAACATGAGGAAATGGTATAAAATTTAAATGGCATCCTGAGAATTGCATTCTGAGCAGATGCAAAAACATAAGTGAGGAGCCAGGTGGTGATGGCGCACGCCTTTAATTGCAGCACTCAGGAGGCAGAGGCAGGCGGATCTCTGTGAGTTTGAGGCCAGCCTGGTCTAGTTCCAGCTAGTTCCAGGAGAGGAACCAAAAGCTATGGAGGAACCCTGTCTCGAAAATCCAAAAAAAAAAAAAAAAAATGGCACTGGATTTTGATCCTACTGCATGCACTGGCTTTGTGGGAGCCTAGGCAGTTTGGATGCTCACCTTCCTAGACCTGGAAGGAGGTGGGTGGTCCTTGGACTTCCCACAAGACAGGGAACCCTGACTGCTTTTCGGGCTGCTGAGGGAGGGGGAGTTGATTGGGGGAGAGGGAGGGAAATGGGAGGCCGTGGCAGGGAGGAGGCAGAAACCTAAAATAAATAAACAAACAAACAAAACAGAACATAAGTGAGGGCCTGGAGGCACAAACCCAGATAGAAGGGAGGGATGAGGCCCTAAATTTCTTAGAAGGCAGACGCAAAGTGCTGGAGAAGGACGGAGGCAAAATATGGGCAGGCAGGAAAAAGAGGCAAGCATGGTTCTGGTGATGAGGAGCGTTTTCCACTAAGGCGAAAAGGATTCGTTTTATCTCAAAAAAGAAGACACTGCTGGAGGTTGACTTCTCACGTACTTCACAGTGATAAATTACTTGAGTCTAGAAAACAATTTGTTTCCTCCCATTTTACTTTCTAGATTGGTTATGCATAAATAAAATCAGGGCAGTTCGAGCCACAATCAAGCATTTATAGGATCGTGGTATGTGAATGAGATGCTAACGAGGATTTCAAGAGAACTATATTAATCCCTTCCAAAAGCAGCAGCCCCACGTGACTAAACTCTACCTCATAAACATCCCATCACCTCCTTAGCACATTGTCACACTGGGGACCAAATTTCCAGCACATGAGCTCTTGAGAGACACATTCTAACTAACCATTTGCAACCAGAATCATGGTTATCAGGAGGTTTCACCAAATGAGCTGCAGAAATGGTACTTTAGCAAGAGAATGCCAGTTAAAGTAAGGAAAGCTGTTTGGTGTGGAGGTCTGTGGGGTTGGGGAAGAGATAGACTCATTACAAAGGTGACAATCTTTGGATAGGTTATCAAAAGGGTAAATCCTTGTCCCATCTCTGAAGAAGTGGCTACTATAGGTTTCAGCTTCATTCTGTCCCTGTTATCGTCCAACTCCCCCTCTTTCCTCCCATTTTTCATATTGCAATCAATATCTATTTATGCAAAAAGAAATACAAGTATACTGTTAAAAATGTATTCACATTTATATGAGTGAATATCTTGCCTACATGTATGTGTGTATGTATGTATGTGTGTGTGTATATATATATATATATATATATATATATATATATATGCATGTAATGTCTATGGAAGCCAGAAGTGGGCACTGAATCTCCTGGAACTGGAGTTACAGGTGGTTATGAGCTGCCATGTGGGTGCTGGCAACTGAACCCAGAGCCTTTGCAAGAACAACAAATGCTCTTAAATGCTGAGGCATCTCTTCAGACCCAGAAGTACATTTAATCGTGTGATATTATAAAGAATTACAAAGAGAAAACCTTTGAGATGAGAGAGAATACCTCTTCTCTATAATAAATGGTTTTCAAGGAGGTATTTCAGTGAATGGAATCTTATAAGGTATTTATTCCGTGACACTCAGTAGATTAATGCTGCATGAAACTTGGAATATCACACAGTTGCCTGGTAGGCCCCTCTATATCCCATTCTGCTTGCTCAGTGCCCCTATAAACATGTTGGTTCCTGAAGCACCTGTCTTTCTTCAAGACCATAGGTTTCTCTTGTCTTGTTTATCTGTGTATCTCCAGTTCCAAAAAAACAAGTAAGTATTCAACTTTTTTGAATTGACTAGAATTGGTACTACAAAGGAGTATATTAGTACGTCATCTATCAATGTCTGTCTTCTACAGAAAATTATTTGTCTTTCTTTTAAGCTCAATAAGGAATTTCCAGTCTGCAATCCACAGACCAAATACATCCTCTGATATCTATAGATGTGGATACTTACAGATTTGCAGATGACAAGATCATGTCCTAAAGTCAATAGGCTGGACACCCCCGAAAGAACGCTGTAGCATGGTGCTCTGCCACACCCATCGGGACTGAAGTATTCCTTCCTTCTGCTGCCTGGAACGTTGGCAGCTGAGCATCTTCCTGACAGGAAAAGACCTCTGCCTCCCAAAGCCCAGGCCCTTTGCAGGGGTCGGTGGGGGGTGGGGGGGCAGCCAGGAATAATGACTGCTTGCTGTTCCAGAATCCTCAACAGGAACAACAAAGGGCTTGGTTGCCACCACACAGCAGCACAAATCCTTTCCCTATCTAATCCTATTTCTTTATCTTCTTCCCAGGTGTTGGTCCTAAGAGCGCCTCTAATGGCCTCTGCTCAAGAATCTACCAGAGTCTGCTTTGGGGGCCGCCTTGGTGGGCAACACTCTCTGACCTCCATCTCTTCTGTGCCCGTCTCAGGCCTGACCCATAAAACATCAACATCTGCCAGCGCATAGACCCCCTGCAGAGGTGAGGTCTCACTAATGAAGTTCACAGGATAAGGAGGTGGAGCCAAAGTCTCACTCACAGGACACGTTTCTATTGCTGCGTTCCCTCCTTCCAGCACCTCTCCAAATGCCTATGCACCCCCTGCTCAGATCTTGTTACAACCCAGGCTGACAAAAATTCTCACTTTGGGCCCAAAGAAACTGTAAACTGAACACCAGGTTGTTGAAACGGAATCCCTCCGCAGGAAGTGCCCACTTCCCATGCCTTTCAACACCTCAGCACATGGCATCCAGTCCAAGTTCAAATCCCATACTCCCTGCTGAGAAATTGTCCTGCTTCACACAGAAGTGGGGCTCGGCAGAGATCTTGTAGAAACTCACAGAAGAGCTTTTCAAGAGAGCTCTATGTACTAGCTGCTTCCGGCCTCCCGTGGAGCTGCCTCTCAGGTCCCTCAGTGGGGCGCACCTGGAGTCTTCCAGTCAACCAGGGATGAACAAGCGTGCAAGTGTCCAAGCCACAGACCGGCGGCCATAAGCACCCCAGGATTGATATGAGCAGGTCTTAACTAAAAATTCTTCAACTTCCTGAAAATACGATCATAATCTTTGCAACTTGGGGGTAGCTCTTTTGTGTGTCAGATGTCTCCAGTAGGAACCAGATTTCAGGCACACCATTTCCTGGGCATCATTAGCTTCCTCATAGGATAGGCCTTTTCATCCCCTCCTCCATCTGCCTGTGGGACATTCTCTCATGCCCACAAAAAAAGAAAGCTTCTCAGGAAGCCCTAACATTCCTTTCTACAGCCCGCCCCCAGTGAGACAGGTTTTTCTTTGTGTTTGATAGAATCAAAATCATGTGTGTTGTCATCAAGAATATAGTCTAAACTGCGCTCCCTACGTGTTAGCATAACAGTAGGCTTGGGACCAAAGCCAAACAGTGGCAGTTTCTTCCCTTCAAAAAAAAACTTGCTTTTAAGAAGAAAATAAAAACCTCCCTCTTTTCACTATCCCCAACACACCTTTCCTAAACCTATGGTACGCTATTTTGAGGAAGATCTTTTTGTAGAATGTTTGAATTACTTACATGCTTCAAAGCAATTTATTTAATGCCTTCAGCAAAAATAAGTAAGTGAAGTAAAAGCTTCATCAGAAGTGAAATGAATCATAGGCAGACAAAATGAAGATAAATTTTGGCCGTGAAGAACAAAGAGTCTTAACTCTCCCCCCCCCCCCCCACGCACGCACGCACACACACACACACACACAGACACACAAGTAGAGCTAGGACAAAGACTATATTGCCGTCCTGTACATGCAGAGAATTGACGAGGAATGGAGATTTAATGGAGCACTCACATAGTTTTGTAAGCCAGTGTTTACAGAGAACTGGAGAAGAAGAAGCATTTCAGAAAAAGCTTTTGTTTAGGAATGGAAAAATATCAAGAACATGGTCCATTATTATTAAACAAGAAATGGACCATCAGTGGTGAAGAAATGGCTAAGTAAACAACCTCACTTCACTTTTTCTTCCAAAAGGGTAAAAGTTAAAAGGGAGGAGACTATTTTAGTGCCCCCTATAAGGTGGAATTTGGAGGTCTGACAATCTCTGCAGACCTCCATAGAGTGGGTTGAATTTCCAAAGCTATAGTACACAATGATTACATAATTGTTACAGATTTGCTCTAGGGAGCTTAGGAGAAAATTTTATTGGATTGATGCTTTTACATTGCAGTTAGTCCACTAAGAAAGAAATTCCCTCTCTCCTGTTTTTGTGGAATTAGTTTCTTAAGAGCTGTATGAAATTGGTTCTGCTATCAAGCAGTTCTGCTATCTAGTTGAGACAATGATAACAGGGATGCTTTTGGTGATGTAAGTGGGAGTGATGAGGGTGACCATGATAGACACGGGATGAAAATGGTTATGGTGATAGCGATACGGTAGAGATGGATGTTGTGATGATGATAGCGCCAGTAACATTGGTGATGGTAAAAACATACCAATAATTGTGTAGATGATGAAGGAGTAGAAGTGGTGATGGTAGTGGCTGTGGCAATGCTGGTGGTGATGTGGTGGTGTTGACAATGGTGTCAGTGGTAGTGGTGATGATGATGGCGATGACAACAATGATAAAATGGTAGTGGTGGTGGAGATGGTGTGGTTAGGCATTGCGGTAGTAATAATCTGATCATGGTGTAATAGTAACGATGGTAGTGGTGGTAATGTTGACGATGGTTGCAGCAGTGGTAATGGTGTGGATCAAATCAGGGTTTTGAAGAAATTGTACTCCTATGCATAAGGTCCCAAGATCCTAAAACCCATTTTCATTGTCTGAGAATCTGATACATGCATATAACATACTTAGATCAAATCCACTCCCTAGTCTGTCCCCTCAAATTTCTCTCCAATCTCTCCACTCTATGACTTTTCCTTTCCAAATTCATGAGCTCTTTTTTTAACCCACTGAGTCGACTTAGTACAACCAGTATGCAAATGTCTTTAGGCCCATAGGTGACCTCTCAGGGACTACATCTCTGAAGTAAGCTTATTCTCTCTCTCCCAGCACCCATAAACTGCCAAAACTCCACAGCTAGGAGTGGGACTTCGTGACTATCCCGCCACACCAGCACTTGGATTTTTGCCTGATTCGATCTCGTGCGGGTTTTGTACATGCATTCACAGACACTGTGGCTTCAGCCTAGTAATGGCCAGAAAACAATTTCACTGCAGGCATCCATTACTACTAGCTTTTTAAAGTTCTTTCTGCCGTTATGATTAACCCTGTGCCTTGCAGAGGGAGGAGAGAGTGGTTTGTGATATGGATATACCATTTAGAGTTGAGAACTCCACAGCCAGTCTCTTTTTCTCTGCATGTTAACCAGTTGTGGGTCTTTGTATTAATAGCCATCTGCTGACAAAAGGCGCTTTTCTGATGAGGGTCGAGAGATGCACTAATATAGGAATATAAACTTATATAAACCTAGGGAGCAGTTTATCACTATATCCATTTAGAAAAATAATAGTATTAGATTTTTTTCCCCTGGGACTTATGACCTAGACAGCCTCCACTTTGGGACCCAGATAACAGTACCAGGCTTTAAATTCAATCAGAAAGCGGTTAGTAACTCACATAACATTTACACCATTGTTATACCAGTGGACATGTCTTGGCAAGCCAGTCAACATTATATCTTGCAGAGTTCAGGTGGATAAGGTTGATGATTACTTTCCCCCTATGAAGCAGTACATGGCAACCTTCAGCACTATGAAAGCTAGCCAGTGAAAATGAAGCTTCCAGGTTGGTACCAGATTCAGTTCTCCATCTCCGATGAGCCAAATATTGGGGGGGGGGGTCTTCAGCAATAGGGTCTTACCATCAAATCATAAAACCCATTTCTGAACTTCCTTACTCAGCTCCCTGTTCTTAGCAAAATGATATTTGAACTAATAAAACAGAAAATAAGCAAACAAAACAAGTAAAATACATCACTGTTCAGGGTGGAGATAAACCCTCAGGGGAAAGGCAAAAATGGTAGGAAAGAAGGCAAATATGGGTAGGAGATACATGCGTGCACCTATGTCTGCATGTATAATTTTTAGTTGACTGTTCAGCAACTATTTTGGTTGCCCCTTTCAATATGGGCAGAATTTCATTCCCTGTCTCATTAGTGTGTGTGTGTGTGCATGCGTGCATGTGTGTGTGTGTCTGTCTGTCTGTCTATCTGTCTGTCTGTGTATGCATGTGTGTGTAGACCAGATGCCAACCTCAGATGTCATTTCTCAAAAGTCATTATGGTAGTTTGATTGAGATGTCTCCCATAATCTTGGAAATTTAAATACTTGGTTACCAGTTGGTGACATTCGCTGTTTTGGAAGGCATAAGCAGTGTGGCTTTGTTAAAGGAGATGATCTTTGAGAGTTTAAAGACTCATACTATTTTGAATTCACCCTCTCTACTTTGTGCTTACAGTTCAAGATGTTAGCCCCCAGCTTCTGCTCCATCTGCCATGCTGGCCACATGCTGTTCTCTCTGCCATCAAGGATTCCAGTCCTCTGGGATCAGAAGCCCAAATAAACTCTCTTCTGTATGTTGCCTTAGTTATGGTGATTTATCAAAATAATTAAAAAGTAATTAATGCAACCTTGTTTCTTTGAGACAAGGCCATTCCTTGACCTTAACCTTGTCAAGTAGATTAACTTGACTGGCTGACCAGCAAACATAGGCAATGTGCCTTTCTCTGCCTCTAGAGTCTTGCGATTACAAGTACATACCTCCATACCTAGAAATTTTCCATGGGTTATAGAGGTCAAACGCAGAACCTCACACATGCCCAGTGAACACTCGGCAGACTGAACCATCTCTCCAGTCTCCTCATTATTCTTTGACTGCCACATTCTACATGACTGCAGGGATTAGATCTGACTGAGCTGCAAGGGAATGAAGAAAAAGCAAAAACGTAAGCATAGAAAAGATGTGATTACCTGGACAGTGCTCTCTGATGGAAAAACCATAGCACCTCAGAAGCTCACTGTGTTTATTATAGAGAGCTGAACTGAGGCAGGGTTATTGCATACAGTTAAACAAGGAGGCAGGGGCTCTAGTAAACAGCTAAAGGAGAAGATAGGTTTAAGCTAATCTTAGTAAGAGGAGTCTCTGCAGGGAAGCCGTCTTCAGGCCATAAATATCCCGGGAGTGGGGAGAGAAAGCCTAGTGGACATTCTCTGCAGATATTACCAACATTTGCACTTGGGCCAGGAAGGAAGGCTTTGCCGTTTTCCTGTGGGTCTAAAGCTATAGGGTCTTTGACATGGTCATTCCCATGTCAACAACACATAGTCACTCAAGGGTTTTCCTCGGTTAGGGCTTGCTCCACTCCCCACACTTTCCATTGACTAATAGAATGGCAGAGGAATGTGATGGGAACAAAGAACTTGAACTGCAGATCTGTCCTGGCTTTCCTCTTGTATGCTGATGACCCCCACTAGACTATGCTCTGAGTAACTGCTACCCTTCATCCTAGGCCTCCATACAAACGCTCATTAAACTGACACTTGTTCCCCCAGCTCTAAACCCAAGCTGAACCCACTACCGGTCAATAACGTCTCAGTTAAATTCACACATCTGGAAACTCATGTGTATTGTCCACTACCTTTAGGGGGGGGTCATTTGTTATGCACCCAAGTTCTAGTAGTAGCTAGAACAAGTGATTTGGAGGACATAGTCTCATTATCTACAGTCTAGAGTAGCTTGGAATTCATAATGTAGCCCAGGCTGGTCTCAAATTCTCTACTCTTCTGTCTTAGCTTCCTGAAGGCTGAGATTGCAGGTGTGTGTCTACTATGTCAGAAAACAATAATTAGTTGCAATTTGAAATAAGTTGGTCAGGAAAGGCTCATTGGAAAGATGGTATCTGAAAAAAGATATAAAGGAGGTAGAGTAATGCAAGAGATAATATGGGTAACTGGTAAAGGATTATTCTAGGCTAAGTAACACAAGAGTCATATGGGTAACTAGTAAAGGATTATTCCAGGCAGAGGGATCAGCATGCACAAAAGCACTGAGATCTGACTAGAAATGACATGTTCAAGCAATGGGACTAGTATGTCTACAACAAAGTAAAGAAAAAGAGCAGAAGTGATCAGTGATAAAGTTGAAGAAGTAAAGGTATGTGAGGACGATGGTTTAGTTCCTTTATAGATCATAATAGTGCTATTGGGACATCAGTAGAGGGTTGGAAAGAGACTGTGGTGGATTATTTGACTTGTGTTTTGGAAAGCTCTCTCTGGCCTTGATGTAAGTAGTCAGTAAGCTTTAAAAAGAATAGAAAGAGATCTAGCATGAAAGGTATGTGGGAGGAGGTTTCAGGAGCGACTCGTTGTCTTGGACCATCTCCATCCACCATGGGATGGCCAGACTCTTCATAATAATCACCTAGTAACAGAGGAAGCTGAGGCCAGTAAGACAAGGTACAGCGGTGGTACTCTAGCTATCAGTAACAGCAGAGATAAAGGTTTCCAGTCCCACATCTGCAATCTGTTGCTCAGCACAGAGCCACTCCATCCCACTATTGTCTGGGGTCAGAATGATTCAGAAGAGGATCTTTTCAGAGCAGCTCAGGCAGACACAAATACAGCCTGACAGCTCAGCCAGTTCCTTGTATGTGTGTATCCTTCTTTCTTTGTCTCAGTTGGCAATACAGCTTTTATTCCCAAGCCTCAGATAAAGAGCTTGCCTGTACAAGGAGGGGACAGATGTTCTTAATGCTTTATGGTAGTAACCTAAAGGCCTACATTGTAAGCCTTCTTATTTTCAATTATTATAGGTTCCACTTAAAAAGAATTGGCCCAGCTCAGGCATTCAATAGTGACCTTCTTCCTGATGATACCACATTCTCCTTAACCTATTGCTTCTCTATTTACCTTGGACTTCTATGTAGTAGAAAGAAAATCAAATTAGTCTACAATCGTCTAAATTCTTTAGAAAACATTATTTTTCTTCAAGTTTCCTTTGACTTTTTAAGAAGTCAGATAAGGAGGGAGTGTATATATGTGTGTGTGTGTGTATTGTGTGTATACATATACACACACTCCCTCCTTATCTGGCTTCTTAAATAGTCAAAGGAAACTTGAAGAAAAATAATAATGTTCATATATATGTATATATATGTATATATGCATATACGTATGCATGCATGCTGAGAGATAATACTGCTCTGAGTATTTATTTATTGTCATCAAAGTATATCCAATGATTATTATTTCAATATTCTTAGTCATTTAAGCTTGTGTTCCTTGCCTTTCCCCTCTTGGCTCAAATTCAAGGACTCAAAGAACATGTTTTAGAAGAGAAGATAATATTTTCAAAGTCAAAAGGTGGCTTAAGGTAAGTGGATCTATCTGTAAAAATATTGGAAAACAACAGAAAATTGAACCAAATTGTCCTTAGTTCTCTCTTTACTCCTTAGAGTGACCCACGAGACAAAAAGGGAACATTATGACAAGATAGCAGAACAACAAAATACTTTGTTTCTTATTAATAAATTGCAGAGGTTTCCAGAGATACTCTGTCCTGACCTTCTGTGACCATCCATGTGAGTGGATTTGGCTAGCTTCAGTGCTGACCTCAGAGCCCTTAATGAAAGGTTACTATGACAACAAGCTCCACCCCAGCAGAGGGAGCCTGAGAAGGTTTCCAGCAAAAGAACTCCAGATGGGAGTGTTCTTCTATGATATGGATGAAGAAAAAGGAAAAGGCAAAAGGTACCCGAGGAAGTTGAAAGGAAAGAGCTTTGAGAAAACAAAAATGGTCTAGATTCTGATGACAAAGAGGCCTGGTCTGCTGGGAACTCCAAAAAGAGGTCCTGTGTGTGGCAAAGTTGTCTAAACCCATTTACCCAAGACACCAAAAGTCACCATAGAGGGCTTATTAGTCAAAACAGAAGGCAGAGGAGATGAATCTAACTCCGTCAAGAATCTAAGCAGATGCTCAGAAGGCATAAAGTCATTTGGGGGCATCATGGCAGGCTGGGACTGGAGGGAAGACTCTGGGAGAGTCAGCTGAGACATCTCATTTTACAGAGAAGAAAACTGAGACCCAGTGTTGGAGGCTGACAAATCTAGCCTCCGGGACAGACCTGGAGAGAGGGAACTGAGTTCCTAAAGCAGCACAGAGCCAAATACAAATGACTAATACGAAGCATTGTAGAATCTTCTCTAGACATTACGGTGAGTCATATAAAGGCCACTGTCGAATCGCCATTGGGCTTGTGTACACAGTTTGTGAAAGGTGTGTAAAACACAGAAGCAGTGCATTGTTCTGTTAGGGTTCATTTCAAGGGTGGTATTTAAGGATAAACTGAAAGCAGAAAGTCATTTGGCTGGACCTGGTGGTCCATGGGAGGCAGAGGCAGGAAGATTGACAGGTTCAAGTTAGCCTGAGATCTACATAGTAAGATTTTTTTCCCGGTTGTTGTTATAAGTATAAAGCCAGAGAGAAAAAGAGAAAGGAACTGTATAGCTCTCATTAGCTGATGGAAGACTGTGATCTCACAGCTCAATTTCCAGGATATGCCATGCATTTTAATGTATAATTTCTGTTAGTTATTTAAGAATTTCATACAATGTATTTTGCTCATATTTACCCCAGCTCCCCCAAATCTTCCCAACCTCCTCACTTCCTCTCAACTTCATGTACTCTTTTTAAAGTAAAAATTAAATAATGTACCAAGTCCAATTTGTGCATCCAATAAACTCAGGTTTAAGGCCATCCACTGGAGCACAGTAGACCAACCAGGGGCCACACCACTAAGGAAAACTAACCTCCCCTCCCACAGAAGTCATCAACTGTCAATAGCTCCTCAGTTAGGAGTGAGGACTCCTAAGTCCCTCCCTGCTCTATGCTAGCACATTGATTGGCTTGTGCAGGCAAATACAGATATTGTGAGTTCATGATTTCAACCATCTTGTTATATCCAGAAAAACACTGACTCCACTCCTCCCTAACCTCTGGGTCTTGGAATATTTTTACTCCTCTTCTTCAATGCTCCCTGGACCCTGTGGGGTAGTGATATAGGTATATATGTTTAACTTGGAATATCTGTATAAACCAAGAAATTAGAAAGGGACCATTGGTGGGAAGAAGAAAGAAAAACCTTAAGGGAGAAGGATAGTACAATAAAGATGATATGCATGGGACCAATGAAAGAGAGGATGAGGTGAGGAAAAGGGTGAAGGTCACACAGCTGCTCCTTGACCCAGACATGACATTATAGCATGATTTTTCCCATGCCACGGACAGTAACAAACTGTAGATTCTGCTACTTGTAAGAAGGAAAATGCAATTCCCAGAAGGCAGCTGCTTCCATCAAATACTCCTGGAGTCTGCAAGAAAGGCCCTGAATATTCAGTGAACAATGAGTTGTCTCTGTTACGGCAGACTTCTTACAAACAGAAATGGGAACAGGTCAGCTGTGTGCCAGCCAAAAGCTAACATATGCTCAATACAAAAGGTGTTCCCAGACACTTGTAATGAATCCAGGGTTTGAAGTGAAATGAACTTAGCTAGACCTCCTCCAATTCCATGTGCTAATGGGTTTGGAGTATTCAGGACCCAACTCTGGAGCTGAGCATAAACTTCTCTTACCCATAACCACATGAGGATGAAGTATCAGTTAATTCATGATCCTATAGTCAGAGAAGGGAGAATGAATGCTGACTGGTCACTTCAGCATCCGCTGAAGATGCAGTGTAATATGAAGGCCTGCTTGTTGGGGTTTCTGTCTTGCCCAGTTCCCACAGGTGGTATATCCCAAAGAAAATCACACAAAGGACTATATTAATGATAAACTGATTGTCCCATTAGCTCAGGCTTCGTTGTAGCTCTTATAACATATATTAACCCATTATTCTTATCTATGTTAGCCACATAGGTCACATCCTGCTTCTTCCATGGTCTGGGCAGGACTGCGGAAAGAGCTTCCTTCTTCCCAGAACACTCCTGTTCTCATTTCCCCACCTCTACTTTCTGTCTTCTTCCATCATGTGACTGCACTGTCCTTCGCACACAGCTCCCAAAGCCTCTCTTTGTGTGTGTTTGTGTGACTCCTGAATATGAAGAAATACGGAAAACCATGTATGTATAGGTGGCACTTGTAGGCCAGACCTAGAAACAGAGCATTTCACTTCTGTTTATATTCTGTTGGCTAGAACTTGGTCATGTGACCATTCTAAGCAGCAAGGGAGGCTGAAAAGGTAGTTCAAGTGTTTTCCTCACCACCGTTTAGCTGTTGGACACCTGTGTCCCACTGCTATTTCTTGAGACTGCCAGGATTCTACTAGATTTTAATCTTAATCAGCTGCTAAGCTGACCTTCCCTTCCTGTAATTATGGAATAATGAATTATAGAATTCATCTTTTGAACCTGAGAGCAGGGCTCCTCTTTGATCTTGTACATTTGGGTCTGTTACTATCCCCACTGAGTCTACCTCTTTCTTGTCTTTTAAGGAAGTCTCTTTTACTGACATACCTGGTAAAGAACATTTTGAACCAAATGCATTCTAATTTGTGGGCAGTCAAGTAATGGTGGTGACCTATTACAAGAATACTCAAACCCAAGGGAATTACTAATTAATACTTCCAATAAAATGTATGTGTTAACATGACAAATTTCTGTGTATTTTTCCCACTTTTTTTTCTGAATTTGCAAGTAGACTTCCAGATACTCCATTTGTGGGTGGTTTTTGTGTTTTAGGTACCATACAGAGAAAAAGAGTGAGTTTCAATTAAGTTGTACAGCTGAATCTACACGGCAATACCGGGAATTTTGAAGATAAACTTGTGTCTACGTTGCTTTCATTGCATCTGGGGGCTTTGTGGGTCAGAGCATTTTCTCTGTGTATCTATTTCCAACCCATAATGCAAGACATGTAATTAGTGGCGCCTCCACCCCTCTCTGGCAAGCTCAATCAGGCAGAGCCCATCCAAGTGTACTGCACAGACTCTCCTTACATAGCAACACAAGGCAGATGTTTTTTATACAAAAGCACCACTTTCAACCATTTCCTTCACCAAACAACTGTCTATGGAACATGCGTAAATGGTATCTGTGCGGGAGCATCTCTCATTAAACACTGGGCATAGAGTTGTATGTGGCTAGAATCCTGTTACAATACAATTTCAAAGATGCTTGTATCATATAAGCAAAATAAAACCTTGAAAGAGTCTTTCCGAAGAAGCAGCCTATTTTGAATGGTTATTGTTAATACATTTAAAACAAAACGGTCATCATGTAATTCAACTTCATGGTGTTACAGTATTTTTAGACCTACAAAAAAATGCCTAGGCTTATTATACATTCAAGGAGTCACTAAGCATCTATCATTTGCCACGTACTTCAGTACTAGAATCAAAGGTGAATTCTAACCTTTATAAAGGAGCTCCTAGGTCAGGAGGAAAGTACACGGGCATTCTGATATAATAATGTAATGATATAGCTATGTAAAATGCAGTGGGGAAAGAGCAGATCTGGACAAGGTCTTAGATATCGTCAAACACAGACCTTTTCCTCAACCTTTCAGGCCTAGGATGTTCCTCTACATAAAAAAAAATCACCATCTTGGAACAGGGAGATGGTTTAATGAGTAAAGGACGTTCTGTGTAAGCCTCGTCACATGAATTCAGACCTTCAGCACCCATGGAAAAGGCAGGTGTGGGGCTGGGGAAGTGACTCACCGGGGAAAATGTTTGCTGTGCAAGCCTGGGAACTTGAGTTCAGATCTTCAACATCCACAAAACAAAATAATTAGTAATTAATAATAATAATGTGCCTTTAATCCCAGTGCTAAAGAACAGAGAAAGGTAGACCCTGGAGCCTCCCTGGAGAACCAATGCAGCCAAAACGCTGAGCCTCAAATTCAGGGAATAAATAAGGTAAAGTACAATCGAGAAAAATATTCAAATTCAATCTCTGGCATTCAGGCACGCAGGCCCAGGAAGAGCATCTGAATCCATATACATGTGTCACACACGCACACACCATACACATTCAAGCAACACACACAGGCGTCTCTAGGCTGCCCCTCTGGAGACTATAATGTCATCCCCCATTCCTAGGAGATATGACTTAGCCCTCAGGAAGGAATAATTCAAATCAGATTCAGCTCAGGGGTCCCTGGACCCTGCTTCTGAAGTGCATGCTGCCTTTAGCAATAGAAATTTACCTTCCACCTCTGGGGAGGTAACCAAGGGCAACAGTAATAGGCTTTATTCCTGGAGAGTCTCTTGTACAACTGTAAACCACAAAAAACCATATCTAGTATTGGGGTTTATTTTTGGGGGGTGGTCTTTGACTCTTGGAGGGAGCACCAAAAACTCTTATAAAAGGAAAGTTCTTTAAAATTATATATGTATATTTATACATTGAATTCTATGTGTTGTGCTATTTTTATGTAAATAGTTAATAGTATGATTTCTTGTACGCTTTTTCAGACAACCTTATTGTTATTTTATCCACTGCTCTCCTTCTCCCGTATTTACCTCCTTCTCCCTTCCTGAAAGAGTACCCCCCCCTTTTCCCATTTCCCCTATCAGGTAGATGTCAGGCACACTGCTATTTCCCTTTACCCTCCTTTCACCTTCTTCTGTATTTACCTCCCCCCCTAAGAACTTCCCCTTTTCCCATTTCCCTGAGAAGTTTACTTGTCCCCTCTCCACTGCTCCCCAGTACCCTGGAAATGGCCCCATTTTACGTTCCCAGTTTCTGTACTACTACAGGTTCTGTATGCACATCTGAAGATTTGAAGCTAGGAATCTCCAATAAGGCAGAACATGCAACATGTCAGTGGCATCGGCCTCATCTGAGCACTCATTCAATATTCTCAATCTCAATCACCACCGGGGGCTTGCATAATGAAGATTTGCATTTGTCTTTCTGGTCTGGGTTGCCTCACTCAATACGATCATTACTAGTTCCATCCGTTTACCTGTAAAGTTCGTGACTTCATTCTTCTTTACAGCTAAATAGTATTCTACAGTACACATTTACCCCATTTTCATTACCCAGTCATCATCTGTAGGACATTTAGGTTGTTTCCATTTCCTAGCTTTTGTGAACAGAGTAATAATTTCCATGGCTGAGCCAGTGTCTGTGGAGTAGAATGTCAAGTCCTTTGGGCATATGCCAAGGAGTGGTGTAGCTGGGTAGTATGGTAAATTTATTTAACTCTTGGTGTTTTATAAATATGGAAACAGCATTTAAAAAAAAATCTGTCCAGAGAGGCTGGAGACATAGCTCAGCAGTTAAAAGCACATATTGCCCTTCTAGAGGATCACTGCACTGTTCCCATAACCCGCATCAAGAGGTTCACAATCACCTGTAACTCCAGTTCTGAGGGACCTGGCATGCTCTTCTGGCTTCTGTGGGCACCTCCACATACATGTGTGAACACACGTACACATAAATAGAGACAAAATAAATCTTTTTTTAAAAGTCCCTTCTACATTCTCAACACTTAGTAGCAGCTCATCTAACACAAGCCCCTCAGTTTAGCGATAAAGACATCAAGGACGAGAGAAGAGAACACCAAAGTTCAGGGGCTCCCAGTGCCGCCACTGTTGTTTAGGGTCGATCGTGGTGTGGGATGATGGAAACTATAGCAAGACTGATGCAAAGAGTAGCATGGCCCCTACTTCTATAATGTGGTCCATGAATCAGTAGCATCCGCCTCATCTGAGCACTCCTTCAAAATTCTCAATCTCAATCACCACTGTGGACTTGCGTAACGAATATCTGCATTTGAACCAAATCCGCAGAGGTATGTATATAGCCTGAAGTCTCCGGAGCACTGCTGTGGCATCCATTGTGAATGTCCCCATCCCTGATTTCATTTGCCGACCTGAGCTCATCAGTAAGTGTGAAAGTTTCTCAAACATGCCCAAAGCTTTCTCCCTGAGACATCTGCCTCTCACTTCCATATGTGTTGTGGGGTTAACACCCCTGGCAAATGCTCAAGGACAGAAACAGTGGAAAATATCGCCATCATTCTCGTCTTATAACCAGGAAGTTGATAAATACTTAGCTGGCATTGTTTGTTTAATGACACAATTTCTTTTGTTCTTAACAAAAGAAATACTAAACAATCCTAGAAGATTTTTTTTTTTTTTTTTTTTTTTTTTTTTTTTTTGGTTCAAAGCTGCCTGCCAGATCGCACTGGCTCTTATCAAATTCCACTTTGTTTAGATTGTTGTTTAGATTTTCCCTGGCACTTTGCCATTCCTCTACCCTCTAGGCGTCTCCTGTGACTTAGTATTTGCCCCGGCATGGGAAAATGGCGCCCACTGACTTCTAGCAAACAGACGGACTCCTGCTTTCTCTCACATAGGTCCCCGTGTTGCTTTGGGAATCCATCCAACAATCTCTACCTTTCGAAGCCTCGAATCAGACACCGATCTGACTGAGGCTGAAATTTCAGGGCCCCACTTTCTTTATTTGGGTTAGTTTTTAATCATAGGCTTGCCCTTCTCACATCACACTGACTGGAGTCCCTCAGGGTCTCTAGCTTACTTATTTTCCTTACTCCAGGAGACGTGCTGTCGACGATGATGAATGTTGATACTCTGCCACCTAGTGGAAGAACTGGGACTGCAGGATGAGGTTTTAAAGGCCAAAAACAAAGGCTTGCTGCAGTAAACGAACCATATATGCTCATGTGAACGCTCATTATCTGCCGACCACTCTATTCACCGGGGCTCTTTTAACTTTCCTGCCAACTATATACTGAAGGTATGATCTGAATTCCAGAGTCTTAAGAGAAGCAACTAGGTAATAAGAGCACAGGGATGAGGCAATACCCAATAAACGAGTGTGTGAATCAGTGTTACAACTCTGGGCAACCAAGGCCCAGTCGGTTTACGGATCCTTTGGGATATTATGTGTGACAGATTTTGGATTCGTTCTCTTGGTGAATGGAGAAGCTTCAGCGTTTAATCTACAGATTCCTATTCCTCAATGGCAGAGGGTTTTCCAGGGGGTGCTAACTCACACAAAAATTTGTACCCACTTGTGTTGAGCAGACTCCAACGGTGTGAGAAGATATTCTCGGGAAAGAAACAGAGATGTTCAGGTCCTGAGAAGGGAAACATCAAGTCAATTGCCAGAATAAGTCTCTGGTCTTGCTATATTAAACTCCAAAATCCATCTCCCAAGCCATCCGTCATGCTGGCTCAGTAGCTTAGCCATGTATAAGAGAGATAGAGCACCCTAGACAGTGTTTAGACTCTAGTTCTCACTGTAGTTCTGGTTAAAACTGAACTTGAATTCAGAATCACCAACCATTAGCTGCCAAAGCTCAAGAAACTGGTGCAGTATATCTGCTTGTGGACATGGTTAGATGACGTAAACCGAAAGCCATGGCCACCTATGGTGAATCAGGTGATGCTTCAGGTAAGCTGTGAACATATGGTACAGTAGTTCTGCAAATCTTGGCTTTGTTTAGGTTCTCCAGTCATTACATTCGTGTCTTGTTCAATATCACCAAAATACAAAGTGTTATTAGAGGGACAGCCTAGGTTTTTACCAGAGAGATACAGATTCTAATTTGAGCTCTTCTACTTAGCAGCTGAATGAACTCAAGAGTCACTTGACCTATAAATTATAGCCTTTTGTCCAATGCCCCAACAAAATACCTGAAACCAAGTAACTTACTTTAAAACGGGTTTATTTAACTGATAGTTTTGAAAGCTGAGAAAAACCTAAGCAACATGTCATAGTTGGTGGCACCATGATCAGAGTGCATGTGAGCTAAGATCATGTGACAAGACCAAAAGACAAAGACTGGGGAAGAACCAGTGTCAAATTTTTATAGCTACCTACTCCCATGAAAAGTACCTGGGGCAACACCAAAATTATGCTAATCACAGTGAGTAGCAATCCCAAAGACCTAACCACACACCATTACACCTCACTTAAGGTTCCACCAGCACTCAACACTGTCACAAAGAAGATCAAGCTTCCACCCCATTAACCACTGGAGCACACCCTCAACATAGCAGAACCGTAGCGATTTGCCTACTCTGCTACTTTATCCATGAGTTGGACCTCTCAATATGCAGTATATTAGGGACCTACCTAGTATACTTGGTAGCGGAATACAATAATGTGTATAAAACACACCAAGAGAACAGGCTTTGTGTCCAGCTAGTTTATTTAGGAGATGCTGAGAAGATTGGTGGGAAGCAGCAAAGGCCAGATGTTGCTCATCTGGCTACTGAGATGAGAAACTGATTTGACCCTGCAGGAAATTCCCTGGGAAACAGTGTTGAACTCCTAATGTGGAATTAGACCCAACAAAAGTTAAGAACCGAAACTTCCAATATTTTTATTTGATTTGGGGTTCTCTTGCTTTTGTTTTATTTTTGAGGAAGTCCGACTCTTTAGCCCATGAGAGCTGGGATTACAAGCAAGCACTACCACACCTAGCAAGAATTGGAGCATTTATGTGCTAGATTTTAAGCATCCTTAATTGAGGGCTACCCCGGAAGGATCTTAATTCTTCCGTTGCACAGTTATGTAGGTGGAAGGAGTCAAGAATTAGTTCATAGGCACACAAATTACTGTAGCATGATTAATAAAAACCCAGAGACAGAAATTGGGGTTCATTCTGAAGATCAGAAAAGCAAAACAGCCAGCCACTGGCTCTTATCTCTCTCAGTCCAAAATGGCAATCCTGCCTCCAGGAATCTCAGAATGAGACTGTGTCCAAGAGCTGTCTCCTCCCGTTTTATATTTCTCTCTAGAGCTGGGATTAAAGGCGTGCACCACTATCACACTGTTTCTATGGCAAACTAGTGTGACTACTGGGATTAAAGTGTGTGTCACCACTGCCTGGTCTGCAAGTCTGACCAGCGTGACTGTTTAACTCTCTGATCGTCAGGCAAGCTTTATTGATGAAAATCCAAATGAAATAGCACTATAAGTTACCAACAACGTCAGGTGAACACACATCAGATTGTTGTACAAGGGCCATACCATCAATCAGAACACCACACTTCTGTTCTAAGTAGCTAGCCCGTGCCATGCATGGAGCAGCTCAGTAAGTTGAACCCACTCTTCTGCCCTTCCCAGATCACAGCACTTCAATATCTCTCTTCTGGAATTTCGCTTAGTACAATGTGCGAGGCACTGACCATTCTCCTCTGTGATCATGTTCTTAGTCAGTTCTCTTGCCTTGGCCCTACTCCTCCTGACACCTTCGCCCGCGAGCTACACTGTTATCCTCTGACACACTGTCTTTTCCTCAGCTCCCTCCCCTTTGGGCCACTGTTCTTCGCTTTTCTGTTTGTGTTGACCTTCAACCCCACTGCGAGATGTTGAGTATCAGCCTCTGAGATACTCCAGAAGTCAATTCTCCCGTGACTTATGTTTGCAAAAGCTTGCCTTCTCTCTTGCTTCAGAAAAGGTCAAGTTAACCATTCAAAATGAGTATAAGGTTGAAGAACACTGTGACAGACACTGTGGATTGCCCAGCTAATGGCCATTCCCCCTCCTTTTTGCTATGTACATACTGAAGTTTTTTCCACACCGGGGTTTTTTTTTTTAACTCCTCAAGGAAAAGGCAGGTCCTTCTAAGGAGACGAAATCTCTCCCCAGAATGAAGATGAATGTCCTGTGAGAATAAACAGAGTGAGGACGCTAGCTAGCTTTTTCCTTGCCAAGGCTTCATTTAGATGTGGTCAGGTTAGGCAACTTTGGCCAATGGAATTTAGGAAATTAATGTCCATTGGAGGTCTCTAGAAAGATCTCATTTTAAAAAGTGTTTTTTTTTTTATGCCTCTGGATACTGTCTCCTACATATAACACTCCAAATTGTCATCATCATATCAGAACCATGAAGGAAAAACAGGAGAAAATTAAAACTATAGAATTACACAACTACTATATTGGTGAGCCACTCCATCCTAGAGCCAGCTAGCCTAATAGTTTAATATCATTTTATTATTTTAAATTTTATTATTAGCGCGTGCATTTATGGAGTGCCTGAGGTCATGTCCATGCCAGGGCACATCTGTGGAGAGCCAAGGACAACCTTTGGGTGTAAATTCTCTCCTTCCCCTCTGTGGACTCCGGGGATTAAGCTCGGGTCATCAGGCCTGAATAATAACTTCCTCAGCAGGCTTTGATATTTCTTTTTCTTTCTTTTTTAAGATTTAAAATTTCTATTTTGTTATTTTTAATTATGTGCATGTGTGGATAGGCACGTGAGTTCAAGTGCCCCCAGAGGCCGTAGATATTCGATCCCCTGAAGCTGTAGTTACAGGGGGTTGTGGGCTACCTGACTTGGGTGCTGAGACGCTCTACAAAAAGAGTACACACTCTTCACCACTGAGCAATCTCTCTAAGCCCTTATTTTCTATTTATTTCTTAGACACGGTCTTGCTATATATCACAGGCTGGTCTGGAACTTGTGATCCTCTTGCTCAGCTTCCTAAGTATTGGAATCACCCTCATGTGCCGCTATGCCCACCTTAAAGCCCATTTAAACTGGATCTTCCGTGATGCACAACCAAAAGCATCCTTAAATGATACAACAAAGCCTGTAGACTTTGGATCTTAGTATGTTTAAATATCTGAAAGAATGCTTTGACTGCACTGGTAGCCTAGACACAAGTGTTCTTAATCACTCAGATACTTTCACTGGCTTTGGCCACATTCTCTAGTGCCCACATCATGATGTGCATGATTCTTTAGGAAGAAGCCTAAAGAGATACAGAGGTACACCTAAATGAGCCCATCTGGCCTCTGATTAATGAAATACGGGAAAGCTGGGTGGAAACTGAGGTTATGTTGAACAGCGGGCTAACCAGTGTTTCTGGAAGTGTTCTGGAGAAGTCCAGTGAAGTGGTGGTTTATATGTCACTTCAAACTTGATTCCCTTTAAATGAGCAAGCCTATGGCAAACACATTTGTGTTCAAAGGAATGCTTTTATAGAAGCTTATAGTCTGATAAAAGAGTCATTAAATTAGAGTTTGTCTTTAAGTAATCTGGGAATCACATGCAGTTTTAAGCAACGTACTACATCTAAATACAAATGTGAATTTCTCTGGCCAAAAGTCACTCAACCTCCATTAGATTCTGAAACCCAAGTTAAGAGCCACCACTCTGGCTGATGAGATGGCTGAATAGGTGGAGGCACCTGCTGTCCACCCTAATGACCTGAGTTTGATCCCAAAGCCCGTATGGTAGAAAGAGCAAACCAATTTCCACAAGTTGTCCTCTGACCTCCACACACCGACCATGACATACCCACCCCCTATATACACATACATACACACACTAAATGAAACATAAAAAAAAGAAAGAGATGCTACTGATGTAGCTGGTTTTGTTTATGTTGCTACTGGTGGTGGGTTTTTTGTTTGTTTGTTTTTTTAGAGGCACTGTCCTGGAACTCAGGCTGTAGACCAGGCTGGCCTCAAACTCACAGAGATCCACCTGCCTCTGCCTTCTGAGTGCTGGGATTAAAGGTGTGTGGCACCACAGTCCAGCAACATAGTTGTTTTCAGAGGCTGCATTGTCTTAAAGCAACCTGACAGAATGCTAATATTGTATCTTTTTAAAAAGTTTTTTCAAAATTATCATATAAAGAGATGGGTTTCATTATGACATTTTCATGTACAATACCACTCTTGGGACTATACCCAAGAGATGCCCTATCATACAACAAAAGTATATGCTCAACTATGTTCATAGCATCATGTACAGTTTTTTCTTATTCATCTTCCACCCCTACTTCCCCCATCCTCCCTCCTACCTTCCCTGTTGGTCCCTTTCTTCCTTCCCCAATTGTCCCCTTGTCCTTTCATGTCACATGTATTCTATTAAGCTTCATTTTTTTTCCTTTCTCTTGCTCCCCTTTCTAGTTTCATGACCTAGCATGCATATAAAGACAGATATATCAAAATTAAAATCTAGAGGAACTAATGTTCATATCTGGATTTGTGGATTATGAAATGTCACACCACATATGCCTTTGGCTGTATGGAAAAAAAACACATACAGGGGATGTCAGGGGTAGTTTCTGGTGCCCTATGTTTAATAGACTCCAGGGATCTTCTATTTGTTTGCTTTGCACACTTCTCTTTAGACATCCCTGGAGAACCTTCTCCTCTATTGGCTCTTAACATGGTCATACAGTTTGCTTTAACCAAAGGAACAAATAATACTGTAACAAGACAGAAACATGAATCTATGTGTGGCTTTCCCTTAATTACTGCTCCTGAAGTTCTTGCCACCATCCCCACATGAAGATGCCTGGGCTAGCCTGGTGAATGGTAAGAAGTATATCATCCAATTGCCTCCGCTGTTCCAGCCTATGGCCAGTCACATCTGTGGCAGCAGTTACATTTTTCTAGATGGCAGCAGAATATGGGTTCATGAATGGGTCCAGCGGAAATGATGATAGAACCACTCAGCTGAGCCCATTCCAAACTGCCAACTCTAAAAGCAAAGGGAGTACCTTGTTTTAAGCTACTGAGGTTTCAAATGTTTTGTTGGGCAACGAATGTTAACTGAGGGAAGAGAATACATGTTCTTCTCAAGAACTAGTGTCAGCTATGCTAAATATAATGGGGACAACAGAACAGCTATAATAATGGAACCTAGCCATGCAGCTCTGGACCATAGGGAGACTCTCTGGAACCTAGGATGGTGGTCAGCAAATCAGGAATGGAGGATGGGAGACCAGTGAATCGAATGGAAAAAGAATACATACACTAATTCTGCCCTGGCCCTGTCCTAGTTGGCCCCCAAAGACCATTCCTCCTTATAGCCATCACCTCTCCCTCCAAAGCAGGGAGGTCCTGGGAAATAGAAGCCAAAGAAAGTTTAAAGAGTTACTCAGACCCTTACTTTTTCCCATGCTTAGTGTAATTTGGTAAACATCAGAGCTTTAAGAATTTAAGAAAACACTAATAATGGAGACTCAAAGGAAGAAGGGAATCAAAGAGAGAAGAAAGAAAAAAGTGAGGTGATAAATATCACCCAGACTTGATCATAAACAACAAAAAAGAAACAAAGAAATATATCATTGTTCATTTTCAGGTGTCCACATGCATATTGGTCCATTTACCCTTTCTTAATACCCTAGACTGTAGGCAGAGGTTGCATGTTTGTTTCCCAGCTGCCCAGACCCAAAATGATCACACAGATGTTATATTAATTACAATACTGTTTGGCCAATAGCTTAAGCGTATTACCATGAACCTTGTGGCCTATAGGTAAGGTTCCAGCTGGTCTGTCTCCTGCGGCAGCTACATGGCGTCCCGTAGACTCTGCCTTCTTTCTCCCAGCATTCAGCTTAGTTTTCCAGCCTAGCTCTATTCTGCGAAGCCACTGGCAGAAACAGATTTATTCATTAACCAATAAAAGTAAGACATATACAGAAGGACTTTCCACACTGGACAATGATGTCCCACTTTAGCTGTGTGTATACAAGGTAGGGATATGCAGAGAACCTGCAATATATGGGTTATTCTAAGATTTATGACTTAGGCTAGTACTTGTAAGAGAAATAGCTCTGATGTTGATATTAGGCAATGTTTGGAGACCCCTTTGGAGATCCTACCACACACTATTCTAAGCATTTCTCATAATTAATTTTGTATTCATAACAGTCCGATATGATTACTATAATCACCCTCCAGTTATAGAGATGAAACAAAACTAGAGAGAGGCTAAGCACCTTGCCCAAGAAAACTAAGAAAGAAGAAGGAAGGGACATGACCCCATGAATTCTAAAGTCTGGCTTATAGTGTCTATACTTGTAGGGATAATCCCAAGCAACATGGAAGTAGATGTTAGCCCCACCCCTGCTGCTCCCTCTCTGAGGGCTTCTAAGTGGTCTAGGAATGGATTTATACAATCAGACCAGTGTAGATGGAGACTTTTCTCCGTTCTGCCAGTACTACTGGACCAGTTTCCACCTACTGGGCCCCCCATGGTCGCTTATCAAATAAACTCTCTAAGGCTTAATATCAGTTACAATTGTTTGGCCAATGGCTTAGGCTTCTTACTGACCAGCTCTCTCTCATAAATTAACTAATTTATTTCAATCTATGTATCACCACATGGTGTGGCTTACGGGCAATGCCCTGGCATCTCACTTCCTAGCAGCTACCTGGTGTCTCTCTGACTCTGCCTTCTCTCTCTCTCTCCCTATCTTTGTTTCGATTTCCCACTTAGGTATATTCTGCCTGGCCATTGGCTGAAACAGCTTTATTCATCAGCCAATAAGAGAAATATATAGTCACAGTATACAGAAGGATATCCTACACCAGGCCAGATCTTAAATGAGGGCTGATCACAGTTTTCAAAAATAGGAAACTGCACAAAGGAGATCTAAGGGAATTTCTGAAATTTTATATAGTCCCATGACAAGGGCTGTCTGCCTTAGGTGTTTTGTGGGTCAAGCATACCTCTAGTGGACTGGGTCTAAAGAACAGTCTAGTATACTGAATTCTGTGGAGGACAAACCAAACAGGCCTTCTTTTAATTTTGGTGTTGGGTGTTTAGAAGTTGTGAAAAGACTGCTAAAAACTGGTTAGAGAAAGAGCTGGGGCTCATGGAGAGAAATGAGGGTGCGGTAAAAAGACTGGGTACAGAGGCAGGGTGGGTTCACAAAGGAACAGGTGCTCCCCTAGGGGCATTTTTGTACTACTGAGTGCATGACTTGTAAATCTACTTTGAGTTCATTGGGAGCCCTGGATGCACCCCAGAGGTACCTAACCTGAGTCTGAGAGTTGATTCTCAATTCGCTGGAAGTGTCTCAGTGTTGGTAACAACGCTGGAAGGTTAACAAGTGGACTATCTCAAAAAGTCATCTAACTCTGGGATCAGTTCAGTTTTGAGGTTCCTTTAAAAACAATGCTTTATTTCCCTTGCAGTCTTCACTAGCTTTTCACTTTTCTGATTTCTTTCTTTGCTATTCACATACAAGAGGCTTCAAGGCAAGATATCTTAGTAAGGTTAGCATGAGGATTCAATAAAAATAGAATATGAATAACGGAAAGCCTTTAATATTGATTTCAGCGCCTAGTGTTGTGATATGAATACACCTGGAATAAGGAAAGCAGCTTTGGCAAGCTGGGTAGACTGCTGTGGGGGGGGGGTCTCTGGCTCTTATTCTCCCTCAGAGGGTTTCAGTAGCACATCATCTGTTCCCACTCTGCACATAGCAGAAGAAAAGGAATGTGAAGTCCTTGATTTTTCTTCTCTGTGGTTTGAAGTATTCCTGGGGAATGCTAACACACACACACACACACACACACACACACACACACACACACACTGGCTCTCTCAGGAACCCTAAGGTGTATATTTAAATATCTGAGATAGAAGTTAAAGGTAAGGAAAGAACACAAGATTTCCAAAGGGAGAATTCCAGAAGACGTAACCATAGAAACCATTCCAAAGTCTTCTGGGTAATATCACATTGAGCTGAGAGACAGTGAACCCCATTACTGGGAAATTAAGCCCAAAAGCAGAGAAGTTGAGTAAATGACTGAAATGAATTGAAAATACATGAAGCAATTTTTAATAACGGGGGAATAAAACTCAGTGAGCAGTGAAAATCAAGGCACGCAAATTCTTCTACATTTATAACTGAAAGATGCAAACACAGGCAAGCCTTTTGTAGCCTCTCTTCATATGAACTGCGTTCCAATCACATGTATAACTATAGGCTTTCCAAGCAGGTTAAGACCAGATTTCAAGACTATCCATTCTCATGCGTTTATTCACCCGTTCACCCTTTCATTCAACCGCTGTTACAAGGTATCTGATGCCCATTTATTCACTCATTCATTCCGTTTCTATTGAGTACTTTACCATGTGCCAGATATTCTCCACGGTACTAGAGAGATTACAGTAAGAAAGATGGTATATCGCTTGTCATCACACAGCTTACTGTCTAATTTATGTACTAAGCAATGTGGAAGGTTCAGGAAAAAAAATTCTGGGTTTCCTAATTTCAAGAAACCATAGCTTCCATAAGAGGATAAACTATATGCTGCATAGTAAGACCTAGTTACTCATACCAGACCTGTGTGAAAATTCTAAGCAAGATAATATGAACAAATGTTACAAAGCAGCATAAAATGTTTCTATTTTATCTCTGTTCAAGATAAATCCCAACTTGTCTCTAGCCCTTTACCTCATTGCTAGGTTCCTTTGTAAAGGTAATCCTTAAAAGAAATGAGTAGTTTGGAATAAATTCACCCAGTGCCTATCTCCACTTAACTCATCTCTTAACCCATGCCTTCAAGGGCAAATTTGATTTTAGGTTAATTTCAAACTGTACTCAAAGGAGTGGGAGGTGAGCAGAAGAATATTTTGAAGTCTGATTATTTAGAAATCAACATGAAAGAGTGGTCTTCTTTGAAACATGTTTCTCACTGTGTAAAGGCATCTCCACTCTTTGCTTCAGGGTTGGACCGATACTAAACAGCTCTACAGAACTTAGACTAAACCTTGAACTCTTGCCTTCTAAAAGACCATGAAAAATATATGGGTAGAAAACAAACAACTGCATGTGAATATCAACCTTGGCCATAGATTTTGCATTGATAACCACATTTAAAAGGCAGAGGAGAATCATGAAAGGTCAGAGAGAATAATGAAACTCCTCGCTCTGTATGCTAACTTTAAAAATTAACTTTCAAAAATACGTTTTAAAAAATGAGCTATTAGAAAACTAATAAAAGGCAGAGGAGAATCATGAAAGGTCAGAGAATAATGAAACTCTTCACTCTGTATGCTAACTTTAAAAATTAACTTTAAAAAATACTTTTTAAAAAGATGAACTATTAGAAAACTATATGAAAGGTGACAGACAGATTTTGGTAGCAGGCAGATATGTCCATAGAGTGTATTTCTTTTCTACGTTGTCTATAGCTTAATTTACCACTGAGACACACACACACACACACACACACACACACCTCACAATGGCTAAACTTGAAGAAAGCATGATGGGTAACGTAGAAATGAATGTTTCGAAGTGAGCAGCAAGTTCTGGAAGTCCAAGGCGAGACCTGTTGACAAAGCTGTGCCAGTCTTGAGGAAGAGAGAATTCAGACTCTCGTCCATTCCAATTTTCTTAAATTTCTCAGTGAATCAAAATCATTTTCACTTCATTGAATTTTGATGGTAATTGGGCGATGAGCTACTCATTTGGCAGAATTTTCTAATTAGTAAGAAAAGGAGTCTTCAACGTTGCTTTTCTTGTTTGCATTCCTCTGAGTCACAGATTACATATTGTAATTAACTACCTTCGCCATCATTTTCAGGGCCTTTTTTTAAAAAAAGATAAAATTGAAAGACAGGGAAAATAGTCTCAATTTCTGGCCCAGGCTCACAGCTTCATACCCAGTGTATTTCTTACCACTGTAAAGCTCAATGACTTAAAACAATAATCACTAGTCTATGATTGCATGGGTCAGCAGGATGGTCTGGGAAGAGCTGGGCAGCTCTTCTGATGCTCTTGCCTAGAATTAGATGTCTAAGTACCACTTGATGGGAAAGTTTAGTTAGTCTGGGTTGCCTTTGCTGACATGCTTGGTGGTTGTGCTGGCTGTCACATGGTCCTGGACAGTGTTTGGGGAAATAGAGGTAATTGGGTCACAGATCACTTAGGTAGGTTCAAGGTTATTAACGTGGAAGGCTTTTCAAGGTCACTAAAATCATCAAAAAGAGTAAGGCCAGTACAGAGGTTCTTCTCAAATTTCCACTCCCATGTTTTTATTTAAGCTCCATTGGTTAAAAACAAGTCTTGTGGTCAAGCCCAATTTCAAAGAAGTTATGAAATAGATTCCATATCTTGATAGAAATGTTGCAAAGTGACCGTGCAAAGGGCTCTGCATAGAGCAAAGGGCATTTGTAAGCAAAGGGCCCATGGAAATACCCTGATTGGCATCGGACCTCATAGTGCAATAAAATGAAATGGTTCCGAGGAAACAAAGGAGAAGGTGTGAAGTGCCTCAAGTTGCTGAAGGATGCTTTTCAGTTACATTCGCATATTCCTACAGGGACAAAAATGTCACATGTGCATGTGCCTGCAATATAAGCACTTACGCATTATGTGAACATATATACTATGTTCTTTTAGTAACTGGGCATGCAGGACAGAGTCTGGGCTTTTTTTCAAAATAATATAGATTATGTCTAGATGAATAAATAAATAGACTCAATTTGGACTTACTCACGTGATAAGCTGTTTTTATGCCATTTGTAAGCTGACGCTTGTAGTCCCCTATAACACACACATACTATTATTTTCAAACCATGTCCATTGATCCACTCCACGAACCACTTTGTGTAAGGAGTATCGTCTAGAGATTGCAAAAACAGTTGGCGACAGCTTGTAAAACACTGTATAATTTTTTCTAGGTAGAAATGCTGTAATGGCATATATTTTTAATACATTTACCCTACATTGACATAAAAAGATTGTAGCTGAATTATGTTTCACCCATTTAATAAGTTTATAAGAGAAAACAAATACTGTGATGGCAAAGATACTATATCACTCACAGTTTGGCCAGAAACTTAGAAATTACTCTAGATAGATGAAGACAATATTTAATTCAGAGAATGAAATGCTTCCAATGTCATTAGAGGCCTAGGAAATGGAGATGAAGGGAAGCTGCGCCTAGCTAATGATCTACAGCACTTGAATAGGTGATATGCAAGTAGCTAAGTATAAAGGGGTGAGAATCTTCACATCTACTATCTGTCAAAGTCCACGCCCCGTCTCGTTGCTATTATAATGGTTTGAACTCCAATTCTGCCTTCTAAATCTTAAGAGGAAGATTCTCACTGATATACTCTATCCTGGAAGCTGACGGGCAAGGGTTTCTGGGAAATACAGCTCTTTGGTTTCTAGTCCCGTCCCCCCCATATGTAGGGACATTATATAAAGAAATGGAGTTGAACACTTGTTTCCAAAATAAAACTGCTCAGCTCAAATGTCCCCACTCCCACGTTCTCTTAATGTTTTACTAGCCACTATTCTTAAGACTGACTCAGTATTGTACAAATAAATCTTCAATAAAATACAAAAATCCATAGTTTTTTGCCTTCTCCTAACATAAACTGATTGCTTTATCCATATAACTATCAAGTCTATAAATTAACATTTTCATGGTAATAATACATTTCCTTCTTTTGCTATATTTAAGTATATCAGTTCTCATGCGAGTTGGTTTTTAATATTTTTTCTTCCGGTATAAAAGTAGCTTGTATAAATAGCAACTTTTCTCTTTTTAAGTGAATTTCTTAAGTGTTATTTCCCAAATGAATTAATGGGTCAAAATGCATAATTAGTTCCTTTAAAAATTACTGTCTCGTTAAAGCTAATGCAGAATAGTAAAATGTTCTAATAAACATTATGCAGTGTAATCGTACACCATATGGCATTAATCAATCTGTTACTAGCTTTTGCTTTCCTCTAGATATATAAGGGATTAAGATCTACAGTTTCACACTAAGACATCTGGCTACCAAGCAACTTAAGTTGCAAAGCAATATATAACATGTTATTTATTTGTCTATTCATTTATTTATTGCTTTCTCATCTTTCTCTCATAAATCTTATAATCCCACCCTCTGAATTTTTCACTAATCCCTTTCCCTAAAAGTCCATCTGTCTAAGCTTTGATTACTCCATTCTTGCATAATTTGTCCAGTGTAACCCCATGTTGAATTCCCTATCACAGAAAAGGAAAGGTCATTGGACAGCACAGGCCGCAACCCAGGAGTTTTTAAGAGGCTTTAGGAGTTGGCCTACCCTGCTGTACTGCTGTTTTCTTGAAAGAGGCCCAGACCTCTCTGTAGCCAGACTTCTGGGGAGAGTAATCACACAGCATTTTCTACATGAAGTTTTCCCCTTGAACACCTTCAACCATTACCTTCTCTTAGTTCCCTCAAAAGGTCAAGGCTTTGACTGTGATTTGAAGTTATGCTACACACACACACACACACACACACACGCATGCACGCACGCACACACACACACGTATACACGCATGCACACACGCACACATACACACACCTCCTTTAAGAGATCATTCAAATTATTTTCAAATGCACCCTATAGACCTAAGGATGTAGCTCAATCGGAAGAGTGTTTACCTAACATTCATGAATCCCTGGGCTTGATTTCCAGTACTTCATAAACCAGGCATGGTGGTGGATGGCCATAATGACAGAGTTCAGGATGTAGAAGCAGGAGGATCAGAAGTTCAAGGTCACCATAAGCTACACAGGAAGATTTAGACCAGTCCGAGAGAGGTAAGACCTTATCAAATAACATAACATGTTAAATGAAGTCTCTCATTACAGGTTGTCATGATATTCCTACTAGTTCTTACACAACATCTGTCCAATTTTGAAGTGATCCATGCTCATTGAAGAAATGTTGAGAAGTATCAAAAAGATTAAAGAAATAGAATCATTCTTAATCCCACAACACACCAAGATAATCATTGTGAACATTTTCTTGTGTTATCCCCTTGGACTTTACAATGATGTTATAATTGAGAACAAACCATGGATACAATTGTACTACACATTTATCATGAGCATATTTTCATGTCATTAACTTTTTGATGTCTCATTTCAATAGAAGTATAAATCCCATTGTGCAGATGTACTACAATTAACTAATTCTCAGTTGTTTGATATTTGAGTTCTTTCTAGTTTATACTATTGCACATGATGACTATAATAAACATTCTTAATAAATTTGTGCCTAAATGTCTGATCATTTTCTTATAGGTTTCCAAAAAAAAGATATATTTTCAGAAGTGGGAGTAATGTAATGAATTAAACAATGTTTTCATTTAAGATTCACAAAAATTTAAGGATGCTGTTCTAGGAATAAAGCAATCAAATATATAGTTTTCATATACTTTAAGATAATTCACCTGAAATCAATATGTAGATTTTCTAGAGGCTCAAGGATCCTTAGAATAGGTATCTTAAGTTGCTATCTTAAAAAGATGGACATTTTATAGATAGCAATATAAATTTTCCTGAAATAGCTATTTGTCTTATTTTATGGCACAGATACTACATCCTATGTTTCAGAGTTGCCATGTATGTCATATTACATGTTAGACTATGAGTTCCTTGAGGGAAATGTCCTTTTTGATTTGACTCAGTTTTTTTTCCTCAAAACTAAGCAAAATACTTAGCATACAATCAGAGCCAGAAAAAGGATCGATGAATCAATAACTCAGCACCACTATAAGTAAGCCCAAGGGGAAAGGTACTAAGTTGAACTGTTTAAAAAGTGACTTAATATATGTCTCATACTAATGATTGATGGCCCCAAGAGGTGGTCATGAGAGCCTTTCCAAGGCTGGAGAGCAAAATGAGGCATGCCAGTTTGGATAACTAAAAAGGACAATTATGTGAATGCATCTTTAATCTCAATGCAACTGGTCCATTTTCTGTGATGCGGAGGGTTGCCTGTCTCAGATACTGAAGAATTCTTGCATCAGCAGCTAGCTAACCATCAATTACTTTCAGTATAGTATTTACAAGAACCACAATGACTTATTATTTCTGTGAGTAAAATCATATGTACATCCTATTAATGCCCCCCCGGTTAACTACTTGCATTTTTTCCAAGGAATTTGGAAGAGAACAACTATCTTGTGGCAGACATGTGTAGCAGCCTACACAATAGCCACCACCACCACCACCCCATCCTTCTCTATGAGAATAGACTTATTTGGCCTAGGTTGGCAATGTGTACACCCTCAATGGGTGCCTGTGATTAATGAAAAGCCAATCAAGCCCACTCGATCCCCCCTTTCCAGGTACATACATATGGCACGCAACAACTCTTCAGTTAGTGACTTCTAACTGTCATAAATACTCTCGAGAAGTTGTATCGCTTCTGAACTGACTCCCTCTCCCTCCCACTCTATTGTCTTTCGCATTTCCCAAACACAGCAAATATTCTGCAAGAAGTGCTAAGGCTTCACCAATTGCACTGAACATTCATCTACTACTGAGAGCATGTCATATGGAACAAATTTGAATTAAATATCATGTTTGAATGAGCCCCAAATGTTCTGCTCCACATATAGAGCCAAGTGAGGGGAGTGGAGGGTTACCATTTGAATTGCTTTAGGCTTTCCGCACTGAGCGTGCAACTTTGCTTGTTTCAAAGCGCTCTCATACCCATCTTTCTTCTTACCCAGAGAATGATTTCTAGGCTATTTAAGTGTAGTTAGAATATAAAATAGCCACAAATCCCTCGTCCCCCAAGTGGAGAAATTTGCAAATAATGTAAGCCAAAGAATTTACCTTCTGAGAAATGACCCATTTGCCTTCCCCTTCACCATCCCTACCAGTACTATTTTCCTTGTGATATTATATTCTATGTACAAACTAAACTGTAAGCATTTACTTAACATAGGTCTTACAGAAAATGATCCTCACCATTGACTTGATATATTTTCTGATCTCTGAAAGTAGTTTGAAAATCTACTAGATATGGACAGACTGCCTTATACATTTTCTTATTTAAATTAATTGGATTAAAATAAAAAGATCAGCAGCTTTCCACTTCCTGGCAAGGTTTCTAAGAATAAATTAAGGTAAGACAGGCATGGTGGTAGAGAGCTGTAATCTCAACACTGAAGAGGCATCAAGAGGAAGAGTACCATGTATTCAAGTCCTTATTCAGCCATCATCAGAGCAGCTTCCTCCTGCAGCAGGTGGGAACAAATATAGAGACGCACAGCCAGGCATTGTACAGAGCATTGGAGACCTTGGAACACTCAGCCCTAATGGGATGTCTCCATCAAATCCCTCCCCTCAGAGCTCAAGGAACCCTAAAGAAGAGGTGGAAAGAGTGTCGGAGCCGGAAGGAATGGAGGACACCAAGAAAACAAAGCCCTCTAGACCAGCATGAGCAAAGTTCATAAGAACTCCCAGAGACTGAAGCAGCACACACAGGGCCCGCACAGGTCTGCACCAGGTCATGGCTTCCACTTTAGCGTTTGTATGGAATTCCTGAGTCTGTGAACTAGTGGGTGTCTGATTCTTGTTCCTTCTCTTAGGGTTCTTTTCTTTCTATTGGTTTATCCTGTTCAACTTTGATGTAATAGTTTTTACTTTACCTTATTATATTTATTTTGCTATATTTAAAAATGAATGAATGAATGAATGAATGAACACCTAGCCAGTAGGATAAAGGTTAACAACTGAACTGTCATTTATACCTGCTGGGAGAGGGAAAACCAATTTTCTCCATTGTAGTAACATTGGGTGGCATATCAACTCCAGGGAAGGTCTCATGTTTAGGAACAGGTGATCAAAATATAATGGACTCCACAGGGTTTTTGTGTGTGTGTGTGTGTGTGTGTGTGTGTGTGTGTGTGTGTATGTGTGTGTGTGTGTGTGTATGCGCGTGCGCGCATGCTCATGCGCGAGCACGCGCACATGCACGTATGCATGCTTTTATTTGTTTTGTTTTATTCTTTTGGGGGGTTATTTTATTTTGCTTTCTTAACTTAGGGGTTTTGTCGTTGTATTGGGTTTCTGGCTATATTTTGAGAAAGGGTTTAAGTGGGTACAGAGGGGGAGAGGATCTGAAAGTTCTTGGCAGAGGGGAAGAATATGATTAAAATATATTTAAATTTAAAATTATTTTATATAATAAAAAAGCCATTTCCCCAGTTCTTGGACAACTTCTTGGCCACCTTGGACTATATAAGACACTGTCTCAAAAGATCAAACAATCTTGGCATGGTAGTACACATCTAAGAATTCCAGGACAGCCCCAATCACATAGCAAGTTTAAGGCCTGACTGAACCACATTAAATCCTTGAAATAATAATAATATAATAATTAATAATAATAGAAGAAGAAGATCTAAGAAGAAGGGTTAAAGCAAGAGCTCAATGGGTAAAGTACTTGAGCATGAGGGCCCGAATTTGCAATCCCCAGCATCTGAGGAAAAGCTGAATGGGTATACCAGCTTGTTCTTTTTGTTTTGTTTTCTGTTTTTTATCCTGGCTCTCAGGAAGCAAATACAAGGACTCCCCAGGGCAAACAAGCTAACTAACTAGTCAAGTTAGCAACCTATGGTGTCAGCAAGAGAGCCTGCCTCAGTAAATAAAGTGGAAAGTGGGGGAAGAAGACGTTCAACATCAAACTCTGACCATACATACATGAACAGACTCAACTGTGCATGCATCTGCGCTCACACACATCAACATATATGTATACATACATATGTGTGTGTATACATATACTTGCCTATCCTTACCCTCATATATTAGTATTGGAATGAGAGACATATCCAGACAGAAATGAAGTCTCCCAGGTGATCCTAGGAGTAATATTTTTCTCAATATAAGAATACTTTTCTTTCTTGTTTCCCTTAATTGTACTTTGGAGATTGGTTTGCATAGAACTGTGAAAGTCATTATACACATTCTAGGGAGAAAATGTCAGAGAATCACACTATGTCAACAAAATTCAACAAACAACATGAAGCTGAAGAAATAATCCAAGAATTTCTGCTCTACCCTCCTGTTACATGAAGTTTTGGCTTAATAAAGTGTTAGTTATGGTTCCTGTTATATAAACTAAAACATTCCTAAATAACTCCCCACTTTGTTGCTGACTCATTAACAGCAGAAAGACATAAAACGCATTAACAATGCATTTTATGTCACTCTGGGGATTTTAGGATCTATGCACCTTTCTAAAAAATTTTAATTTAATTATTTTTTTTAATTTTATGTTCCAACCCCAGTTCCCCCTCCTTCCCTTTTTCCCACCTCTCCCCACCCTACCCCCACTTACTCCTCAGAGGGAATAAGGCCCTCCCTTGGGGGAGTCACCAAAATCTTGGATTCCAATTTTAAGCGGGAACAAGCTCCTATCCCCCTGTATCAAGGCTGAGCAAGGTATCCCATCATAAGGAATGGGCTCCAAAATGCCGGTTCATGCACTGGGATAAGTCCTGGTCCCACTGCCAGGGCCCCCAAACAGATCAAGCCACATAACCATCACCCACATTCAGAGGGCCTAGTTCTGTCCCTTGCAGGTTCCCCAGCTGTCAGTCCAGAGTCAATGGCTCCCACTAGATCAGGTCAGCTGTCTCTGTGGGTGTCCCCATCATGAGCTTGACCCCCCACTTGCTCACATGATCTCTTCCTCTCTTCACCTGAACTTCAGGAGCTCAGCCCAGTGCTTAGCATCTATGTTTGGTAGAAGTCTTCCTTTTACCCTGATCAACTCTGGCTTCAAATTTCTGGTCTCACAAGTGTTAGTAACTGCTATATTATGTCTTCTGTCGTGATTGTTCTTCAATAGCTGCTCTGATCCCAAACTCAACTCACGCTCATTCTCTCTCACTTGCTCATTCACCTCATTCCTGCTCTCTCTCTCTCTCTCTCTCTCTCTCTCTCTCTCTCTCTCTCTCTCATCCTAAAATCTTGAAGACATTAGGATGTTTATATATGAAGCTGACCTCACCTAAGCTTTGCATTTTACGCCATAGAAAAGCCTAAAGTGAATCCCAGTCGTTTTATCTTTATAAAATACATAGGACACCCCTTTATTTTTTCCTTTAGAGACAGGTTCCCAAGTTTGACTTCAAACTTGCTCTGCAATCAGGAATGGCCTTCAACTTCCAATCTTCTTGCCTTCACCTCCCAAGTAGTGGGATTACATGTGTACACCACACCCAGTTTTCACAGTGCTCGGGGACTGAATCAGAGCCTCAAGTGTGTTAGGCAAGCACTCTGCTAACTGAGGCACAGCACTAGCTCCCTCCCCATGGTTTTTAACTATGCAGTTCTAAAGTATCTTGATTATTCGGTTAGTTGTTCCAGAGTTCTGCTGAAAATCCTATTCCTGTCACAGTGTATTTTGGCCATGTGCATCTCCGCCTAAGAGAGCAAACACCCCCGCATATCATTAGTGTATGTTTTGTTAAAGAGTGGGCCAAATACTCCTTTGGCAGAGCTTTAGAAATATCCATCTCTGTCTTTCCCTCACTCCCCAATCCCTGTAATAGAAATAGAGCACAAATTCAGTTTCTTCACAAATTATGCCATCAAGTTGGAAGGCAGAACTGAGTATCACCGGTTTGGATTTCAAATAAATTTTCTTAAAAATGTTTGGGTTAGCAAAGAGGTCAAGACCATGATGAAAACACCCACTGAATGGGAGCTCACCAACTCAAGCCGGACTGGGAAGGAACAAGCATAGGACTAAACTAGACCCTCTGAAGGTGGGTGACAGTTGTATGGCTGGGGCAGACTGCAAGGCCACTGGCAGTGGCGCCAGGATTTATCCCAACTGCTTGTACTGCCTTTTTGGGAACCCATTCTCTTTGGATGGATACCTTGCTCAGCCTAGATATAGTAGGGAGGGCCTTGGACCTTCCCTAAAGCAATGTGCCTTACCCTCTCTGAGGAGTGCATGGGAGTGTGGGGGGTGAGTTGGATGGAGTGGGAGGAGAGGAGGGAGTGGAAACTTGGATTGGTATGTATAATGAAAAAAACAGTTTGTTTTCTTTTAAAAAATAATAATTCTTTTTTTGGATTTATTTATTTATTAAAGATTTCTGCCTCCTCCCCACCACCGCCTCCCATTTCCCTCCCCCTCCCCCAATCAAGTCTCCCTCCCTCATCAGCCCGAAGAGCAATCAGGGTTCCCTGCCCTGTGGGAAGTCCATGGACCACCCACCTCCATCCAGATTTAGTAAGGTGAGCATCCAAACTGCCTAGGCTCCCACAAAGCCAGTACGTGCAGTAGGATCAAAAACCCATTGCCAATGTTCTTGACTTCTCAGTAGTCCTCATTGTCCGCTATGTTCAGCAAGTCCGGTTTTATCCCATGCTTTTTCAGACCCAGGCCAGCTGGCCTTGGTGAGTTCCCGATAGAACATCCCCATTGTCTGTCTCAATGTGTGGGTGGACCCTGTGTGGGTGGACCCCTCGCGGTCCTGAGTTCCTTGCTCGTGCTCTCTCTCCTTCTGCTCCTGATTTGGACCTTGAGATTTCAGTCTGGTGCTCCAATGTGAGTCTCTGTCTCTGTTAAAAAAAATAATTCTTTAAAGAGAAAAAATATTTGAGTTAGGAAAAATATTATAAGTGTGTATTGGAAAAAGCATAGAATTGAAACTTGAAAGATGAAGATTTTCTTTTTGTTTCAAAAGTTGTTTTTATTATGTGCATGTATATCTGTGTCTGTATGGATTTTTATGCATCACATGCAAGCAGGTGCCTGTGGAGGCCAGAATAGGATATCGGATTTCCTGGAACTGGAGTTATAGATAATTGCGAGCCACCTGATGTGGGTGCTGGGAACAACCTGGGTCCCCTACCAAAGCAGAAAGTTACCCTAACTGCTGAGCCATCTCTTCAGCCCCAAAATAGATATGTTCAAACTGGGCTCCGCTGTTTACAGGCACCTCGGGGTTCTAATCCACTCATACGTAAAACACAGAGAGGGCTTCCACAAAAGAACACCTGGGATCCCATCTAACTGTAGCTGATCTTAGAAGTGGAATCTGGGATCTAATGAGTCAAGTGACATGGAGTTCTTTCTGCTTTCCTTCTGGATTGGTTGTATGCTTGAAATATTGTATCCCTTTGCCTTACTCCCGAGGTGACATCTTTCTAGTATTGACGGTGCATCGAAGCTTCTTTTTGCAGTGGACAGCAATAACTACAGAGGCTTTTATCTGGTCAAAGTGGTAAGAATACATAAGAGTTGAATGCTCAGCCATAAATGGGACATCTATATCACCCCCTTCAAGGCTCAGGAAACATTGAAGAAGATGCCACAGAAAGAATGAAAGAGCTAGAGGTGACCTTGTATCAGTCATCTGTTGTTAGATGTCCCTGGATATCTCGTGGCTGCTCACCATACTAAGGGATATTTAGGTGTGCAGATCTGGGGAAAGACCAGCTATGCATGGTTATTTTGAATCAGTAGAATGACTCAGCCTGACCCAGGCTAATGGCTGATCCACAGAAGCATGAAGTGTTGCTTTACAGCCATTTGTTATATAGAATAAGCTGATACAATAAGTGCTTGGGCCTCTTTTTTCAGTTTGGGGATTTTGGCAACGGCATTGCTATGAACTTCCTTATACATAACTTTTCCATATGTATATGCAGTTCTGTTGACAACAGGTAAAATTGGGCAGAACTTTCTGCTTCTCAATTTACCAAATAAGTCATATTCAGGCCTCTCATAACTTCTTTTTGCTGCCTTCACTTGCAGCAAGTGCTATGACCCCATTTCTTAATGAAAAGACCGCTGGCAGGAAACTGTTTCATGATGATTTTCCAGAGACAAGCTATGAGCTCAAACCTCAGTGCAACGCCGGACAGCTCTCTCACGGTAACCACATCCGCTTTCCTATTTAAAAAAAATAGGAAAGCTTTTTGTTTTGTCTCCACAAAGATCTGTTCTTAAACACATTCACATCTAAGATAGGAATGAAATAGAACATACAATGGGAACATAATCTCTCAGACATGTGAGAAGACCAGAGCTATTGTGTGTTTTGGGTTTTTTTTGTTCTTGTTCTTGTTTTTGTTTGAAGCGTACTTAGATGAATGGGACAAAGTTTCGTTGGATTATGAATCAGGACCTTAAGGTAATACGTGAATAAGAACTGCTGATTCCTGAGACCTAGACTAAGATGTGTCAGAAAGAAATATGTGGGTTGTTCATATTATCAATTGACAACTGCTTGAGTCCAGTTGTTTATAGTGTATGCCCAGCTTCACTCTGTAGCCCATGCTGGCCTGGAGCTCATTATGACTCACTATGTAACTCAAACTAGCCCTAGCCCCACACTCACAACGGTCCTCCTGCCTTAGACTCCCAAGTTCTGGGTTTACAGGTATGTGCAACCTTACCCAACTGAGCGCTACACTTCTTTTTTTTTTTTTTTTTTTTTTTTTTTTTTTTTTTTTTTTTTTTGGACTCCGATAAAAGAAAGGACTATGAACTCAACCTGGGGCTGTAGGCTAAGGAACCCAAATTAGAAATTGGATCCACACAGTTCAGGTTCCTATGATTTCATGTTGGTTGTTTTCTTTTAGTATGACTCAGTTACTTTATCAGATAAAAGAAGTAGAACTGTCCTGACATGTTACACGTATGAAGAATTTCATTAATAATATCATTAAATCACTATATTTTTCCCATGTTCTCCTCTTACTTGGTTTGCACACTAATGACCACTCATTACTTTCTACATTATTCACCTTATCTAGCTTTATTTCAGGAAATAACGTTCCTTTGGGTTTCCCCCACCTTTTTGAGTTCTCAGTTTCCTGAGTGGTCCATGTGCCTTTCTAAGTATTAGTTTGTGCTTTCTCAATTCTTTGTCCTCACCTTATCTCCCCCACCTACTCTTCCTAACACAGTCTCATCATACCTAGACTGCATACATTTACGTGAAGATGGCATGAATATTTGTCTCCACTTTCCATGGCTGGGTTGCAACTTCCTCGAGTATGGTTCAAGGACAACCACATGAGCAATCCAAAACAAAACTCAAGAATGTCTGAAGCAAATTTGGTCCTTCTTCATAGTCTATTTCAATGATTGGTAGCACTATTCATCCCAAGAATGCAAGACTTAAGCCAAATATTAGCTCTTGGCACCCTTCACTTCTCTCTCTCTCTCTCTCTCTCTCTCTCTCTCTCTCTCTCTCTCTCTCACTGAAGGTTAGTGACCAAGTGCTACTCAAGCCCTGCTGCATTTCTTCCTGTGCCTCTTCTTCATCCTCCATCTTCTCATTTCAAACTCAAGCAAGTTATCACCATTGTTCAGCTCAGTTCTTAGTTCCCTCGGGCCATCCTCCACACCCAATAACAAAATGATCTCCTTGGGTATAAGTATGAACATAGCAACTCCCCTGTTTAAATCCTACAGATGTTTTTCCATGGCTTCAGGAACCAATAAAAGTTGTTCGACACATCCTGAAATACCCTCATAATCTAGTCCCAGCCCATTAATGTTCCATCCTCTCTAACTCCTGGCCCATGCCACACAGATCTACTTTCACTCTTCATTTTGAGATGTTCTATTGAATCCCAGGTATTTAGCATATATTGTTCTCTGAGAAAGATTTATTTTCATTTATGAGCATATATACTGTGTGTCTGTGCAAAGGTTTGACTTGTGTCTGCTTGCGCCCATGGAGACCAGAAGAATGGAGGTGAACATGGAGACCAGAGACCAGAAGTCAAATCTTCTGGAGCTGGAGTTATTTGTAAGTATGAGCTTCCCAGTGTAGATGTTGGGAACCAAACTGGAGTCCTCTGAAAAAACAGCAACCATCATAACAATTGTGTCATCTCTCCAGTCCTAGCACATGTATTGTCACCTAAAATGTTCTTTCTTTTTATGGTAGACAGAATAACAGCTCCACATCAAAGATGTTGACATCTGAGTTCCTAGAACCCATAATACATTATCTTGAGAGCTTGTCTGGGGGTTCTAGCAAGGAAGCAATCTACTCATATGTCATCGATTAAAGACTAATTCTCCTCTATTTGGGAAAGGCTCCTCTTCAACTGAGCACAAAGATTCATGGAATTCTGAGGGAGGGAGGGGTCATCTGTCTAACCAGCCAGATCAGCCAAATCAACCCTGGTGAATAACCAGAGACAGATTTCACACCCAGTCACCCATAATACACTATCATATATTGTAAAAAGAAATGGTAGATTTGATTATGTTGGCATGAGAATATTCTAGATTGTCTAGTAGAATTACTATAATCACAAGCATCTTTATAAGAGCGGTAGAGAGACAGAACAGAGTCAGAGAAAAACATATGATGATGTCATCAAAGTTGAGAGGTCAGAGAGATTTCAAAATATTATACTGCTCATTCTGAAAATGAAAAAAAATGAGCTATGACTAAAATACGGTTTCCAGAAGCTGGAAAAGTCAAAGAAGTGGGGTTTCTACAGAACTTCCAGAAGGAATGTAGTTCTGTCAACACCATGCTATGAGAATTTCTGACCTTCAGGACTATAATTTCATAAACCCATGTCATTTTAGGCAATTAAAATTGTTATAATTTGTTACAGCAGCAGTGAAAAATGTAAACATCTCTCTCCCCATCTAATTGATGGTCAGCTTCCTTCTGCTCCCAACTCCTTGGGCTGGTCTTCTCTGTAGAATGGTCAAGTCAAAGCTACCGAGTACAGGCCCTCCCAGACTAAGTATGTCTTATTCCCAGGTCTTTTCACAGTCACATATTGATGACTAGCCTAAACCAGCTAAGAACACCATGTGATTAAAAATTATATCCATTTTTCACAATAACACATCAGCATGTAATCTGGTTTGTGATAACCCTTTATATTACTTTTCAAAAGCTTACAGCTTTTGTAAACTCGAAAGTCCTTTTAGTCATAAGATGAAGCCAAAGTGGCTGAATTGGACACTAGGAACAGGTATGAGCATGTATCAGCACTAAACAGTCTCCTACAGTCAGATCTACCTGACAAAACTTTCAAATACACCTCTATTTCTTCTAAAATTAGGAATACTTTTGGTAAAATTGTGCTTCCTGTGACATTGTTCAGACCAAAATCTGGCACCTTACAGTTTGAAGATAAACACCATATATGTTATTTTATTTAACCCTCAAAGAACCCTATAACAACAACACATACATGTGGAATGTTATCATGAATCCCATTACTTTGTATGCAAACCCAATCAAATAAAGATGAAATAAAATTCAAAAATAAAAATAAATCCAATGAGGCAGACTCAGCTGAATGGTTTCATTGTTTTCTACACATAAAGTAATAGTCAGAGAAACCGTGTGGATTTCCCCATGAACCACAATGGTCAACACACAAAGTCAATCTCAAACTGAGCCCTTTGGGCTCAAAATGCAGCATGACTCCTCTGTATTGTCCGCCACACTATGCTAAACCTCGGTGCATTTAGAAGCCTGTTAAGCAGCCCTTCAACGAACTGGCTAAAACCATCCTGTTATTAATCCAGAAGGCATTACAAGTATTCCCAGAAATTCCATCATCCCTCTGCTCTTCTTCTACAAAACCAAAACAAGTACTTGGATTTGATGTCTCAGACAAACAGAGATTTTGAAAGAAGTGAAGAAACTGGAAACAGTTCCAGAGGGCGGCTGTGGGAGTATGCAGATGAGGTGGAGGGATGGCAGAGAGGCATTGTAAGGAAATCCTCAAGAATCGGGACAGGAGCAGCAGTGCAGTGACAGCAGAGACCTACAATCTTCGAGAAAGAAGAGAGAGTGACCTATAATTAGCAGACGACTAATGAAGAGGTGGAGGTGAGTGTCAGAGTCCAAGATTTAAGGTTGGACAGACATGTGGTATTCGTAGGAGAAAGAAAGGATGGAATTAGAAATCAGAGCTGCAGAGCGGTGAAGGCATCCTTTAACCAGTCACAGGATATGAGGGGCAAAGGAACAAAAGTGGCCAACACTTCAGAAAGTAACAGGTAAAGCTGTGTCCTCGGGGGAAATTGGGGTTCATACACACCCAAATAAGATGGAAAGGGACACTTCCAAGAATACATTTAGGCTAGAGAGAATTTTGTTAATGGGTGAATAAAAATTCCAAAGGGCATAAGTAGAAAAAGATTCAAGAAACTGTGGAAGGAAGGAAGGAAGGAAGGAAGGAAGGAAGGAAGGAAGGAAGAAAGAAAGAAAAAAGAGATCAGCAAGGGATAAGGGATCTTGGTCGTGGGCTTAAGTATGCTGAGAAACACCTTGAAAAATGGCAAAGTGCATCTTCAGGCATGTCTGGAAGAGTATTTCCAAAGAAACTGGCATTTGTATCAGTAACTAGAAGGAAAGATCCACCCTGAATGTGGGCACTACCGGCCCGTACAATGTGGATGGGAATGAACAAAATATCCGCAAAGGGGAAGCTGATTGGACTTGAGCAAGTGTATATTTCTCTGCTGCCACCAAACATGAATGTCAGGCCCCAGCTTCTTCAGCCTTCAATCTTGCACTCACGTCAACAGCTCTCCAGAAAACTTGCAGGCCTTCAGTGCGGACTGAGCTGCAGCATTGGTCAACCTTCTTCAGAGGCTTCCAGCTTCTTAGAGCAGATCCTGCTTTCTCCCATTTTGTCTAACTGTAGGTAACCCATGGGAGTAAGTCCCTTCAACATCAAAATTTATTCTATTAGATCTGCTTTCTGTATAGGTTCATCAAGTGGTGACCAGTCTAAATTTTCTCCCTTAAATCACTCCTGTCTTTCGATTGATACACTTTGTCTTTTCTAGGGATGGTCTGTTGACTGAGGTTTCCTGTCCTGCCCAGTTCCCACAGTTGTTAAGTCCCAAAGAAATCACACAGATGATGTGGGAGTGATTTCTTATTAATAAAGAAACTGCCTCGGCCCTCATAGGACAGAAAATTAGGTAGGCGGAGTAGACAGAAGAGAATTCTGGGAAAAAGAAGCTGAGTAAGAGTCGCCATGATACTCCCACACCAGACAGAAGCAGGTTAAGATCATCACTGGTAAGCCAGCTCATGGGCTACACAGAATATTAGAAATGGGTTAGAACAATATGTAAGAGCTAGCCAATAAGAAACTGGAACTAGCCGGGCCAGGCAGTGTTTGAAAGAATACAGTTTCCATGTAATTATTTCGGGCATAAGCTAGCCATGCGGGCGGCCGGGTGCCGGGGACGCAGCCCCACCGCTCCTATTTCAACACACAGAGGTCTATATTAAGGATAAACTGATTGGCCAATTAGCTCAGGCTTCTTATTAGCTCTTATAACTTCTATTAACCCATTATTTTTATCTATGTTAGCCACATGGTTCAGTACCTTTTTCAGCAGGGCAATCACATCTTCCTTCTTCTGTGGTTGGGACAGGACTGGGGAGGAATGGGCTTCCTCCTTCCCAGAATTCTCCTGTTCTTGCCCCACCTCTACTTCCTCTCTGGTTGTCCTACCTATACTTCCTGTCTGGCTACTAGCCAATCAGCATTTATTTAAAACATAATTGACAGAATACAAAATTGTCCCACACCAATGGACCCTTTTGAAACTCTGTCATCATGTGAGAGACCAAAGTCATGCAGACAGACCACATGGAAAGAGAATCCAAAAGTTCTGGTCAGCTTGACACTCGAGGTTTCTATCAAATACCTGCATCAATCTCTAGCCTTGTGAATATGTCATCTTGGTTATTCTAGTGTGCTCAGGCATCCAAGTAACTGCTGCCCCAGCTGACAAAGCCCAGGGAAAAGAATCACTCAGCTGAATTCATTCACCCGTTGTGAATCAAGACCAATAAAATGGTGTTTGGAGCCATTATGTTCTTTAGCAGCCCGTGTACTATATATAGGTGATTGGATCAAGAATGCACAAAATCATATGCAAACGAGGTAGATAGCTGAGAAATGAGCAAAGAGCTTTGCATTTCTTTTATGACTTGCATCATCAGAGACAAAGATTTAATGAGTAAACTTTCCCTCACGATCTGCTGAAAGAATGGAATTGCCTTGGAGGAGCATGCTTTTCCCCTATGGTCTCTGCACTGAGTCACATTACAATAATGACTTGCTTTCTGCCTCAGAACACACTTGCTACCACCGGGACATGCGTGCACTCAAGATGCACAGCTTTACCCCAGGGTCTGAGGAGGAGGCCTCCTGACAAACTGTGACTTCGGGCTGAACCCTAAAAATCATTTCTAGTTTAAAAGTGCCTTCATCTAAAAACCATCACCCTGACACTCAGGAATTAGAATTCTCCCTCACCCTTCATGCACGTTTTTTTTTCCTCTCTGAAGGAGATGCTGTGCGTGGCTTTCAGGTTAATATGAAAGAAGCTTGAAGATGCAAATGAACTGTGTAACCATGACAACAAAGAAAGAAAGAAAGAAAACAAAACAATTACGCCTATGCAAATTCCTTCCTGAACTAGCAAGGTGAGAGAGAGCATAGCTGTCAGCAATAATACCCAGTGGTCAATGACAAATGCAAAATGAGACCCATGGAGTCTGTTGGGGCAGCTAGGAGGAGGGGGAGAGCATCTAGGCCTACACAGGTATACAAACTCTGTTCCTGATCACAATTGGGGTGTGCACATGCACACATTATTCTACTGAATTCTCTTTGGTCCAGGCCTTCTGAGACCTTAGGAAGTAGCTGTATTGAAGCCCTTACTCATCAAATTTCTAACTGTAATGTGAAAGTGATTCCCTGGGACAGCTCACTGAAATGCAAATTCCGAGTCAGTAGGTCTGGAGTGGGTCCACCAGAGCCTCTGCATCTCTAACAAGCTCGAACATGGCCCACACCTTGAAAAGGCAAATCAGCAAATCATAATGCTAAGACCACGGATTCTTCATTCATACCACCTGGGTTCAAATCCTGGCTCCATATATCAGCCCTATGACCTTTGTCAAGTTATCTGATCTCTCTGTACTCTTTACTCATAAAATAAAGATGATAAAAACAGCAAAGTGACTATATCTAAGATGTCTTAGGTGGCCTATGTAAGCTTATGCATTTGAAACGTTTTAAGTAGCATATGTCATGTCATAAAGTGCTCAGTGTGAACCCCTGTAATCTTCCTAGATCTTACCCATCTCTTGAACATTTCTGTATAGTTGCGACTGTGTTATTATGTGCTTAACCTTGATCATAGATATGAATTCTCACATATAGGTCCCCCTCTTACAGTGAAAACAATGAGATTTAGTACAGTTTCAGACTTAGTGAGAGTAGGTGCCTGATTCCAGATCCCAGATCTCAGTCGTGAATGTCAAAACAGGGAGAAAATACAGCAAATCACAACTCTATTCCCAGGGGTTAGTATATAAACAGTATGTAATGTAGTAGGTGTTTAATTTTTTTTTCATTAACTGACCTAATCTCATCAGCATTTTGCCCAGAATTTACAGAAAAACAAACTGAACCTCAAAAGAATTTTTAAGCTGGCCCAAGTACACCGAAATGGAAAAGTTGAGCTGGAAACCCAGGTCCTTCTTGTTTAAAGGCTGTTTTCATTACAAACCTGACCTTTACTTTACCTACCGAGAGATGAAAGTAGGTAGGATGGCTGGCAAGTAAACATTCGAAGAACTACAACAGGAGCTGCTTGGGTTGTATTGAGGAAAAGAGACTAACAGAAACCAAAATTACTGTATTTCCTCATGTCAAACTTCTGTGTGACAACGTCCCTCGTCTGTCTGAGACTCTGGGACTCTTACTCATCTCTCCACACTTCTTTGCCCTTTGAGCCAGTGGGTCAACGGAAACGGCCCCAACGGTCCTATTGTAGCTATCTTAACTCGAAGTTCCCCCAAAGTTAATGCGAGTAGAGTCTTTGGGTGATGTTGATTGGAAGTGTGCAACTCTGAAGGGAAAGGAAGTTCTGAAGGGAATGGCAGTTGGAAGCCAAGAAACACAAGAAAGCCACACTGCACAACCAACCTCACACAAGAGATTTATTGGAAGAGACACAGAGGGTGGTTGCCTCCGCTTGGATGAGAAACAGCAAAGAACTGAGCAGGAGGCAGGCTTTTTTATAGTATTTCTTAGAGCGGTGAGGGGGGGGGAGGGTCCAGGGTAGCCTGAGATTGGTGGTATTTTGTGCCCTGATCTTGCAGCAAAGTCAGAGATTGGTGGTATTTTGCACCCTGATCTTGCAGCAAAGTCAGAGATTGGTGGGAGTCTGTGTGGCCTAATCTTGGAACAAGCTCAGGAATTCGTGGGATTTTGAACTCAGAGATTCGTGGGGTTCTGTGGCCTGATATTGGGTTTTCTTTTCTGTAGGGCAGAGTTTGGCTGTCTACACCTTGTAGAGCTGGAAATGGCCATTATATCTGTTAGAGTAGTTTCGGGGGGCAGGCACTGGCCACTGATAAGGAGAGTAGAAAGAGGAAAAGCAAATCAGAAAAGGAAGGCATCCAATAGGCCATATATTCTTGAGCATTCTGCATGCAATAAGTCATTGGGAAATAATCTTATGGTAAAAAAAAGTGTGATGAGAAACACTGAGATGGTCGATACGGACACAAGCCAACAGAATCCACTAAAAAGTGAGATGTGTTTTCTGGTTCCCATGATACGAGCTCACGAAGATGGCAATTACACGAGTAAAGATATTTCATAACTGGACTGGAGAGATGGTTCAGTGATTCAGAGCACTTTTTTCTTCTGCCGAGAACCCAGGTTCTACTCCTAGCACCCGCATGGCAACTCAGATCCTACAATAACTCCAGTCCTAGGGAATCTGGCTCCTTCTTCTGACATCTATAGGCACATGGCAGACATATACACCTGCAGGCAAAACACTCTCCACAGAAAACAAAAACAAATAATTTAAAAATAGTTCCTACTTGTCCAACTGAGGCTATTAGGGGAAGGCCATGCACATACTGCACATTTGACACTAGGCACTATGCAATCATTTCCAAAATGGGATCCAGGAGGAAATGAGGCATATCTATTGGCTTAGTGTAGTTAAATGGTTGTCTCTATCTGTTAACCCTGAATTCACGGAAAAGGATTACTGAATTTGGTGCTTGGAAAGGGGATAAGAGAATCTGCATTTGGAAGATGGAAGAGTGGTAAGAAGAGACGGCTCGGGGGAGGAATCCTAGATGTGTGATTAGATTTGCACTTAATCCCAGAAAGAAAAAAAAATGCATACATTTTTCTGTAATTTCCGTGTGTTTTGCAGAATCAGTGAGGTCATGGAAACCATAATCTTTGCCATGTGCCTTTGCAACCACAGTTGTGCTAATTAAACCAGGGTGGGACAAGCTCTCTCCTGAACATTGTGAACATGTGAACATGTGAGATCATACTTGAGTCTGAGAATGGGGGTATTCAAGAGCATGTGAAGGCTTTGGAGATTGCTTTTTGCATTCAAGGCGTAGGTCTGAAGGAAACAGACCCCTGGCATTTTTCTTATTTTGCATCACACCTGGGCCTTAGAAGCCCTGCATTCCCCAGACTGTGGGGTTACAGTAGAGAGCAAGATCTGTCCCCACTATGAATCTGGTCTATAATCCTCAATGTCTCGAGAAAAATCATTCTAAGTAGGCTCTTAAAAATGGGATTTTGGATCTGGTATTATTGTTATTGTCATTCAAGTTTTTAAGCTAAGGGACAGTGATGCTTTCATTGAATTACTTTACTAGAATTCCTCAAGAAGCCACAACAGACATTCATTAGCATCCGGGGCTCTTATCTCTATAGGTAAAATTCAAATATGAAATAAGCTTTTAAGTCATCGTAGAACATTTGTTTGTTGAGACAAGATTTCTCTGTGTAGCATCACATCCTGAAACTAGCTCTATAGACCAGGCTGGCCTCGAACTCACAGAGATCCACCGCCTCTGCCTCCAGAGTGCTGGGATTAAAGGCGTTCGCCACCAACCACCACTTGTCATTGTATAACTTTTATTCCAAAGACATTTAAAGGGCTTAGATCCAGAGCGGCCTTGTCTAACCATGGCCTCCTCCAAGGTACATATAGCCAGGAAAACTCTAAATGCAGATCCGCACAAAGCTGTAAACTCACTTAGAACATTGAGATATGTTGGGTGATTTCTTTTGTAACTCAATTGTGTCATTCTTGAGTTTAACAACCTCATGTTGTAATGTCAAAAGGTTCGAAACACCAGGTAGAGAGAATAGATTTGTTAGATGTGTCTTTGAGATCCTCAGCCACTTTCTCTGGGTCCCCTTCTTCCCAACCCTGGCTCTCCATATAGAAAATGCCTTTAAAACATTGAGGGGTTCTGTGTATATTTGCATAACAGCAGTCCTTTCTATAAAAATAAATCCTGAATAGATTGCTCTATTGTATATACATGTGGGCATACATGTCACATACACTGATTTATTTTTCCAAGAACAAATGTCTTAATGTTTCTTTTCCTTGAGAAAAATCACCGACTGCCAAAATCTCAAATTCCATGTAGAGCTTTGCAATAACAGAGAAATGAAATATAGTGAGGAGTCAGATATTTGTTTCAAATATCCCCAAATCTCCAAAGACTTCACAAGCCAAGTAGAAGGCTATTCTTGGAATGGCTTTGTCCTCTACAACAGGGTGATTTAGCAATCAAGGCTTATCCATTCCCTTAAGCAAAGGGCTATAGCCCCAGAACTGGAGAGAAACACAGCCTTGGAATCCCATTTCCATGAGATCAAATCCAAGCTCTGCTTCTTACTTGAGCATTTTCTCAGATTCTGTTTCCTCCTCTAGAATAACGGAGCTACCAGTCCTTTTGTGACATCATCTTGAAGGTGAGGTATACTGTATGTGAAAATGCTTGATACAAAATAAGTGTCAAGAATTGAAAAGGGGGGCTGGAGAGATGGCTCAGAGGTTAAGAGCACTGACTGCTCTTCCAGAGGTCCTGAGTTCAATTCCCAGCAACCACATGGTGGCTCACAGCCATCCGAAATGAGATCTGGTGCCTTCTTCTGGTGTGCAGGCATACAAGGAATGTCGTATACATAAAAAATAAATAAATAAATCTTTAAAAAGAGAATTGAAAAGGGTCTAAGATTATGCCCGTCATGAAAGCAAACAATTAAAACTGTCGTTTTCATATACAGTCCACAGAACACTGAAACCCATGAACAGTGATAAATGGAGGCCAATTTAATACCCACAAAAAATAGTCACAGCCATATTATTAACATTTTTTGCATGTTTTCTGAGTCCCAGTTCCCACAGGGTGATCCAAAAAAGGCCAGGAAAAATCTCTGATCTTAGGACACTGGACAGAAATAAATGTTTCAGAGAAGTGTTGCTTTAATGAGAGTAAACAGTTAAGTCAACTAGCCTTTTGCTAGAGGCAAGCACTAATGTCTACTTTCCATGTCTGCCTTTGCCTAAAGATGAATATCTTTAGGAAAATACTTCAGAATAAAGGCAGTTGGCTACTTCTGCTTGCAAGGGCCAAGAAATAAGAAAGACCTCTGGAGAATAATCTTTCAATAGCAATATAGTGGTTTAGATGAGAATGTCTCCCATAGGCTCCTATGTTTAAATGTTTGGTTCCTATTTGTTGGACTATTTAGGAAGAATTAGGAGGTGTGGCCTGGTTGTTGGAGAAAGTCTCTCCATCTCTCTTTCTCTCTGACTCTTGTTTGCAGATAAGCTCTCAGCTACTGCTCCAACACCTTGCTAACCTGCCTGCTATTATACTCCCTGCCAGAATGGTAATGGACTAACCCTCTGAAACAGTGAGCAAACCCAAATAAAATGCTACTTTTATAAATTGTCTTCATCATGGTGTCTTTTCACATCCATTTGACTGGCCCATTTTTTTCAGTACTTCAAGAAATAAAGCTACACAAATATACCTTATAAATGAAACTCAATACAATGTTGTAGAAAAGGCCTTTAGAATAAAAAAAGACATGAGTTTGGACACAAACTTAGCCATTCACCATCTGATAAATTTTAGTTGTTTCTTAGCACTTGCAATCTTCTCTTTCATATCTATAAAAAGGCTATCATAATGCAAGCTACTATGAACTATATTAGGAACTAACAAGTGTAAATGTACACAGCACACAAAGAACCCAGTAAATGGTAACTGCTGCCATTCTTAGACAAAATATCCATTTATTGAATATCTAATGTATGTCTGCCATTTATACAAGGGAAAAATTATTATTATGCATGTACCATATGCCAGGCACTGAGATAGGCAGTTATAATACAAAGATAAACATACAATAAGCATTGACTTTTAGGACATCACCTTTCAGAAGTGGAAGCAACTCCGTTCTTGCAATAGGAGGCAAGTAACAAGGTACAGGTCACAACCAAGTACTTTGAGGAACTCAGAGAAAAGAAACCCAGCTCCAGAAGCGGTAGACATGGCTTCACCAAAGATGGCTTAGTTTTAACTACTTCAACATCTGTTCCAACTGGAAGAGGTAAAGAGAGATCCTGAGATCTGATATTTCTACAGCCCTAGGTGTGCAGAGCTACCATTCCCATCTGCCAGCTTTGGAGAAAGAGGAAAGGGAGTATCAGAGATAATCTTCAATGCCAGTGGAGAGTCACATCTGTGCATGGGTAAGGGTGTTTCTAGAAAGTATTGACTGAGAGGAGAAGGCCTTCCCTCAGAGTGGGCAAATACTTTCCAGAAGGGAGCTTGTTCTAGTTTGGTGAAGCTGTGATAAATGCATGACCAAAAACAACCTGGGGAGGAAAGGGCTTATTTCATCATACAGCTCACAGGCCATGATGGAGGGAAGCTAGGGCAGTAACGTGAAGCAGAAACCATTGAGAAATGTTGTTTACAAATACTAGCTTTCTCTCTTCCCCTGTCACCTCTCTTTCACCCCCTGGATTTCTCCCCTCTCTCCTGCTCAGGTAGCTTTTTTTTTTTATACAGCCCAGGGTTACCTGTGTAGGGATGGTACCACCGATATTGGGCCGGGCCCTCTTACATCAATTGGCAATTGAGAAAATGCCTCACAGACATGGCTGCAGGTCAGTTTTATGTAGTATGTCCTTCAATTAAAATTCCCTCTTCCCCCAAGACTCGATGTTTGTGTCAAGCTGACAACTGAAGCTAACCATGACAGTAGTCCAGATAGTAGGAGGTCTAAAGGAAAAGCAGTGTGAATTATCTACCCATCCCCACGTCTTTCTGGTGAAAGCATCTGTCCTCACTGCTACCATCATCTTTCACGCTCATCAGACTCCAATGTGGACACAATACGAAAAAAACTCCAGAATCTTCCAGGCCTTTAGTGTCTGACTGGGACTTCTGAGGCATCCAGTCTTGTGGACTGAGAAGTTACAGGTTCTGTACCTACCCAGCACATAGATGGCCATTGTTGAACTACCTAGCTCTCAGATAAACAAAGCCCCTTTTATCATATATCTTAACATTGTATTATACATTATACATTGTATATTATACACATATACATTCTGTCAGTACTTCTTTAGAGAACTCTCCTACCTAACACAAGAAGTGAGAGGGAAAGGGAAGGAAATGGGGAGGAAGGAAAGGCATACTACCACTTGAAATGAGTTTTGAGCGTGTCAGTGGAGGGAGCAATAAATAATACCCTTTCCTCTCTTGGAGGTCTGAATCAAATAAAATAGCTAGCATATTGAGGCCACAATATCATTCATATTACTTATTACTGATAAACGTTAGTGTTAGCCATTCTTTAGGAACCCAAGTTCCTTTAGTCTGTGGCTAGGCTGTTCTCTTGGGGTTTGGGTCTTCTCTGTATGATTTTAAGAAGGAATGTCCCGGGGCTAGAGACATTGTCTTTAAGGAGATGACTCAGAGGGATTGAAGCATTACTCCAATCAAGTTCCATTGAAGCTGCCTTAATTGCGTAAGCCTTCTCAGCTGTTGCAAAGGCATGCCGCTGCTGAATAAACATGTAAAACTGTTAGCAGTCTTCAGGACAGCCTCTGACAGGAAGCAAAGAAAGGAAGGCAGGTTTGACGGGAAGCTTTAGAAAATAGTAGACAAGGAATGATGGTTGAGGGGGCTGAGATGAAAAACTGAATGCCTGCCTCACACTGGGGAGACGGTTGCTCTGAAAGCTGCTAGAACACTGAGGCCAACTCAAAAAATGTCCAAGAGAAATTACCAGTGAGAGCACCTACCTTAAAGTGTTGGAAGACAAACAAGAGGGGAGGATAGATAGAAAATAGAGAAACAGGAGGAGCTTTGGTGGCTTTTATATCATAGGAAAATAAAGAAAATCTTGTGAGGCAAAGGTAAGTTTCCAGGGTGCAGAGTAAGAAGGGAGATTCAAGAGAAGCAGTTGTCCAGTGTATTGGAGTTTCCAACAGTAGATCTAATTGATGTGTGGAACAGAAGAGCCCTTGGAAGCAGAGCGCTCTTTGAAAGAATATGGAAATTGTAGGAAGGACAACTAAGACCCCGTACAATAACAGCATGGAGTGGAAATAGGTTATGGTTAATCTTGAGTATCAAATTGGTAGGATTTAGTGTGTGTCTATAAAAGTGTTTCAAGAGCCAGGCAGTGGTGTCGCACACCTTTAATCCCAGCACTCAGGAGGCAGAGGCAGGCGGATCTCTGTGAGTTTGAGGCCAGCCTGGTCTAGAAGAGCTAGTTCCAGGACAGGAACCAAAAAGCTACGGAGAAACCCTGTCTCAAAAAATTAAAAAAAAAAAGTGTTTCAAGAAAGTTTTAACGGAAGCAGGAATACATACGTTGAATGTGGATGGCACCATGCCACAGGCTAGGATTCCAAGCTGAATGGCTAAAAAGGAGAAAGTGAGCCAAGTGCCAGCATTCATCTCTCTATGCTTCCTGACTGCAAACACAAAGAAGGAACTGCCCAAACCCCAGCCTCCGTGCCTTTCCTGCCACGACAGAATCTAGTCTCAAAAGGTGAGACAAAGTTGTTGTCTTGAAGTCTTAAAGACTTAAGTCTTTAGGTTGTTGTTGTCTAGTGTTTTGTCACAGCAGTGTGTAAAAATGACTAATATACTATCTGATGGCTTCTAGTCTTCAACCATAAGACGGTTGATAGTTTCTATGAATGGCCTTGACAGGATTTCCACTTTCACATGCTTTGCCAGTCTTGCCACTTCCCCACCAACAGGTAGAGTCTACTTTCCTTCCTGTTGAAACTTGGTGGGGTTTCATGAATGCCTCAAGCAGCCTGGAGAATAGCTAACACTTCGTCTCCTCCCCCTCCCCCCTCTGTGTACATGTATGCGTGTGCACATGCCTGTGGAAGACAGGGCCAAAGGACGACCTCCTCAGGTGTTATACCTCCATAGCCACCCACCTTGGTTTTTAAGAAAGGGTCTGTTCCTGAGACCTGGGGGGCTCACTGATTAGGCTGGGTTGGCTGGCCAGTGCACCCCAGGGATCCTTCTGTCTCTGCCTCCCCAGTGCTGGGATTATAAACACATGTCATCGTCATTACCTACTGAGTTATCACCCGAGACACAGTAAAGCTTTCTTAAATAGAGGCATGGTAAACTGACAGGGTATCTTTTATAAGAAAGGGGAGTAAACACTTTCAGTGGAGTGCTGCCCACTTGAGGAAATGTGTGGCAGGTTGTTGGGGGAAACACTGTGTTAACAATCTTGATCTGGGCTCAGAGACTGTAGAGAGTGAATGGGCATATCATTATGGCAGAAGGAAAGATGATCCCAGCTTCTTCCATAGCTTGGGCTCACTATCTCAGCAGCATCCACAGCACCTTCTCTTCCTACCAATCTGTATTCTTCTTTACTTCCTGTCTTAGGTTGGCAGCACTAACTAGCTACCCAAGCTGAAAAATGGGAAGCATCGTTTGAAGTTGGAGCCCTGTTATTCCCTCTCCTGTGTTCCTTAAGCATCTTCTAGTCCTCAGTGCATAAGCTACTTTATGATACCTGGCACAATTATTGCCTCTCTGTGGCCCTGGTTTTTGCAAGGTGATTGCAAAGTTGCTCCATTAACAGATCAAATTCATGTCCTTTACCCTAAGTCAGAGCTAGGTCACAACCTGTGTCAGTAAAAGCATAAGGTTGTGCCAGTTCTGGGTAGAAGCCTTAAGAGAATTGATGCATTTATACTTACCCACTTGCAACCTGGCTTATCTGCCATGTGAATAGTCCCAGGCTAGTCTTCTAGAAGATGAGAGTCCAAGTAGAACAGAAAAAGCCATCATGTTTGACATCATCATGGCTCGGGAATCCAATTTAGTGGTAGAGTCTTTGCCTAATATGTCAAAGACCCTGGATTCAGTCTCCATCACAGAGAAAAGAGATTTTTGTTTGACACCATCAAAGACCAGACAACTCCTAGACAATTCAGCCACTGGCTACAAATGTATGAGTGATGCTAGAGGAAATTGGAAAGCCAGCTCAGCCTGTCAAAACAGAATTTTAAGCAGAGCAAATGACTGTTACTTGAAGCATTATGCTTTGAGGTCATTTGCTATGCAGCAGATCTAACTGATATACAGGACAAAGGCTTCTTAAGCAGTCTCCCCATTCCAAGGTCACCTGTGTCCCTGGACAACAGCCAATACAACATCTATTCTGTTAGACACATACAAATTCTATTTGATTTTTTTAACTTCCTTATTTACATTCTACTGGTGACTTCCTATGAAGCATAAGGTAAACTCAATCCTTTTAGACTTTGAAATAATTAGTAGTTATTTAAATTTTACTACCAAGTTTGTGACCCATAATTCCCCACCTTTCACCCTTCCCCCACTATGTAACATTTGGTCATAATCTACTTCTGTCAGTTCAGTGAAAATGTCCCATGCTTATATTTCTCCAGGGGTTTTTGCTTAAAGATTTTTTCTCTTAAAAAAATCCATTCTCCTTATTCCATATACATATCCACTCTTATATCAAGCATATCTCCTATTATATAATAGAGGTTCAGAATGTGCTGACACCAGAGACTGAATTACATTCAATGATGATGGTATGGTCTGATTATAGCTGCTGTTTAAGATGTGCATACTCTGTGTAGGTAAGTGTCACAGCCACCCCTTAGGTATGTATATATCACTCCCATTACTGGCATCCATATTCTTACTTTTCAGATGAAGAAACTGAGGTTTAGATAGGTGAGATAACTTATCAAAAGTTACTCTGGTTGATAAAGGAGAAGAGCTGGTGCCAAGACCTGGGAAATGTGATATAAGTATCAGCACTATCAGCCCCTTGCCTACAAACATCTCTGTAGCTGGCTGCTTTCTTTGCTATCTTTTCTTCCTGGGCCATCCAATCTTGAATTCACAGTTATAAACATTTCATCAGTTGGTTCCTGTCATCTTGACTGAATGTGTGTTTTCCAATGGAAATTTGAAAATAAACTGATATGTATATCGAGAAGCAAAATGTTAGGCACTGAGGTAGGAAAGAATTTCCTTTGAAAGACAAAATTCTTATCCTTCATAGGTTCATAGTTGGGCAACTATGGTATGGTTCCTGGTCTATTTTCTATGCCTCCTAAAATAAGAATAATTTAACACAGTTGTTTAAAAAAGCCAAGGCCTAAACTATCACTGTGGTCCTTTATAAGAAAAGTTTGCTGACCTAATCCTAAGCCATTTTTATCTTGGTGTTTCTAAGACAGGGTCTTATTATACAGCAAGAGCTGACTTGGAATTTATAACCTGCTGCCTCCACCTCCTAAATGATGGCTATGCTAGGATGCACCTCCACGCCTGGCTCATCCCAGGTCTTTCTTCCATTCATTTTCTTCCCTGACTGAGTTAGGGTTCCTTCCCCCAAGGACTGCCTTCTCAGGACAATATTTGAATGCAAAGCATTTGTTTCAGTAGTGGTTCCAGAAAACACCAAGAATAGAGAAGGGAACTAAGCCAGAGAAGGGGTGGAAAGGTAGGCAATAACGGTAGGTAATTAGGGCACTATTAACCATATTGTCACTGTGGGCACTAGAGCTCAAGGTCGCCAAGGAAATGTAGAAGATAGGGTATAACGGACAAATCAGTGTGTGTGTGTGTGTGTGTGTGTGTGTGTGTGTGTGTAGGCCAGAAGTCAATGCCAAGTGTCTTCTTCAGTCACTAATTTATTTGGGATATGGTTTGTAACCAAATCTGGAGCTCAAGCTCATGGAATCCGATAGAGCAGCTGGTTAACAAGCCCCAGGGATCCTCGCTCCCCACTCCTCACCCAGTCTGTTTCCCAAGTACTGGAATTATAGGTATGTGCTACCCTGCTGGAGTCCAAATGCAGATCCCTGTGTTTACACAACAAGTACTTTACCACCTAAGCCATTTCCTGGTGTGGGACCATGGTCTGTATTCTGTTAATTATATTTTAAATAAATGCTGATTGGCCAGTAGTCAGGCAGGAAGTACAGGCAGGTCAATGAGAACAGGAGAATTCTGGGAAGAGGGAAGCTCCTTCTGCAGTCCTGTCCAGACACAGAAGAAGCAAGATGTGACTACACTGCTGAAAAAAGGTACTGAGTCATGTGGCTAACACAGATAAGAATAATGGGCTAATGTAAGTTAAAAGAGTTAATAAGAAGCCTGAGCTAATGGGCAATCAGTTTATGATTAATACAGACCTCTATGTGATTTCTTTGGGACTTAATGATTGCAGGAACTGGGCAGGACAGAAACCCCGACAACAATCTCCCTGGCTCTGCGGTTGTCAGTCTTGTCAACTTAATAAATATTGATACTGAAATTCTCTAAAATTTGCTTTCAATTATGAAAGAACCCAACTTGGGAAGTCCTAAGGGGGAAAAACCCTTTTCTTCCATTTACTAGCCTGACTATCACTACTACTGTAAAGAAGTTTTTTAAACTAGTTTAAATTTAAGGCTGAGCAATTACTGTTTCATCCTATGCCATATCCTTGCTTCTTTCAGGACAATAAGCCTCCATTTTATAGCAAAATCTTAATAGAAAAAGTAGGTAACCCACTTCCTCCCTATCTTCCTCCTCTACTTCCTCTTTCCTTTTTCCTTCAATCAAGTTATCTACCAAAAAGGGAAGCCATATTGGGGTAACATTTTTAAACATTACTCCAATATTTAATCTAAACTGAACAATAAAGTCATGGAAGTTTTGGAGTATTGCCCTCTATTTTAAATCTTGTCTACCCTAAGATATGAAAATTGGTTTGGCCATAATTAAAATATTGAGTTCATTTTATTACATTTTGTGTAAATCTGAATTCAAGTGAATGATTACTATCGAGATGGGCACCTGGAACCAGAAGAACAAATCCTTAAATATTACCTCACCAAACCAGGTAAAATATTTTAAAGGAGTTTCCTAGGACAGAAAAGAAAAGATTAAGAATTTAGACGACAAAGGTTCTCACCATCAATCAGAAGCTGAGGTAGCGTCTATGTTCAGAACAATTTCATCTCCCATTGTGTATATGCACTTAGAACTGTAGGCTCGATTGTGTAAAACTTGTAACACATGTTTGGGAAGGGATGAGCTTTGTGTATGAATCCAATTAGAGTGGGTGGGGTAGGGCTCTATTGAGCTACGTGAACAGGACCAAGAACAATCCCTAACTCTAATCACCAAGGTGCTGACATTTCACCATTCGGGAGTCATTCTTTTAACATGAATTTATTATTTCTCTAACCAGCGATCCTCTTCTAAAATTCTTTTATTAGCTTTGATGTACATGTTTACTCTCCAGGGGTTCTCACCCTTTCTAAGGCTGCAACCCTTTAATACAGTTCCTCATGCTATGCTGACCCCCAACCATAAAATTATTTTGTTGCAACTTCATAACTCTAATTTTGCTACTTTTATGAATCGTAATGTAAATGTCTATGTTTTCAAATGGTCTTAGGCAAGTCCAGTGAAAGAGTCGTTCACCCCCTGCCCAAAGGGGTCCCTACTCATGGATTGAGAATCACTACTCTACACACAAATCAATATACTAGGGCTCAAATGTAAGTGAGAGAGAGGAAGCAGGCAGAGAGGACAGAGAAGCAGTTAACGAAATACATGAATTGATCTGGTCAGCAACAATTGAGTGTGGCTTAGTTTACCCCTGGGTTTCCTTTCTTTGGGAATTGGGGTTTCCTCACATCTTGAGGATCCAAAGAGAAAGCAGGAACCTAGAGAAATTCTGGAAGATGCAAGGGCAAAGGAGACAACGGATACAAACAATCCCATTTCCTTCATTTAACCCGCAATTTCCCCTTCCTTCAAACACACAGCTTTAATATTCCTCAAGTCAAGATTGATCCAGAAATCTATAAATAGATTTAATAAGACAGTACATTTCTCCTTTGTTTTCAATTATTAAACTGAACTTGTTATTAAAAATTGCTTCTTACAACCTTTCATAATGCCATGTAATACAGGGATACTTTTAATTGAAAATTTTTTAGGTAATTGTACATTTATTTGAAGTCAGACAGAGAGATTGATTCCACCTAACCTACATCCAGATTTTCCCCAAAGGTAACATTTACAAAACCTACATAATACAACTACAACCAGACGATTAGCATCTCATAGATCTTAATGGGACTTCACTAATTTCCTTTGTGTTCTCATGTCTGTTGTTTATTTCTATGCAATTATATCACATGTATAGGTCTGTCTATCCAGCATTATAGTCATAACACCAAACATTTCACTCACCATAAACTCCTTTATATTGCCCTTTTATAGTCATGCCCATCCTCTTCTCATCCATCTTTCTATCCCCAAACCATGGAAACTTCTAATCTAGTCTTCATTTCTAAAATTTTGATAATACTAAGATGTTACATAAGTGAAATCCTTTTAGGATTTTTTCATTTGCCATAATTCTCTTCAGACTTATCAGAGTTATATGTACTGTATCAGTAATCCCTTCCTTTATATCGTTGAGCAATTATCCCTAGGGCAGGTGAACCAGGTTCTGTTGAGCCATCCACCCACTGAAGGGATTCTAGCTGCTTCTCCCATTCAAATAATAGGTGCACAATAGTCACCAAGTACCTACCATTTGTTAGGTGCCTTTGTATTTGCTATCTCAACAATTTTTTTTTTTACTCTGCAAGTCTTTGGGAAGTTATGCAGCTCATTGATAAAGCAATTGAGGATTTGTAATACCAATTAACATGCAATTGGCAAATGGTACAGTCCCCCATTTACAGTACAATACTCAGTTTTCAAGCCCCTGAGTGCTGGCTATCAGCTCCAGTCATTGTTTTCCTCTTGGTTTATCATGGGTATCTAATCTGGGTAGGGCTGTTCAAAATGAATCCAGAGTAAGAAAAAGTCTTCAATTGGGGACCTAAATTTAGGATTTTCTATTACTGTCTTAGCACAAATCATGACAGAACTAAGGCGCTACACTGTAAAACGCTTGGTAACTCATCTGCTTAATAGATTGGGGTTTTTTTTTGGGGAGGTGACTGTGCTTAAAGATTGTTGCAAGAATACCTTCCCTGGAGAGACATAAACAACATCTAATCTCTCTTCATAAGGTCCCAGTGATTAAAAACTGTATAATTCTGCCCAAGTTCATCCAGGGGAATCAACAAGTTTATTGGGCTTACTTCGAAAGTGAGAGTGTTGAGTGACCAACCAGGATGTGGGTGACCTCACAGCCACTGCACTGGAATGTCTTCACCCAGTAAAGATGATTGATGGCTTCCCCATAGCCACTTATGTGGACTGCCCTTCATTTAACCTTCCCCAGTCTTTGTACTTCAGTAGCAACTGTGACCATGGCAGAGGAGAGGTTGAAATCTCTAGTGAGCATCCAATGTCTTTCCCTGCCCCCTCCTTCTATGAGGAAATGTCGAGTCAACCAGTGAGATCGTGGTCACCTGCAAGTGGCTATAGTTGATCTAGTGAGGACAGAAGCTGAGGCTCTTTAACATAGGGTCATCCACAAGTCAACGAATCAACCCTGTGATTTGGGTTCCCTCAGCTCGATAAACAATTTTTGTCAGTTTTTCCAACTTTCTCTTTCAACTGGCAAACACACTGGGGAGCAAGAGTTACACTGACATGCTGTCACTTTGGAAAGCAAATGACTGGAAATGCCATAGCAGTTCAGATCCAGGAAAAGTGTCAGAAGAGCCTGTGTACACAGGAGAGGGACCACATTCTGTCTATAACTCAAGTACAGTCTGCTGGAGAAATGAGTGTGCCTGTCAATAAAAATCATCCTCTGTGGAACTAGTCTTCAGGAAAATGCATGCTCCCTCTTTGGGATTAAAATCCTGGAACAATTGCTAAGCGCTTTCCCCTAACAAAAGTGCTTTTTCCACCAGCCCACCACCCGCAATTGCCATTCCCACCAACCAGACCAACCATAAATTCTCCTCCTCGGAGCATAGGGGATATGTAAATCTGAAGGAGGGACTTCAAACCATGCTGTGATGTAAACATATAGCTAGCACAATGTCCGCACTAAAGCATTGATAATACCCAGTGATGACAAATACAGAGAATGGTGTGGTCTCTGTAGGAAGCTTGTTGGCAATCTCTATTGAAGCCAAAGGGACACATCTCCTAAAGTCCATCAATCCTCCCCCATGGAATAAATGCAAAAGAAAGGAATGTTTATGCTTACCAAACATGCACACATAGCAGCTTCATTTAAAATAGCCAAAAGGTGTAAAACTTGCTGTTCACTAATGGGACAAAGGATAAATGATATGCAATAGTCTTACAATAGAATACTGCACAGCAAAAAAAAAAATCTGATAATAGGTGAGTCCTACAGATAGCAAATGGAAAAAAAAAACCCGCCAAATTCAAGAGTATGCACTGTGATGCCATTTCTGTGAGGTTTAATAACAGGCCACGTGAATCTGTGATCACGATCAGAATAATGATTACCTTGAAGAAAGAGTGAGGGTAGTTACTGAGTGAGAGGGTGCAGCAGGATGGTCTAGGATGTGGAACGTTCTCCTGTATCTTGAGCTGGTTGGTGGTTACTTGAGTGTATACATAGCTAAAAGTTTCTCGAGGAAAGCACCAACGATCTGCATGCTTTAATGCCCTTCCTAGAAAATGGCAGGCCAGAATTCTTGGTTTAAAAATGACAAAAGGAGGGCTGGGAAGATAGCTCAGTCAGTGAAGTGCTTGCCTTGATGGGGACCTAACTTTGATTAGCAGAAGCAAAGTAAAAGTGGCTCCTGCTGGTGATCACAGCACTGGAAGGAGGTGGGTGGAAACAAGTGCAGCCCAGGCACTCACTGGTAAGTCAGCCTAGCCTACATGCTAAATTCTAGTGAGAGATTATCACACACACACACACACACACACACACACACAGAGTGGGGGAAGGGAAGGAGGGAGGAAGGGAGGGAGAGAGGAAGGAAGGAAGACTAGCTATCCCATTCACTCTGGATCAGACCACCGACTTTTCCATCTTCCCCCTCATCTGTGGAACTGTGGACACCAGGACCTATGACAGAGCTAGTTGATTGCTTCACTCAAAAGATTATTTGGGGAGTTAGACTGATGCTATAGTAGGTATAATTAGTGGGAAACGGATGAGAGATTGGCACTGGAGTCAGAGGCAGGATAAGCACTCCATGCTGAAAGGCCTTCTGAGATGTTTCCTGTCTCCTGTTAACAAAAGGGTGACTCAGGCTGAGGCGGAGATGGAGGAATTATTTGAGCATAGATGATTTCCCCTTCTTTGGAAACTTGAGTTCAGTAGACAGACAGAAACAGAAACACAGATGTGCATGTGCGAGTGCACTAGAGCACATGAGTGCATGCACATACACACACACACATACACACACACATACACATACACACATACTCACACACACGGGGGGGGGGCTCTAACAAGCACTATAGAATTTAGTCAAAATCAGAGAAAGAGAGATTTGAAAAAATAGGTCCACAAAGCTTACAAAATAAACACATTTATTGGATTGTCTAATTCACACACAGCAAAACACACTCTTCATAACATACAATCCCATAAGCTTGAATAATATGCAGATAGCTATGTAGCTACCATCACAGTCAGGACACAGAACAGTTCTATGACATCACCTTAGTTTCTATTAGGGGATTCCCTGTAATCAGCTCTTTGTCCCACCCATGAACCCTGCAGCTGCTGATCTGTTCTCCATCAGTGTCATATCAGTACAACCGTATAATACGTAGATCTGGGGTCTGACTTCTTTCGCTTAGCATAAGGCCTTTGATTATCAACCATGTTATTGTCTGTATTAGCATTTGATTTCTTTGGATAGCTGAGCAGTATTCTCTGATGTTATAAATATTGCTAATTTAAAATTTTTAATTCCAGTTGTTTGATGCTAATATCAAGAAATTCAGTTTATAAGGTTCTTGGGATAATGCTCTTGTACATTGTAAATATTTGTCATTTGTATTGGTTTAATAAAATGCTGATTGACTAGTAGCCAGGAAGGAAGTCTAGGCAGGAGGACCAGACAGTAGAATTTTGGAAGGAAGAAAGGCAGAGACATAGTCTCCAGTCAGACACAAAGAAAGCAAGATGAGAATGCCTTACTAAGAAAAGGTACCAAGCCATATGGCTAAACATAAATAAGAATTTTAGGTTAATTTAAGTTGTAAGAGTTAGTTAGTAATAAGCCTGAGCAATAGGCCAGTTTATACTTAATACAAGCCTCTGTGTGTTTATTTGGGACTGAACAGCTGTGGGACGAGGTGGGACAGAAACTTCTGGCTACAAATGGTGCCCAATGTTCATCAACTACATTCACAGAAAACCTGAGAGAACTTGGGAAGGAATTATAGACACAAAAGGACAGGGTTAAGCACAGGTTCTTGGTAGCAGCATTTTCTTGGGTGCCCTCAGTTGGCTAGAGGCAAGCCGAGGTGCATTCATTTAAGAGAGGCTTCCTGACTCAAACTTAGCATCAAAAATGGTATGACTCTTTTAAGAAGCCCTGCTTCTAAACACATACACTGTGTTCATGAGCAGCATATTTCTTGGTGGTGGCATGGACCTAGAAACTCCACAGAGTTGTGGCAATAAATGTGGTTCCTGACAGTACCTTTCCCATGAAGCCTTCTCAGGAAGCCAAGGAATGGGGCAGAGCCAGCCAACAAAGCCACTGGTTTAATACTAGCCATGCTGTTTAGCAGATTAGAGACTCATGTGGTCAGAAAAAGATAGAGATATACAGTGAAGACAGAGTCTGATGGGGAAACAAAACCTCTAAATGGTTTACAGTGTGTTTAAAAATATATGTAGGCTTGGAAGAGAAAGAAAAAAGATAGAGAAAGTTCCTAAAAATAGAGTAATAAAAAAGTCACATAAAAATGGAAAATACACAGAGTCTGGATACTGTGTTATTATGTTGTCACTGAATTGTTTGACTGCTGAAGAAGGAGCAATAACTAACGTTGGAGAAGGGAGGCTGCTTGTTGGTTCCCAGCCTCCCGGCTAGCTTAGATCTTAAATAATCACACAGAAACTGTATTAGTTATATTACTACTTGGCCCATTAGCTCTTGCTTCTTGTTGGCTAATTTCTTACATATTAATTTAACCTGTTTCTATTAATCTATGTATTGCCACGTGAAAGTGGCTTACCAGCTAAATTCCCAGCATCTGTCTCTGGCAGCTCCATCACTTCTCTCTCATTCCACCCTTCTTTCTCCCAGCATTCATTCAGTTTAGTTTTCCCTGCCTATCTAAGTTCTACCCTGCTATAAGTCCAATGCAGTTTTTTTATTCATTAATGGTAATCACAGCATACAGAGGGAACTCCCACATCAAACTACTAAGAGACATTATAAATGCTGCTGGATTAAGCCAACCTATATATTTTAAAAATGTCTTGACTTCAAAATTTAATTCAAAAAATATGCTTTTTGAGAAAGAGGCTCTGTTTTTATTTCTACCATAAATGAGAATAGACCCATTTTGGGTGAAGAAAAATCAGGTTTTATCAAGGAAGATCCCCTGATTGGCTGCAGGATTTCCATTTACAATAAGGCTTTGTAAATTTGCCTTGACCTTAAAAATTGTAAAACTGACTTACAAGTTCTAGTCATCGTATAGATTCATTGGGATTTATCCCATAAGAAATTATGTCTTCTATAAATAAAAACATTTCCTTTACCAATCTGGATATCTTTAAGATAGTGGCTGGCCTATCTGCCCATTGTAGACCAGGAACCAAGACAGATAGACCAGCCATGTTTTAAATATTACCTATGGTTATCCCAGATCAAAGAATTGTATAAAATTTTCACAGAAGAACTCAATTGTTGGGCCCAGAAGCAATTCACAACATTATCCTTACAAATTGTTAATCAGGATAAATCCTACGACCCCTCCCAACAATGTGACTGAGGTGTCTAATAAGCGACTAAAGGTGGAAAGCCAGAAATATTTGGTAAAGAGTATATATTATAAGGAAACACACAACACAACCTACAAATGAACACTGAGAAGAATAAGGTGACAGTGTACAGCATCATCTTCACACCAGCTAAATAAGCTGAATGTGGCTATAAACGATGTATAGAAAACACAATTGGATTTCAGAGGTTTTCTTTGGGAGAACTCAGATGAGGCTCCAGGAGACAGGAACTCTTGACACTAGACCTTTGAAGGTAGTGCCATCTGGACAGCCAAATACTGTCTTGAAATATCTCATTTCAATACATCATATAATAGCTAATATCAAAGTCCTGGAGTCAAACTATTGGAGTTCAAAATCAATCTCTGCTGAGAACTAACTGTGTGACTTTCAACCAACAAATTTTTCTTCTGTTGGTATTCATAAAACATAGCCACTAAGTATCTGCTCTACAGGTTGGTGACATGATTAGTCAATAGTAGTAAAATTCTAAAATTGTGCCTGACACATTAGTACTATGACACACAAACACACACACAGGCACACACATACATGTGCATATACACTCATGTGCACTCACTCAAACAAGACATTTCCTTGACATTTTTAAAGACTTTTTATTTATTGATTTATGTGTATATGTGAATTCACAGATGAGTGGGGGAGGAGTACATATAAGTTCAGGTTCTTATAGAAGTCAGAAGAGGGTTGGGGTCCCCTGGATTTAAAGCTGTAGGTGGTTTTGAACCACCCATCCATGCTAGGAACTAAATTTCAGTCCTCTGAAAGAGGGTATGCATTCTCTTAACCGATGAGTTGTCTCTCCAACCTCTCCTTGAGATATTTAAATGTGGAGAGTAGATAAAGGGGAAAAACAGAAAAGGAGTTATATATAGCAAAAATGTATTCCTGACTCATGTAAGCAAGATCTGCAAACTAACAAAGCTATCCATTTAATACTTCCCTGGCCTTAAAGGCAAGCATGTGAAAATAGGGCATTTTATCAGAGACACTATGTCAGGAAAGGAGTTCAAGCAATACCCAGGAGATCTCTAATTCTCTCAGAAGATGAGCAACTGAAGAAATATTTTCTCTGAGCATGAGACTATAATAATACTCATAAGGGAGCAATAATAATGAGCATAGCTTGGCTTAGCTTGTTTGAATGAATAAGCTCTTTCAAGTATAGCCCTATGGTTAGTTCTTCTGACAACCCTATAAGGAATGCAGGGGTGTGGGGTTCACTTCCATTTCATACATGACATCACAGTTGGTAAGTAACAGAGGAGAAACTTGAACTCAGAGTTTTTTCTCCCCTATATTAGTTACTTTCTTGCCGACAAAAGCAACTCAAGGAAAGAAGGGTTGGTTTTGCCTTACTTTCACTGTGTAGTCTAACATGGTGAGCAAGGCATGGCAGTTGGGCTTTGAGATGTCTGGTGGCATTGCATCCCTAGTCAGGAAGCAGAGAAAGCAAGGAATGTAGGTGGTCAGCTCACTTCTCCTTTTCATTCAGTCTAGAACCTCACCCTGTGGAATGTTTCCACTTGGTGTGGGAGAATTGTATGTATTCTGTCAATCATGTTTTAAATAAACGCTGATTGGCCAGGCAGGAAGTATAGATGGGAAAACCAGACAGGAAGTAGAAATGATGTAATGAGAACAGGAGAATTCTGGGAAAGAGGAAGTTTATTCCTCCCACTCCTGCCCAGACCACCAAAGCAGCAGGATGAGATCTGTCCCACTGAAAAAAGGTACTGAGCCACATGGCTAACATAGATCAGAAAAATGGGTTAATCAAGATGTGAGAGTTAGCCAGTGAGAAGCTAGAGCTAATGGGCCAATCAGCTTATAATTTATGGAGACCTATGTGTGATTTTCTTTGGGACTAAACAGCTGGGGAACCTGGTGGGACAGAAAACCACAACAAGCAGGCCTGGCCCCGTTCATGTTACACCCACTCACCTTTACTGTGGGTCTTCCCACTTCAGTTAACCCCATTTAGAAATTGCCTCACAGATATGCCCAGAAATGTATCTCCTAGATGATTTTAAATACTGTCGGGTTTACAACATTAACCATCACAGACACCCATCGTGGTTTACCTTAAGGCCATGTTTCCTGGAAGGCGGGAAGCATTCATTCTACCAGTGGAGTATAAAATGATATAAGCTTACCTTTTGTTTGTTTATTAGAAAAGTGGAAAACTTGGATGAACTGGTAATTTATGAGACATCCCTTGTCCATCAGTTACAAACATTCATTTATTTCAGGAAACTCTTATGCAATTAATGACACAGAAGGTCATTAATGACCTTCAAGGGACTAAAGGCAGGAGACTCTGCTGTACGTGGGTCAAAAAGGACATTTATATGTTTTAAAATATGCTATTACATACATATATATGTACATATATATTTGTATATAACTGTTGTAGGCCTGAACCTGCCACTAAAGGACAATATGATCTTGGAGCAGTTTCTGGCCAGGCCGAGCTTCAGCTTTATCCTAGGTAGAAAAAGGCTTTGAGTTGAGGTCATCTGTGGAGCCTCTCCAGCTGGAAGCTGCTCAGATAGAAGCTGCATGCTATGTCCAAGAAAGCGTGAAGGTGGGACTTTTTGTCCCCCCCCCCCACCGCCTCTCCTCCTTCTTCAGTCAGCTTTAATTTGTCTGAAACAAAGCTGATTGGAGGCTGCTGGATTCAGGGAGCATTCCTAGGTGTCAGTTGCCCTGGATCTCTTTTCTCAGGAGCCTTGAAGGAAGGTTTCTACAGCAGCTTGGATTCTGAAGTCCCCTTCCCTCTCCTTGGCTCTGCGCCCTGAACCCTGCAGCCTGTTTAGAGGGGGGAGATCGTGTCAGACGAAGAGGCAAGGAAGGGTTTCTGCAGGGTTGTTGTTATCTAAGGAGAGCACAAAAGAGATGACTTGTCAGGATTTCAGCACGGAAGGGCTTTAGGGCAGTAATAGGAATGGAATTCCTGACAGGTCGACTCTGCATGGGGTCAGGGTCAGTGTGGAAAGGTTTGTGGAAACAGCACAGCTCTCATTTGAACGTGTCTTGGATGTACTTTTGGTTGGATGTGTCAAGAGCAAGCCTCCTTCCCCTGAAGCAGGTCAGCAACCCAGAACAAAAGGGGACAAGGTCCATACACACCACAGGCTACTGAAATGATGAAGAAATCTCAGGACACTGCGACCTGCTCTGTAACCTTCAGTAATGCCTTAACTCTTCCCGTGCCTCAGCTTTCCAGTATGTGAATATAAACATAGCTATAGTTGCTTCCTAAGTTTGGAGTAGGGGCTGAATAAGATAGTACATATAAATAATAAGTCCTGGCATGGGATAAAAGCACAGGTAATGCTGATTGCTGTTGAGAATCTTGGGCTGAGACAAACATTTTTCAGAATTCTGCTGTGGTCATGTATGATTCCTATAACTTTGAGCTTCAGTAATAAAAATAGTCCATATTTCAAGAGGGGGCTCACATAAAGATCTCATCACATACTAACACAAGAAGGGTATGGAAGTGCATGCCTGCAATTCCAGGACTCAGGAGACACAGGCAGGGGGATTCTAGAAACTTCCAGGTCAACTTGACCTACTAAATGAAACCCTATCTAAAGAGAAAGAGGGGGGGAAGGGAGGGAGGGTGAGACAGACAGACAGACAGAGAGAAATAGAGAGAGAGAAGTTCCAAATTCAGAGGGCTGTGGAGCTGGTTCAGAGGGTAAAATGCTCTACAGGAATGTGAACCTGACTGTGGCTTCTCAGCACTCATATAAAAGCTGAAGGAAACAGCTTGCATATACAACCCAATGCTAGGGGAGTGGGGCTCTGATACGCAGATTCCAAGAGTTCTCCAGGCAACGGGCCTAGTTCAAGTGGGGTTCAGTGAGAAACCCTGTCTCATAAAACAAGGCAGACAGCAATAGAGTAAGACGCCTGTCATCCACCTCTAGCTTCCATGTATGGGTATACACATATGCACTTAAAATCTCCGTGTCTCTGTCTCTCTGTGTCTCTGTCTGTCTGTCTGTCTCTCTCTCTCTCTCTCTCTCTCTCACACACACACACACACACACACACACACACACACACACACACACTGAGAAAGCACTGAACAGAATGCTTCCATATTTGCCTGGCTCAGTAGTGTCCGTTGTGATAGGCATGAAGTGGTACTCCTCAAATCCTTCCTCTAGAGAAGCGCCATACTGCAGCTGTGGAGGAACACTGCCAGCAGACAGCATTTGCTGTCAGCACCTTGGGGACTGTATGTCCCTTAGTTCTCTGAAAAAGAGCTTTCCTTTTTATTTTTTTATATATCCCTAAGCTGTCTAGCACACAACACAGAAAATATAGCAGATTGGCTCTAAATGCTTGTTGAAGGACAGGCTAATATAGTGACTTGCTTCTGAACCATGGAGCAAATCTCAGTGGAGTAGACTTTGAAGCAGCCTAAGGCCAGGGGAGAGGAGCGCTCCACACAGCCTAATCCAGGTCCACAGAAGGGATGAGGCTGCCCTTGCCAAAATTGCTTGCCATCTTAACAGAGTTTTTCTTTTCTTTTTCTTTCTTTCTTTCTTTTTTTTTTTTTTGGTTTTGGATTCTTTTAAATCTTTTTTTTTTAAGATAGGATGTTGAGCCCCAGCTTTTTGGGATCCAATTTAGTTCTCGTCAAAATCCCTCCACTGTATCCCCAGACCTGGCTGGGAGGGAGAACAAGAGCATTGTGCTGCCCTCATTTCCAGTCAGAACTGCCTGTGAAAATGTAGTCTTGGCAGATGTGCCCTTTCGAGGAGATTTTTATCTTACAGAACTTGACAGATTTTCGGCCTCACTCTTTAATTTGAAGTTTCTCATATTACCCCTTCCCCTGCTGCCATTCCAGCCTGGGTCATTTTTCTCTAAAGCGACAGTTTCTCAGTTGGTGGTTGCATTCCAGAGTAGGTTAATGTGAGAGGCAGAATTACCACATCTTGAATAACTTAAGCCAAAGCGAGGACTGAATATGAGATTGACCAGAATGTAGCCCAGCCCCAGCCTTGGAGTAGTAGTTTCCAAACACGACTCCACAGAGCAGGGCCAAGATCTTGTCCCCCAAGGAGTTACGATCTGGAGAGATAGTGCTCCCATGCCGTGGTGGCCACCAACACTCTAGCTCTTCCACTGGTGAGGTAGAGTCTAGTTCTGCAGCCTTGAAGTTCAGCTGGTGTTGGGACTTTGACCAATGGAATGCAGCAAGTGACACTGTGATTCTTTAGAGCTCAGGAAGCCTTCAGGCTTCTTTACTCAATACATACTCAACACAATAGCTACCATGTGAGTATGAATCTACTAGAGGATGAGAAAACATGCAGAGAGGCCCCAGTGAGCCAACCTATCTCACAGAGACCACTATAAGACAGCCAGTCATAGCTGACCCAGCTGACAGCACAAACATGCACAGACCCTGCCATATCAGTCAAGAATCACTCAGTGGAGCCTGGACCAAAAGGACAACTCACCAAGACATGAATAATTAAGGAAGTGATGGCAAGGGCTCCAGGTTTTAGAGCAGATCATTGCATACTAAAACTAATGCCAGGGAGACTATGCAGTCTAGGAGGAGACACAAAGCAAGAAAGATACCAAATAAACGATCAAGCTAATTTATGCTGTAACATGCTCCATTCAGGTCACAAACAGGCTGAGGTGATAGACAAGGACTATGGGTGGCAAATTGAGAAAACATCTCTGAAGTGGAGCTATTTTTGCTGGGATCCAAAGGAAGGGAAGAAGCTGGTTAGGTGAAGGCTTGAGATGAAAGAAAACTATAAGCCATAGGCTGTAAAAGTGGATACATTTTAAAAAGACAGAGAACGCAGGCTAGAGCTCCGTGAGGAATGATACCATGCAATAGGAAACCCCTGGAGGGTTGCATGTGGAGCATGGGGCTCTATCCAGTGTCGACTTTGTAAGCTCACCCCAGCTGCAGGAAGGAGGAGAGATGGCCAAAGTCTGGAATTATTTTAGAGGAAAAGCCTCCCTACAACACATATGCTGGCTTGAACTCAAATTTTGTTATTTTATCCGTGTGTCTAATGAACTTCGGGTCATGGGCATTGCTTTACTCTTTAAATGCTGATTCTAAAATTTTCATTGAGGTTTTTTTAAAAAAAGTTTTGTTATATTTTCATTGGCAAATTGTAATTATATTTATTTATGGGGTATAATGGGAATGGATGGGATATAATTGCCTCCAATTTTACAAAGGTTTTATTGGTAACTAATAGGTGCACAAGGTTTTTCTCACACTTATAAAATCAGCTAAAGCATCTGATTGCATGTACAATAGAGTATTTGATTCACAATTTTTTTTCTGATTCACAATTCTTTCTTATTCACAATTCTTTTCTTTCATTCATTTTTATTTTAAGACAGGGTTGCTCTGTGTAGCTTTGGCTGTCCTGGAACTCACTATGTAGTGATGTGGGATTCCCCTCTGTATGCTGTGAATATGTTTTATAACCATTAGCTAATAAAGAAGTTGTTTTAGCCCATGGCAGGGCAGAATATAGCTAGGTGAGAAAACTAAACTGAATATAGCAAGAAAGGCAGAGTCAGGTAGATGCCATGTGGCTGTCCAAGAAGCAAGATAAGAGGTAACAAACCTTGAGCCTCGTAGTAAAATATAAAATAACAGAAATGGATTAATTTAAGATGTAAGAGCTAGCTAGGAATATGCCTGAGCCAATGGCCAGTGTTGTAATTAATATAGGTTTTTGTGTGTGATTATTCGGGTCTGGGTGGCTGAAAAAACTAAAGTACAACTTCCATTTACAATGCAGAACAGGCCTGCCTTGAACCCACAGTGACCCACTTGCCTCTGCCCCCGAAGTGCTGGGATGAAAGGCATGCGCTACCATTTCCTGGCTGATTCGCAATTCTTAATCTTACAATTTTGTGAAATTTTCCACAGTACATTTTCTAAAATCAGTCTGTACTTTGAATATTTTAACTCAATTTTTCATAATAGTGTCCCCAGACATTCACATTTGCTTTGAAATCATCTACTACTTGATGGTATTTTTCTTACACTTGAAAATATTTGTTTGGAAATGATCATGAAGGAGCATCCCCAGGCTGATTGCAGCTCAGTGGGATTCCTTGCACACAGGAATCCCTGGGCTCCATCCCCAGCAGCACAAAAGGAAGAAGGGAGGAAGAAAAGAAGGAAGAGAGGGAGGAAAGAAGGGAAAGGGGAAAGGAAGAAGGAAGAAAGGCTGCCATAAGTTCAAGGTCAGCCTGGGTGCGTGAGATCTTTCTATAAAAAAAAAAAAAACACCTGAGTGAGACCCTGCTTTAAAAAAAAAAAACAAAAACAAAAACAAAAACAAACAAACAAAAAAAAAAAAACAGAATAGAACAGGGGCTGGTGACATGGCTCAACTAGTAAAGAATTCTGCTGCCAAGCCTGACAAACTCAATGCAGTTCCCAAGACCCACATGACAGAAAGGGAAATCCTACTTCCCCAAGATGTCCTGTGTCCTTCACACATACATTGTGGCATGCGCGCGTGCGCGCGCACACACACACACACACACACACAAATAAATCATATGTAATAAAAGGAAAATAAATAACCATGCCTAGGGAGGTAGTCTGCTAGGTCTAATTCACTTGCCTGATTTTTGATATGGTATGTCTTTAATGGATAATAACACATTTCCTATATGATAGCACAATAATTAACTTACTCAGTCCAGAGTACCTAGTAGGCGTCCAGCATTAGCTATTATTAACATCTAATATGCTTAGGATGCCTGATAGCCACTGGGCTACAGAGCTCTACTTGTGTAACTGTTTGAAATGTGGAAAATATCATTTCATTTAAAATTTAATTTAAAACTTAGGACCTCAGATTTTTGCTGATACAGAATCTTCTTCCAAATGTTCTGTCTCTTTGAGTTTTGACTAGGCTTTTACTGGTCACCAGTGACTGCCTCTCATGTTCACTGTCCCTTTAGCCAGCACAGCTTTAAGTTTCTCTGTTCAAGGTTTATGTAAGGGGGAAAACGTGCTTGCTTCATGTCCGAGATTGAAGTGGGGAAACTGCCTGGTACTTCCTAAAAGGTTCTGTCCTAGTGACCTGGGTGGCTGAAGTTAGACAGGGGATAGGACTGAAGTCCTCTGTCTGCCTTATTCTTTCACAGGCCCTGTATCCTAGCTGAGAAGATACGAACAGTGTCAGATAAACAACTAGGGCTCCCTGGGCTTTCTCCACGAGTTCTCTCTATGTGGTGTCTCCCACATGGCAGCCATGGGGTAGCCAAACTTCTGACCTGACAGTAGCAGAACCTGTCCATTTGATGGAGGCAAGAAGCTGCAAACCGAAGGTACATTGCCTCTTCCTATCATTGACTGAAGTGACACAGAAGTCACAACTAAAGCTGTGCACTAACAAGACTGTCACAAAGGCTACCCCAACATTCTCAAGGAAACTATGTAAAAGTTCTGAAGGAGCATGTGGAATTAGAAATGGCATAGCCATTTTTGAAAAACATGCTTGGCCACAAACAGAAAGAACCAGTTCGGGCAAAGTGTGAAATGTGTTTGTCAGGAACATAATACATGAAGAAAATAACAGCAGTCTTACTTTAGTTTGTAGCTTTTCCAAATGGCTATGTTTTTATCAGTTTAATAAAGTTTGTGATTGCGAGGCAAAGGAAAGAGGAATACAGAAACTCACATATGCTGAACACCAATTAGGCCTTATCAACTTTATACAAAGCTACTGTCTTAGGGTTTCTATTGCTGTAAAGAGACACCATGACCATGAAAATTCTTATAAAGGAAAACATTTCGTTGGAGTGGCTTATAGTTTCAGGGCTTCAGCCCCTTGTCATCATGGCAGGACATGGTGACACGCAGGCAGACATGGTGCTGGAGAAGGAGCTGAGAGTTCTACATCTTGATCTGCAGGCAGCAGGAGACTATGTATATCATCACATGGGTGTGTATTGAGCATAAGAGACACCAAAGCCCACCTCCACAGTGACACACTTCCACCTACAAGGCCAAACCTACTCCAACAAGGCCACACCTCCTAATAGTGCCACTTCCTATGGGTCAAGCATTCAAACACATGAGTCTATGGGGGCATTCCTGTTCAAACCACCATAGCTGCCTTCCAATCAGCAACTTTATTAGACACCCGATTCTTGGGGATGGCAATCTGACTCGGATTTAGCATTTCAGTCTTTTCTGATGCATGTCTAGCCTAACTGATTAATGGGCTTAACTGTACATCATGAGTAGCAAGCTGATTAGCCAGAGGCTGGCTGGAAGTCCGCTGAAGCAGCTCAATTCTCTTCTACCTGTGTTCTCATCCACCATCAAGCTATCCCAGGCTTCACAGATGGAAGGGGTCCTAGAACACCAAGCCTCCATTATGCGGGCCCTTTTCACATCTTTTCTTAAGTCATGATTGCCATTATCCCACTGACCAAATTAAGTCACGAGGCCATATCAGATATACAAATATTGCAAGAATGTAAATGCAGGGAACGAGAGGAAACTGTGGCCACAGGTTGCCTCACCGTAGCATAAGCTGTCAAGTATTGCTAACCAACTTATCCACAAAAATGTCTTAGAGTCCAAATAGTAGAAGACCATACTGAAAACCATAGATTCCCTATTCTTCTTATAGTGGAGCAAGACACAAGGAATTTGGAGTCTTGGTGTCTTCTAATCATACCAGTGCAGGCCATGTGGTACAAAATGAGGAAGATTTTGTTCAGGAGTCTTATCTTTCCTTTAACGAAGTCAGGAGAGTTTGAAGCAAGGAAGGATTGAATGGGAAAGGGGAAAGGTAAAACCTTGAGATATTGTGGATCTGAGAAGTAGAGAAAGACTGGATTTGAAAGTCAGTGTTCCTGAATCTGGCTTATTTCACCTGCCATCCTAATTAAACCAGGACCTTTGGTGTCATTCCCAGGGCCAGCATATGCCACACTTTGACTGGCTGGCTCTTACCGTTTGTGGTGAGTCACTGATTCAGTTTCTTTGGTGCATGAGTGGAGTCATTTTTTGGGGGGGTATTTGGCTTTGGGGTATTCAAATCAACTCAAGGAACTACTGAACAGGAAGGCAACTGTGCACTAAACCACATGGGATTCAACATATCAGGCAGTGAGTTGCCTCTCTGGCTTTAAGGACAAGGGGACTGAGGAGTCTGAAACTTTTTGATGGCCTTGGCAACCAGTCCCCTTCCAGAGGAAGTCCATCAGATTCTTCTGCTCTCATTTATCACATATCCCCTACCACCAGAGCCCCAGAACTATGGTGGGGAGCGACAGCATTTCAGTTTTGCCTTGTATTCTACGCTTTGCCTCTTTTTGCCTTTTTGTTTTGACAGAATGGGACAGTTCAATATGGAGCCTGGAAGAATGATAGGTCTTGGCAGGAAAGCCATCAGTCATATAAATGAACAAGGTTCTATGGTCATACGAAGCCTCGGAGTTAAGTATGTTACCATGCAAAATAGGCACATTCGCCATTTCAGAATGTTACATTTTTAGAATTTGTCCTTGGGTTTCTTTCCTTGCTTATTTCTTCCACTTAGATCACTGACTCTGAACCTTCCTAACACTTCAACCTTTTAATACAGTTCCTCATGTTGTGGTGACCCCCCAACCATAAAATTATTTTTGTCGCTACTTCGTAACTATCATTTTGCTACTGTTATGAATGGTAATGTAAACATTTTTGGAGATAGAGGTTTGCCCAAGGGATCACAACGCACAGGTTGAGAACTGATAACTTAGATGCTTAGTGTATATACCGACACAAGCCCTGACAGTTCTTCTGTGGATGTATCTATTTTAAGGTTAATGCTTAGCTAAGGTGTGCACAATCTATCTCTAAAGAATAATTCCCATCGCCACCTTCCATCCTGTGGTCCACCCATCGCCACAGCAGGCAGTGCATTCCTGAGTGGAATTCCAGGTCCCCATTCCTCATCAGCCAACAAAATTGTGCTCATGGAGCCAGGGAAAAGGAATTCTGACTAAAAAGAAGAAGAAAGAAAGCCCAGCCCATTTTTGCCCAACAATGTGTGGGTGGAAGAAGGAGAGGATCGGGTGGAGAAGCAAACAGTCACCAATAGTACTCATGTGTTCCATCTCTCCTTTCTGGGCTGAATGCAAGCCATGCGGAGAAACAAGAGGGACCCCACAGACCTGAAGCAGCCAGCTTGACCTCAACGGGGCAGCACAGCGGGACCAAGCAGAGCAGTCTCTGGCCTTTCCAGGCTGCCTTTGGTCCCTGTGGGGACATGAATTAAGGGCTAGAGGGACAGCTACAAGTACACTTCAGAACGATATTAGCACTTTCGGTAGGCCATAACAGTCACCAAGAGGTGTCAGACACATCGGGAGCCCGAGAAAGGTGTGCTCATCCTGAGATGGCCACAGGGGCCTTGTCCAGACGCATAGAAAGGCCTCACCCCAGGTGACACCAGCCAGAGATATCAGTGTGGCACCCACAGGAGGCTGGGAAATCTGAGTCCTTTTCACCACGGAACTCAGGAAGTGCTAGAAGACAAGTGTTCATCAAAGGAGGGTCTGAATATCTTCTAAAATACTCCTTTTTATCATCACAGATGACAGTTCATTCCATTTTCCTCCAGCCATATACAGGTAGAGGCTGAGCAGACTCATTAGCAGAGCTGGCGGGTGTGAAAACTCTCAGCACCCATCACTGTAAAACCCAGCACCTCCACGGGACCTGACACAGAGCTGAGGGAAAAAAAAATACACCGAGGAGGAGAGGCGACACACAAAACCGCCTGGTCTTTCAGACTCCGAGACACGGACATTCATCATTAACCAAATAACGAGCCTAGCAAAAGTCAGTCACCTCTGCATTACTGACTCCCTGTTTTAAAGGGCTGGCATAAGATGAGACGGATACCTTTTGAGAGGCTCACCATGTGTGACCCCCAGTACTCTGCTGCACAACACTGAAGCCCTAGAAGGTGCAACCTTGGATAGAAAGACCCTAGGCCCCCGCATGATGAAATTCTCATCTCTACACAGATGTGGACTTTATGTGAACAAGAAGTAAATGTCTATTGTGTTAGGTTTCTGAGAGTCAGGGGTCTTTTAGAGCTTTAATATTACTAAATTAAGTTAGTGGAAGGAAGATGGTCCATTACAAAAGCAACCTTCAGTGTTTCGCAATTGTGCCAAAGATAGGCCCCGATGGCACCAATCCTAAGGAGAGGAAAGGGAACTAACATAAATTAGTTACTGGGATCACACCTTCCCTTTCCAATGTAAGAAGCAAGAACACAAGTACTCTTGCGGGCTGAACAGCCACGACAGGTGTTCTGGGGTTGCCATTGTTGGGTATGTGACCTCACAAGGATACTTTCTCAGTTTCTTCATCTGTCAAGAGGAAATATCCACTCATAATTCTTGAGGTATTGTCATGCTCCGAGTCAGTGAGATGATATCTACATGGAGCATGAACTCAACCTTTGGTGCATTTTTTTCTCTGCCTTTACTAGGATCTTTGCTCATCACCATTTTCCCCATGATCCCTAAGTAGTGTCTGACCTCAGGAAAATGGCAGACATACATACTTTTCCCAGTTTCCCAGTTGCCACAGAAAGGCTGAAGTTGGTGTTGGCTTTTTCTGTCACTCTGGGGCAAGCTGACTGACACTTTCATTCCATTGAGTGATCACATTCATTTTGAGCCACATTTAGCTGCTTAGAGAAATTCATCCCCAGCCTTCATGGTGAGCTGGAAGGCTGGACTGGCCCCAAAGACGCCTCAGCAAATCTGTTACACAGCTCCAGTGGCAGGCGGCCAGGCATCTGGTCCCTCTGTCTCGGTGAAGCTGACTGACAGGCAGCAGGATGCTGAAGCTGTGATGTGAGGGGAACAGGCAGCAGCAGCAGCCCTGCTTTCCAAAGGGACCTGTTGCTGCTGCTGCCGCTGCCGCCACTGCCACCACTGCCGCCGCCGCCACCACCAGAGTCACCACTGCTCTGCTGCTGGGGACCCACACAGAAGGGAAAAACAGCAGGTAATTTATGGTTTTCCGAACTAACTTTGCAGGCTGAGTTGACCCAGGAGTTGAAGGCAGGGGTTTGACTTCAGCTTGAGCCCCACAGGCCACTTCCGGCATCTCAGAGAAGACAGCAGCAACCAAATGCTGCTTCCTCAGCTCTATGCAGAAATAATTTCTCACACATGTGGGTAGTTTGGGTTGTGGGCATTCCTGGTTGTGGGCAGTTCTGATTGTAGGGATTGCCTTAGCTGTTTATTAGACTCCCCTTGGGAGCTTTAAAACTTTCTGATGCCCATCCCACAGCACAAAGCAATTATATCACAAATATCCAGAGCTAGAATCCGGGCATCTCTCATTTCGAAAGCTCCCAGACTGATTCCACTGCACAGCCAAAGGTGAGAATCACTGCTCCATCATTCCCAAGACCTTGCCCCAGTGCTGACTCCTTTGATGTGAGCAAAGCAGTGAAAGAGAAGGCACTACACTCAGATAGGAACCAGAACTTGCTTGTAGTCGTTTGCTTGATGAGAAGAGGAGCTAGTACATGGCCCAGGTCTTTCTCTGGTCAGTTGGAGAATCTTTCTCTTTACTCTCTGGCCTCAGTTTTTATAGACTGGAAAGAATGTTTGCACCTCCCTCACAGGTTTGTTGGAAGCAGAAAACAGCTTACTTTTAAACTCCATTTTTATTTTACATGTATGAGTGTTTTGCCTGCATGTATGTGTGTATACCATGTGTGTGCCTCGTGCCCAAGAAAGCCAGAAGAGGGCGTAATATTCAGTGGGACTGGAGTTACAGGCATTTGTGAGCTGCCACATGGGTGCTGGGAACTGAACCTGGGACCTCTGCAAGAGCTATTAACCACCAAGCCTCTCCCTAGCTTCCAACCTACTTTTATTTTCATTCACTTTACCTACTATATACTATATAATTACATTATATATAAGTATAGAATACATTATTGTAATGATTATAAATACATAATGTGCTGTATATAATAACCATACATTAATATACTATTATGTTAATAATTCTATATTACATTATTATATACTACTACTAATACATATATCCGTTAGCACTTGGCAAATATTAAACTGAGTTCAGTTTATTAAAAAATCTTCCTGTGTCCCACATACCATTGCTGCTACTTGCCTTTAAAATGCCTGAACTTTTGACCCAGCAACTGTTTCTTATCATTCAGGAAAGTGAATCAAGGGCCTGTAAGAAGATGAAAGCACAAGGGTAACAGCTATGGTCCTGATGCTGACTGCCCACCACATGCTCATCTGATTGTAAGGCCCTCATCCCTGGGGTAGCACTGCGGGCAGTGGGATAAGCCTTCAGGAAGTGGGGCTTAGTGGAACTCCGCAAGTTACTATTGAGCTCACCTGCAAGAGATTGTGGGATCCTAGCCCCTTCCTCTCTTTCTGTTTCCTGAGCATGAAGAAAGGGGGCTTGCTCTGGCAGAATTTCTTGCCTTACCGAAGGCCTAACCCAACATGGCCAAGTGATCATGGAAAAGCTCTGAAAAGTTAACCAAAATACGTGTAATATTCTTAAGGTTTTCTTAAGTATTTTATTATATTGGCAGACTGCTTACTAATACAGTGATCACTGCTATTTTATTAGTAAATACAAAAACATGGGAAGGTTAAGGTTTCTTTAGAGAGGTAATAGTATGAGTTTTTAAAGTCAAAAAGGCATATTTCAGTTTAAAATAGTATATGGAAATTAGACCTTTGACTTACCTACCTGTATAATGAATGATCTCCTTTTCTTGAGCGTGAGTGGGACCTGGCACTTGATTCTAGCAAACAGAATATAACAAAGGTATTAGAGCTTTGTTCCTATACCAGATGGAACTAGAGAAAGAATGCTTTAATTGAGCACACTATCATGCTGGGAATCATACATGGAGAGGGGCTCATGACAGTGAACTGTAAGTAACCTCTACAGCAATGGTTATCACTTCCTAATGCTGCAATCCTTTGATACAGTTTCTCGTGTTGTGATGACCCCAACCATAAAATTATTTTCGTTACAACTTCTTAACTGTAATTTTACTACCGTTAATATTTTTAAAGACAGAGGTTTTTCAAAGGGGTACTGACGCACAGGTTGAGAACCGCTGCTCTAGGGTCTCATGATAACTCTCAGCCCCTAGTCAGTCTATATTTTGTCAATAACCTGGATGAACTTAAACATGGCTTAAACCTTCAGAGAGAACAGACCCTAGTTGACATCATGATGGCATCCTTGTGAGACCCTGGGCAGAGAATTAAGCTAAAGTGGTTGTGAACCCTCCTGACCTATGGGAACTGTAAGATAATGAATATGTGTTATTTTAAGCCACTATTTTTTTTTAGCAATTTGATACACTGAAATGGAAAACTAACAGACACATCATGGAAGGCTATGCTTTTAGATGAAAGGCATTTATAAAACATTATCAAATAACAAAAGCTCAGATTAGAAAGCAGTATGACATACACACAAACACACATGAAGAGACTATTGGAAATTCAACAATGAGTAGAATTGAGAATGACAGTCATTTCTTCTTTTCATTTTCTGTACTTTCTAAAATTAGTTTTAGTGTTAATGAAATGTTCGGTGTGGAAAATGCTAAATAAAATATTCAGGTGTTAACAATGGTTATCCCTGGGTGGTAAAATTATGGCTGGATTTGTATTCTAGAAGTCTAGGAGGTTATTTTAATTATTCCTTTTTGAAGAGTTGACACAGACTGTTATAATTAAGAAGAATAAATAAATTGATCCCTGTGGTACTTTTCAATTATCAAAGAAAATTCTACCACCGTTTCTCCCAGACTGGATTAAGGTAGGGGGAGGAAGCCCCGTCTTCCACACACTGAGATATAAAGTGATAACAGCACAAACCCATGCTTGGGACTCTAAAGTGCTCCACCTAGTGTTGTATTTTCTGAAATTTAGCAAATTATCTCACCTTTGGAACTCTGGATCCTTGCATATAAAATGGGATGATATAATATCTTCCAGGGCTGAAGTATGATAGGGACTCAGTAAGCTCCTGCATCATGTATTTTTTAATGAGCCCAAACATATAAGAAGTACTCGCTCAATAAATGTTGCTTAGTGTTACTCTCCTTATCACTATCATTACCATCACCGCCACCATTATCAACCAAGCTCCCATTATAAGAGTGGCCAATAGTTCAGACTTGGTGTTGTTCTTAGATTCAGCTCTTTAAGAAAGTACTTAAGAAAAAAAAATGTAAGAATTTTAAAATATACCACATTAATTCAGATATTAGAAGGAATCTCACATCCCTTGAAAGATCTCATGTGAATGCTGTGGGACACTGAAGACACATTTCTCCCTTTTACATGCTAAAAAGATGCTCTTAAAATTAACACTAGGCTTGCTAGGGACTTGTGGATTGGTTAGAACTGGCCCTTTAAGAATCTGAGTCAAGCTGGTTTGAGGTTTATTGCATGCTATAATAAGCGTGTTAGTTATGGTGTGAGGTGAGCCAGGTCTAGGTCAAAGCTCGCTTGCTCTTTCTCTCTCTCTCTCTCTCTCTCTCTCTCTCTCTCTCTCTCTCTCTCTCTCCATTCCAGGGCCTCCGGGAGCTGGGTGAGAGATGGAAGCACTCCAAGGCCACCATGAAGCACTGCTGAAGAAGTACAGCTGCCCTTAATCTGGGCTTCAGGGTCAAGGGCACTTGAAAAAAAAAACAGGCTGTAGCAAGGGAGGAGCCAATACTAGAAGAACTGTTGACTGAGTGTTTTCTGGTGTGGCCACAGGCAATAAGCAAATACCCAGACAGGCAGGCAGCTGGAGTCAGAGACGTTTCAGAAAGCTTTCATTGTCTTGGACTGAAATAGTCTTGGACCCTGTCATCATGGTGGGAAGAGATATGGCTAAAACAATTAAGATACAAAGAAGCCAAGGTCCTGGTAGCAGTATGACAACTGTGAGATGCCACGGATGGCTCATCACCCCGTGAGTCAATTCTAAGTTTCTTGTCTCTTTCAGGAGCATGTACATTCAAAAAAATGCCATAGACATCTTTAGAATTACTCCCAGAGTAAAAACAACTGAAATCTATCTAAACCATCCCTAAGAAAAGTCCCTAAAAGATCTCCCTGGTTTCCGCAGGAGTATCTATGTCCACACAAAGGAGAATGAAACAGAGGGATGACAGCAACTATTTTGTTTCATTTAGGGTCTCAGCACTGCATGGGAGAAAGAAACAAGTGTCCCAGTTTCAAAGAAGGGTCAATATCTATCTCGTTGATCAGATATTCTTATCATTATTGTTGTTATTATCATCATTACTCATTAAAAATCTAACTGTTTGGGGGCTGACGAGACAACCCAGCAAGTAAAAGCATTTGCTACCAAGCCTGACAACTTGAGTTCAATCCCCAAGTTCCACATGATGGAAGGAGGGAATGATTCCTGCAAGTGGGCAAGGCATGTGTTTGCCCACATATATGCATGCACACACACAATGAAATAAGTGCAATAATTCTTAAAATGAAATGATTACTTGAAGATGTGCTTAAAGAACTAACTATGTTTTTAATATTCAAATCCCGATGGGGACAAGAGGATAGAGAAAAGGAGGGGCAAGAGGAAAAACAACCAAAACTAAGAATGTCTGAAGAAGGTTTATGAAACTCCACTGGCTTGTAAACCAATTAAACATATTAAGGTGGGGCAGTGGTGGCACACACTTTTAATCAGAGGCAGAGGCAGGCAGATCTCTGAGTTTGAAGCCAGCCTGATCTACAGAACAACAGCCAGCCAGAGCTACACAGAGAGACCCTGTATCAAAAACAAAACAACAACAAAACACCCACAATTGAAAGAAAGGGAAGTTTGAACAGAAGTACCCGTGAATGGGTAAATAATGCTGCTTCCTGAAGACATGGGTCATTAAACAAGAATCTCAGTGGAAGGCAGGGGTTACCTCCCTACTGGTCAGGGAGGTCCCAGAGGCACCTAAAACAATATAGGTTATTGCTATTGGTGGCCCACTGTAGATACTACACACTTCAGTTACATAAAGCACTCTTGCGATGACCAGGAACCCCTATTCCTGCTAGCTAACTTCCATCGTGCTTTCAGGTGCTTTGAAGGCTGATGAGGGAGAAAAACCATCAAAAGTTGTACTCAGCACTGCAACTTGCATGCTACAATAGTAACCAGCAGGCAACACATGCCCACTAATGCAATAATGGCAAAACAGATTCTGAGAGAAACCAACCACTCTGTTCATTGAATCTAAGGTCCGATCCACAGAAGGGAATTCATGACTGGTATTGTAAACATGGTCCTAGGCACAAGAGGAGAACTTATTGACCCCCTTCTGCTAAAATGTTAAGTTGCCAAGCTGCTTCCTAAATGTCCATTCTTACATTCACAGATTTGTGCTATTTTCCATCTTGATCACTGAAGCTACTTACTGCAGTGGGTAGAGGTTAATGCGGAGATTCATCACTGTTCAAAGTGATAAGAATAAGTTACTGAGAGTGTTCAGCTCTAGGTCTGACACATACATCAACTCTCCCCTCCCTCGAGGCTCAGGGAACATTGCAGAAGATGGGACAGGAAGAATATAAGAACCAAAAAATGAGGAATGCTGTGAAATACTGTCTATCCTCTGGACATTACATGGCTGTTACATACATTAACTGACAACAGCTGTGGTTACTTGCACAAGACACATACAAGACCAAGCCAGTGAAAATTCTAGCATGGGACATGGAACAGATGGGGATGGAAAGCCACAAATGAGTATCTTCCTAGCCTGGGATCCCAATCATGGTATACCAGATGTCTCTGAGGATAGTATGATTTAAAAACATTAAAGATGCTCTAATGTTTTACTCTGACTTTTAAGATTGTAGTTGGCAATGGGGAAAAAAATCACGAAGCTTTTTTTTTTCAGATTAAATGTGTCTGTTTGCACATTTGCTGCCTTGAAAATGGGTTGCAGAAAAAGAGAGGATTGTTGACCAATCATGATTCCTAGATAGTAAGATAGAACTATATCATTAACAGGAAAATAACCAAAGTTTTATGGCAATTATCATACTGACAATGGTGAAAATAGTAATAATTGCATGAAACTTAAATGTGTTTGGCTATATAGGGTCTAGAAATCTAGACACTACATATAATATAATTAACTGTTGAATACAGTTTATTATATTAGATCAAACTGGAAATCTATGGTAAACTTTTATATCTTGTGTTTCCTTTCCCTGATAATTTATAATAGCTTATCACAATTCTTTTATGGAGTTTTAGAATGTAACCAGAATTCTCTTATAGCCTTTTGGAAGGCCAAGATGACTGAATCAGTGATAAATATTGCCTTATACTTTAAAATGAAACCTTTCATTCAAGAATTTGCTTTTTTCATTTCATTAGCAAACTATTTGGAAGAAAGAGAAATAAGAACATGGGTAGCCTTTGCTTTGAATAATGCTATATTAGCTTTGAATTTACAACTATGCTCTTATCTTTCATGATGGACACCTGCATGTGTTTCAGCTAATCCAGCACTAGCAATATTGAAACTCAGTACACCTTGTTCCATGATGTTAGACTTCTTTCTCCCCTGTTGCCTTCTAGTTCATATCTTATGTTTGATTTGATAATCTTACAAGTCTAATATTTAATAATGGTACAATATTTCCTTGCAACTGCTATTATTAGCACCATCATTAATCAGTGTGCCATCCTCATTGTATTGAAAGTAAGAGTTAAAATAATTATACTAAACCATAAAAAAAGCTAGCATAGGTAGGGGAGGGGCTCCTGAAACCCTCCCCTACCTATGCTAACTGATGAACTTTTGGAAGTAGATGGCTGCTGGGGGAAAGAGGACCAATCTTTGAGGGGTGAATACTGGTAGGTTGCCCATGACTCAGTGGGCAGCTCCACACTCATGGGCATATGGACAGCAGCACTGGACTAGATGGGTTATTGTTTTAAAATGAGGACATGAAGTTGGGAGGGAGATATATTAGGAGGGCCCAGGGGAGTTGGAAAGGGGAAGTAGGGAATGCATCACATATATGATTAGTATACATTGTATACACGTATGAAATTCTCAAAGAATAAAATAAATCAAATCCTGTAGGTTTGGAGGTGGTTTTCTAACTCAAAAATCAAACAGGTGTAAGGGAATAAACTCAGGACTAAATATGTTCTTCATTAATATTCTAAGTTAGCAGGCCAAGTAATGAGAGCCACTGTGACATTTTTCATACATATTTGTCATTAGACTTTGCTCTTATTAGTTGCCCTCCCCTCCATCCTGCCTGTCTTAGGGTTTCTGTTGCTGTGATGAAACACAGTGGCCAAAGCAATGTGGAGAGAAAGGGGGCTGTCTATCCAGCTTTTACTTCCACATCACAGTTCATCAATGAAGGAAATCAGGAAAAAAATTCAAGCAGGATGGGAACCTGGAGTCAAGAGCTGATGCAGAGGCCATGGAGGAGTGCTGTTTACTGGCCTACTCTCCATGGCTTGTTGACCCTGCTTTCTTATAGAACACAGGACACGGGACTACTACCCCAGGGGTGGCACCACCCACAATGGCTTGCCTCCTATCAATCACTAATTAAGAAAACGCTCAACAGGCTTGTCTACAACCTGATCTTTTAATTTTTTTTTACTTATTGCACTTTGAGCTTTTATATATTTTTATTAGATTAAAAAATACCAATCTAAATTCCCACTCCCTCATCTCCTCCCATTCCCTCCACACACCCTCCTACACCACCCCCTCCAATTCTAAGAGAGGGCAAGACACCTTGCTCTGTGGAAGGTCCAAGGCCTTCCCCACTACATCCAGGCTGAGCAAGGTATCCATCCAAAGAGAAAAGGATCTAAAAAAGCCAGTACATTCAGCAGAGACAAATCCCAGTGCCACAGCCAGTGGCCCCTCAGTCTGCCCCAGCCACACAACTGTCAACCATATTCAGAGGGACTAGTTTGGTCCTATGCTTGTTCCTTCCCAGTCCCACTGGAGTTGGTGAGCTCCCATTAGCTCAGGTAGACTGATTCAGTGGATGAACCCTTCATGGTCATATTCTCATTTCTTCTACACTTCAACTGGACCTTGGGAGCTCAGTCCAGTGCTCCAATGTGGGACTCTGCCTCTGTTTCCATCTGTTGTTGGATGAAGGTTCTATGGTGATATTTAAGATAACAATCAGTCTGAATACAGGGCAAGGCCAGTTTGGGCATCCTCTCCTCTATTGCCTAGGGTCTTAGCTGGGGCCATCCTTGTGGATTCCTGGGAATTTCTCTAGAGCCAGGCTTCTTGCCAACCCCATAATGGCTCCCCCAATCAAGGTATTTCTCTCCTTGCTCTCATATCTATCCTTCCTCCATCCCATTCCCTCAAGTGCTTCACAACCCTCCCCTTCTCCCCTTCTCTTTCCCCTTTCCCCCTCTGTCTACCCCCCAACTCCCATGCTCCCAATCCTATCAGGTGACCCTGTCTGTCTCCAACCCCCAGGTGAGTCCATATATGTTTTTCTTTGGGTTCACTTTATTACTTAGCTTCTCTAGGATCATGAACTATAGGCTCAATGTCCTTTGTTTATGGCTAGAATCCACTTATGAGTGAGTCCATACCATATTCATCTTTTTGGGTCTGAGTTACCTCACTCAGGATGGTGTTTTCTAATTCCATCCATTTGCATGCAAAATTCAAAATGTCATTGGTTTTTATACCGCTGAGTAGTACTCTAAGGTGTAAATGTTCCATATTTGCTTTATCCATTCTTCAGCTGAAGGCCATCTAGGTACAACCCGATATTATGGTTGCATTTTCTTAATTGATGTTCCCTCCTCTCAGATGACTCTAGCTTAAGTCCAGTTGACAAAACCAGCCAATACACAGATCCCTCTTTCTGGCCATCCCTCCCCCACAAAAAGCACCCCCTTCTACTTTCACATCGCATATATTCCATTACCTTCTCCGCGTGTCTGTCTCTGTCTCTCTCACACACACATCACTAAAATGGAAGTGTCTACTTTGGAAGGACTACCTACTTTGGTGTTTTCCTGGTCTGTTGTTGTTAATGACCTATCCAGATCATTGTCTCCTTAGTTAAGTTTCCCACTTACTTACTCTCTGAGGAGAAACTCATGAAACCAAGTAGTATCCAACTTGAGGCCCCCATCCTGTGTGTTCAGGGTTGCCTGGATAGTATGGATATACTAGAAGGGGCAGAAGAAAAACATGAGGAATTCAATACCTAATATCTAATCATCTCAGCCTCAAGTTTACACACAACTCCGCGCACGCATCCCCTTGGAGAGAAGTTGGCAAGTTCAAGTAGCGCTGTGAAATCGTTTGTGGCTAGGGATTGAGTCCAGGTCCTCCGCAAAGGGCAGTAAGTGCTCTTAATAATGGAGCCATCTTTCTAGCTCCAGTCCCACATCTTGAAAAAATATTTTTAAAGTCTTCACACACGTATCTGTTGTACTTTGAGCATGTTTCCCATGTACTTCCACTCTTATTTTAATCTCCCTTTTGTTAGCCCCCTCTGTTCCTCAAGACAGTTTCACCTTTACTTCCATGTCATCCATATAAATATGATTTTATGTATCTATAAAAATCTAGGAGCCACAAATCGGTTAAAACATACATTACATTTATATATCTGGGACTGTCATTTAATTTGCTTAATATGATGACCTTCAGTTGCATCCATTTTTCTACAAATGATGCAACATCATTTTCTACACATGATGTTAACTCTTCAGGATGAAAAAGTTCCGTTGTGTTTATGCAGTACATTTTCTTTAGCTGTGTTTCTGATGTTGGTCACCTGAGCTGCTTCCCTACCTTAGAGATTGTGAATCAGTAAACATGATTGTGCAAGTATCTGTGAGCTGGAGAGATCGCTCGGTGGTTAAGAGCACAGAATGATCTTGCAGAGGACCCAAGTTCAGCTCTCGGTACCCATGTCAGGCAGCTCACAAGCATCCATAACTCCGGCACCAAGGAAGCTGACTCCATCTTCAGGCCTCGGAGGGTATCTGCACACACATGCACATACATACCCACACACAGTTATATATGTAATTTAAAATAAAATAAAATTTTTTAAGAAAGAAAGTGTCTCTGTGAGAGGTTGAGTTAGAATTTTTTTGAGGTCCCACATCTTGATAGGAGGAATTCAATACTATCACACACTCCATGCCTTCCTTACAATATGCCCCTATCTAAACCTGCCCCTTTCTTCTATGGCCATGGACAAAGCCTAGTTTGACTATCTTTTAATTAATAATGGCTTCTGCCTTCATTTAGTTTCTCACAAAAACAGAGTCTAGGTACATGATTACAGACACTGACTAAAGGGGCGAAACCACAGAGGAAAAGCTAAGATAAGGGAGCTTTCCTGAGAATATTGTCATAGACAAGAAGAACCCAAACCATGAGGATGCCAAAGAAGCTAAAGGATAGCTACCAGAACTGTCAGTCCATCAAAGAACTGTAGGCCAGAGCTCTGAGCCACCAGTTCCCACCTCCATTGCTTGGCAGTTGTTCCCAGGGGCAGTATGCTCTCCACACTTTCAGACTGCTGTTGTGTGTTACTGAAGCCACTTCCCACAGCACTAGAGAACTCTCTGAGGTGGAAAGACACATGTGCTGACTTGAGGTGGGATTCTGGAACTATCTACGGCAGCTGGATCTGAAATCAGGAGACTAGGGGATGTTTCGTGAAGTACCAAAAATGTCATCTATAATTTCCCTGATTTGTTATTGGAAGCAAATGCTCCTTCCTCAGGGATCCTGGGCTCTGAAGTTCCCATCATCCTTACAAACCCATCATACATTTCCTTGCAGACATTCATATATGTGTATAACACCACCAACCCCCGCCAGACTACAAGATCTTGGAAGACAATGGTTACACTGACCAAACTTTTAGACTTCTTTCTTGGCCTCTAATGCAAAGCCTGATCAGATTTTTTTTGGCTGAATAAGGGAAGAAACTTGTAGAGCTAAGACATTAGCAATATGATCTTCTACATATCCACTACATACAGAACTAACTATAACTGTCTACAGTGTGCAGTGTCATAAGAGTTGTGCCTTAGCCATTATTCTATTGCTGGAAAAGGCACCATGGCCAAGGCAACTCCTATGAAGGGAGCACTTAGTTGGGGGCTGGCTTATAGTTTCAGAGGGTTAGCCTATTAACATCCCGGTGGGAAGCAAGGCAGCAGGCAGGCAGGCACCATGCTGGAGTTGGAGCTGAGAGCTTTACTTCCTGATCCTTAGGCAGCAGACAGAGCAAAATCTTCATTATTCCTCATCCTTTATATAGGCTGCCATCAGAAGGTGTAGCCCAGATTAAAAGTGGGTCTTGTGACTTCAAGTGATATGAGTTTAAGGTGGGGTCAAATATATGAGCGTATGGGGGCTATTCTCATTCAAACCACCCCAAGTTGTTAAAAAAAAAAAAAGCAGATCCATACTTGTCAATCTTGAGACTTTTTAATCCACTTGTAATTATAAACTACACATGCGCGCACACACGCAGACTCATGCACATCAGAATGTTTCAAGAGATCCAATGTAAGTAAGCATATCTAAAGCAGTTTCACAGACCTCACAGTGGTCAGAAGAGTCAGTAGTCAAATAGAGAACATTTCATAGAGATTTGTTATGTTAGTCTGGCTACCATATGGGTCTACCTGAATAAAGAGACAATGTGGGGCTGGGGGAATAGTTCATGTCTTAGTTTTATTTCTGTTGCTATGACAAAATGCCATGGGAAGAAGAATCCCCAAAAGAAAGCAAATACTGTATAAGAACCTCAGAGCTGAGACCACAATGAAGGTCTCCTACCCTCAAGCCAGTCTATGATGTTGTTGCCTCTATTTACCGTATTTACATCTCCTCTCACTCCATGGATAGTTGTGAACCCAGACTTCAGAAACTTATATTTGGTGCTAAAAGCTTCCTACTTGAGTAGGTACACATGAACCTGTCTGTCTCCCTATGGCCCCTCACAGGCTCACATATTTAAACGCTTGGCCCCTCGTTGGTGGAACTGCATGGGCGAATGATTAGAAGATGTGACTTTGTTGGATAAGATATGTCATCGGAGATGGATTTTGAGCTTTCAAAACACCAAACTCAGTCTCCTGCTTCTACCTCTACCTTTAGGATCGGTCATAAGCTCTCACTATTGCTCCAGCAACATGCCTGCCAAGCTTCCCACAGTGATGGTCCTGGACTCACCCTCTGAAACAATAAGCAAGCCCCAATTAAATGCTTTCCTTTAGAAGTTGCCTTTCACAATGGGCTTTTGATCCTACTGTACCTATTGGTTTTGTGGGAGCCTAGGCAGTTTGGATGCCCACCTTACTAGACCTGGATGGAGGTGGGTGGTCCTTGGACTTCCCACAGGGCAGGGAACCCTGATTGCTCTTTGGGCTGACGAGGGAGGGGGACTTGATTGGGGGAGGGGGAGGGAAAGGGGAGGCGGAGGAGGGGAAGAGACAGAAATCTTTAATTAATAAAGAAATAAATAAATTAAAGAAGTTGCCTTTCAGAGCAATAGAAGAGTAACTAAGACACGACCTGTGTAGTTAATGACTACCAGTGAGAGAATTAAAGAAGGCAACAGAAATGAGATTCCCCACACAGGACTAGAGTGTACATTTATGTGTGGAGAGGGTCAAAGGAGAAATCTTAGCATGGCTTCCATATGTCCTCAAGTATAGCAGCTCATGCTGAAACAGAAAACTAACTTTTTAGCCAGGACAGTGATTCTGCCAGGTTGCCTCTGTGTCTGGGTGTGTTCCTTTTTCTATAAACTTTATGGTCCTTTGCAAGAAACGACTACAAAAATACTGCAGATGTTGAAGGCTCTAGCTCTAAGCAGATGTTGATGGCTGTAAAAATCTCAGGGAAATTATACCTCAGCATTTTAAGTCAATGAGCTAAAACCTAACGTAACATTCTGGGCTCGTTTATGATTTTCACCTATACCTACAGGCTGTGGGTTAGGAGAAATGAAGCAACCGTGCTTCCTGGGAAACACTGGAGTCAGAGATGCAGCCAACCTTCCCCTGTGTTAACCATGATGATGAGATTTCTTCTAGGCTTGACTGACAACACAGCCTTCCCACCACTGCCTGAGAAGAGAGGTCTGACTTGGGGACTCTGTAGATAGCAACAAAAGCAACATTTCTCCCATCTTCTTCCCACAGCAACTTCCAACCCCTGTACCACCATCTTCACCCATGTTAGAGAAGGAGAATCAGAGCATCGAAAGAGAGGTTTATTCACTCTCCCCTTTGTATTAATCCCAAGAACGTTTTATACTAAGTATGCATGGGAACCATGAAGGCCTAAAAGAATTTTAGACATAGTGCTTTTGAAAGAGCCACAACTTGCTCCTCTTTCCCCACTTTTCCCCTCTACACCCCCTTTCTTTTCTCCCTTTCTTTTTCAGTTCTCCCTCTTATTTGAGTCTCTTTCTTCTGTCCCTCTCCTACTTCCCTCTTCCCTGCTCTTCTTTCCTCAACTCTTCTCGCCCCTCCTTTTCTCCTCCTCTCTGTTCTTGTAAATGCAAGAATATCTTATGTTCACATATATCTCAGCACCAAATACACTTTTGGGGATGGGGTCAGGTTATTTGCATAAATATATATATATAAAATACACACAGGGAGAGAGGGAGAGAGAGAGAGAGAGAGAGAGAGAGAGAGAGAGAGAGAGAGAGAGAGAGAGAGAGGAGAGAGAGAGAGAGAGCTACTCTTTAAGAATAAGGACAGGAGAGGAAAGAAAGAAGAGGATAAAGTGCTTCCTGCATAAGCATGGGGACCTGAATTAGCATCCCCAGAAACTATGGAAAAGCCAGGTGTCTGTAATCCCACCACAGGGGACAGAAACAGGGGGACCTCTGGGACTTACTGCCCAGGGAGCTCCAGCTTCAGTGAGTTCTTGTCTCAAAACCACAAGGTGGAACGATAGAGAAAGACATCTGATGCTGACCTCTGACCTCCTCTGCATGTGCATGCACATGAATATAGACAGTGAGAGGTAGAAGGAGGGAGGGGGAGGGAGATGAGGAGGAGAAGGGAGGGGGACGAGAAAGGGGGGAGGGAAAGAATATGAAGATATGAAGATGGGACACAACAATTATGGTGGGCTGACCGGGCTGTCATTTTATTGTCCTTCCTTCAATCTCTCCTTCCGTAATGCTTCTCATATGTCTCATGGGTGGAAATAAGTGAGTAATGAGTAACAGTGTGCCTGCCATGGGACTTCAACATTAGGCTAGGGCAGTCCCCAAACCAGACTCCAAGTCACTTCCAAAAGCAGTCTGCTCAGCATCACCCTGGTCCTCCCTCGGACAGCTAATTACAATGCGGACTACTTCACAATCAGACTCCTCATAAGTGCCTCTGAAACCAGAACCAGGGGACACCACATGAAAATGCTGGATCCCGGGTACTTGAGGAGTCCTGGGGGAAGGAAGGGAAGGAGAGAAATAATGCCATTCTATTTTAGTTAAAATGTATTAAAAGAAAAAAATACTTTTTTTTCCCTTTAAAATGGTATTTCTTTAAATACCAGTTTAAATGCCCAAGGGAAGAACAAGGCTCTGGGAAAATCCAGCATTGACAGGAATCTCTTTCCAGTCAACAGATAGGTGCTTTATCACCAAGTGCACACTAAAAATACCCTGGTTCTGCCTGGTGATGGAGAAAGGTCCATGTTCCCTTATTTTATCCAAAAAGGTTTGCCTATCACTCATTCAAATGTGCAGTCTGCTTCTAAAACTTAGATCTCACAGACTCGCTCCTCAGATATGGAATGAACTGCAACTGTTTTGTTCAGTGTGGTGGCCTTAGGTTGAAGAATTTCCTGTATGACGGGTTCTGCTTTCTCTATGAAGACAACATGCCCATTTTCTATGCATTCAGAGCAGAGGGGTTTGTGTGAGAGAGGACTAACAGGGGTGGTCTCATTTAGACACATCCTTGTGTATGGGATAAAGTAGGGGGCAACGTTAAAGAGAATTGAGGTTAGAAATACTCCCTCTAGAAGAAGATATCTTAATTTAATGGAGCCATTTTGGGGTTGGCAAGAGGTTTGGCTCTAGAGGAGTTCTCAGGTATCCACGGGGATGTCCCCAGCTAGGACCCTGGGCAGTGGAGGAGAGGGTGCCTGAACTGGCCTTGTCCCATAGTCAGACTGATAACTATCTTGAATATCACCATGAAACCTTTCTCCAGCAACTGATGGAGATAGAGACAGAGACCCACATCAGAGTACTGGACTGAGCTCCCAAAGTCCAGTTAAAGAGTGGAAGGAGGGAGAATATGAGCAAGGAAGTCAGGACCGCAAGGGGTTGGTCCACCCACTGAGACAGTGTTCCTGATCTAATGGGAGCTCACCAAAGCCAGCTGGACCAGGACTGAGCGAGTATGGGATCAAACCAGACTCTCTGAATGTGGCTGACAATTGGGGCAGACTGAGAAGCCAGTATGATAATGGCACTGGGATTTATCTCTACTGCATGTACTGGCTTTATGAGATCCTAGTCTATTTGGATGCTCACCTTCCTAGGCCTGGATGGAGGAGGGAGGGCCTTGGACTTCCCGCAGGGCAGGGTACCCTGCCCTCTCTTAGGACTGGATGGGGAGGGGGAGGGAGGGAGCAGGAGGGAAATGGGAGGAGGGGAGGAAGTGGAAATTTTGAATAGTATTATTTATAAAGCAATAAAAAAAAATACTCCCTCTAGAAAAATGGAGAAAGTAAGCTAAGGATGTAAAAAGTAACCAATTGTTTATAACACACCACAGAATTGGTTCAATAATGGCTGATCAAATTTTTGAAATCTTTTCTAAGACTTGGATGTTGATTTCATTGATATTTGTTTGTTTTCTATTTCCTTCATTACCATTCTTGTCTTTACATCTTTGCTACTTTCCTAGCTCCTCTTACCTTACTGTAGTTAGTTTGGTGGTTTGTTTTTTTTCACATTGTGACTTTTTATTTTTAAAATGTTTTTAATTGAAATAGAATTACATCACTTTCCCTGCCTTCTTTCTTCCCTTCAGTCCTTTCCAGTTACCCTTTCTTTAATCCTCCCATGTCCCCCCATTTTCTTTGATATTCTTTTTCATTATTGTTACATATGTATGTATACATGAATATGCATATATGCTTATATGTTTACATGTATATATGCAAATACATTATACACAAACAACCTGCTGCCTCTGTTTTTCTTGTTTGTGAGTATACGGTTTCAAGGCTGATCACTCTACATTGGGCAATCAATAAAGGGGCTCATCCCTGGGAGAGGCTAATTTTCCTTCTCTAAACTGTCATTCATTGCCTGTCGTTTGTTGACTTGGGTGGAACCCTGAAAAAAATCCCCCTTCTATGTTAATGCACCCATTGATAGCGCCACCATTCCTAAGGAGCCGTTTCTAGGAGAGAGACTGCTTCGTAGGAGATTTCCTCGTATTCTTGCCCTTAAAATCGTTGTGGCCCCTCTTCTGTGATCTTCCCTGCCCCAGAGATGCACGAGCTGTGATACAGATGTATCTGTTGAGGATGAGCCCCTGGCAATCTGTTGATCTCTGCATCATAGCCAGCTGTGGCTTTCTGTGATTGTCTCCGTTTGCTGAAAATAGAGGCTTCTTTGATGAGAGATGGTAGCTACAGTTATCTGTGGGTATAAGTATAGATTTGGAATATTGGAATAAAGAACTATGCTGGTCTAAAAAAACAGTGGTAGTAGATTCTTTTCTGAGGTTCATGTCCTCCTTAAGCTCAGAAAGCTGACTAGGTTTCCAGTAGCAGGCAAGCTTTCCCTCCTGTGGAGGGGGCCTTAAGTCTAAGAGGACAGCTGCTGGTTATGGAAATGAGAACAACCTAAATTTCTCTCAATGGATGGATGTATAGTGTAACTTAGTACATATCCACTATGGAATACTATAAAGCTGTAAAGAAAAGTGAAATCATGAAATTTTCAGGTCAATGGATGGACCTAGAAAAGGTTATATTGAGTGAAGTAACCCAGACCCAGAAAGGCAAACATGGTATGTTCTCTCTTATCTGTGGTTCCTAGTTCCACATCCTCAAATATGGGCATACAACGATGGAATTTTTTGTTTTAGTTTGGCTTAGTGTTTTCTTTTTGTCTTAGGACAAGGTTTCCTTATGTATCATATACTGCTCTCAAACTCTTGATTCTCCTACTTCAGCCTCCAGGGTCCTTGAGATTTCAGATGTGTGTCACCATACCTGGCTCTGTTACTTCCTAACTTCTCTCTGTAATTTAGTTTCCTCTTGCTTTCCTAAGTTGATGAAGGTGGAAATTTAGACTATGAATGAGAAAGCTTTCTTTGTAATGAAAGCACTTGCAGCTATAATTTGCACTATAAGCACTGCTTTAACTGTGTTCTATAAATGTTACCCATGCCTTCCTTCAATTCTGTTAGCTTTTGCTTTATATATTTTGGCATTATTTTGTTAAGTGAACATATTATATGGTTATATTTTCCTAAGGAAATGATTGGTTTTTTTGAGGGGTGCAATGAATTTTATTGATGGTATTCAAGAGAGTAGGGCTCCCTAAGCCCCCTCCTGCTATTCTGGGAGTCTGGGATGGAAACTGTGAGGGAGATGCTCAGTGTCAAGGGTTAGTTAGGACAGGGACTGCTCAGCAGCTGAGGGCCTCTCTCTTGCTGTGTCCTTGCTGGGATGGGTAGTCCAGGGTGGGCTTCTTACTCCTTGGAGGTCATGTAGGCCATGAGGTCCACCACTCTGTTGCTGTAGCCGAATTCATTGTCATACCAGGAAATGAGCTTTACAAAGTTGTCACTGAGAGCAATGCCAGCCCCAGCATCGAAGGTGGAAGAGTGGGAGTCACTGTTAAAGTCACAGGAGACAACCTGGTCCTCAGTGTCGCCCAGGATGCCCTTTAGTGGGCCCTCGGATGCCTGTTTCACCACCTTCTTGATGTCGTCATACTTGGCAGCTTTCTCCAGGTGGCATGTCAGATCGACGACGGACACATTGGTGGTAGGAACACGGAAGGCCATGCCCGTGAGCTTCCTGTTCAGCTTTGGGATGACTTTACCCACAGCCTTGGCAGCGCCAGTGGACGCAGGGATGATGTTCTGGGCAGTGCCACGGCCATCTCGCCACAGCTTCCCAGAGGGGCCATCCACAGTCTTCTGGGTGGCCGTGATGGCATGGACTGTGGTCATGAGTCCTTCCAAGATGCCAAAGTTGTCATGGATGACCTTGGCCAAGGGGGCTAAGCAGTTGGTGGTGCAGGAAGCGTTGCTGACAATCTTGAGGGAATTGTCATAATTGTCATGGTTCACACCCATCACAAACATGGGGGCATCGGCAGAAGGGGCGGAGATGATGACCCTATTGGCCCCACCCTTCAAGTGGGCCCCAGCCTTCTCCATGGTGGTGAAGACACCGGTCGACTCCACAACATACTCGGTGCCAGCATCTCCCCCATTTGATGTTGGTGGGATCTCGCTCCTGGAAGATGGTGATGGCCTTCCCGTTGATGACAAGCTTCCCATTCTCAGCCTTAACTGTGCCTTTGAACTTGCCATGGGTGGAGTCATACTGGAACATGTAGACCATGTAGTTGAGGTCGATGAAAGGGTCATTGATGGCAACAACATCCACTTTGCCAGAAGTGAAGGCAGCCCTGGTAACCAGGCGTCCAATACGGCCAAATTCGTTCACTCTGACCTTCACCATTGTGTCTCTGGAATGAGGCTGGCACTGCACAAAAAGAAGCAGCTGTCTCTAGAAGAGGGAGGAGCAGAGAGCCAGGAAATGATTGTTTTAACACTGTAAAATGCCCTTTTGTCTCTAGTAATAATTTCTGTTTTAGAGTCTTTATTGTTAAATATTAGTAGCATAATCACACTCAAGTTCCCTTTGCATGTATGAGTACCTGTGTGTATGTGTGCATGTTATATGTTCACACGTGTGTATGTGGGTGTTGGAGGCCGCAGAAGGGTGCCAAGTGTCCTCTGTCACTCTCCTCTCATTCCTTTGGGGGCAAACTCTCTCCCAAGACCTGGAGTGCATGTGGGTTTTGTTTCTCTCCAGTTAGGCTGTAGACCAACAAACCCTAGAGATCTTTTTGTCTCTCCACCCCTCGGTGCTAGAGTTACTTACAGAATTGTGAGGGATGCTCCACTTGATGTGTGGCTATTCCATTCCTCAGTCCTCCCTCATTTTTGAGACAGGTTCCTACAAGGCAGCCCATTCTGGCCTCAAACACTCATTATTACCATTTTCTATGTGATGACACACAGTCTCCTTTGGTCTCGAAGATATGGCTTCTTTTAGCTCTTTGTGTGTAAAATAGCTCATTTAAAGTATTTGTGCAGTAACTCTGCCATCTTGGTTTCCTTGAGAACTGTTTCTATTTATCACTTTTGCTCTTAGATCCGTGTGCCATACATTTGTGGCTTTGCATTGAAAGACCACCATACTTGAAAGACCCCCGTGCCCACCTACTATGTTAAACTCTGCTGAAAATTTAGCTGGGCCCCCAGACTCAGCCAATGCAAAAACTGGATATCTATGGGTTGCAGACTCACTGACTAGGCTAAGGAGAGAGATATTCCACCACCACCCCCCCAAGACAGCTATCTAAATTGTCAACTTGCTGCAGGGTGTTTTATCTGTCTTTATGGTTTTTCAGGGAAATTCGAGAATAGACATGGGGCCATTCCCAGAATGAGCTAAGCCCACCAATTTGAGAGCCAATGAAATGCTTGTACTATACTACCCTCTTATGTAATCATTTTCCCCTATAAATATGGCTGTTTGAATTTGCCCGGTGTGGGCAGTTGGCATAAGCTGCTGTTGTACCCTCAGGCGCCTGTGTAATCAATAAAGACACCTCTTGCTGATTGCATCTGTTGGCCTGAATTATTGAGACTGGGGGATTTCTCCCACCGCCCTTGAAAACGAGGGTTTTTCAGCATATCTTGTAGGTTTTCTTTTCACTAGACATTTCTGTGGTGCTGGGATTGAACCCAAAGCCTCCTATTACCCAGGCAGGTTCTTTACCACCAAGCTACACTCCTTACTTAGCCCTTGAACTGAACACTTTATGTAACACACTCTGCAAGTCTGGAAACTGAAGTCCTCCTTGTGGACTTTTTTGCCTTTGTTATTATAGCTCATTGCCTTAATGGCATTCCTAAACTAATGGGGTAAAGTCAGTATTCCTTGTAGCCACTGGCCTCTACTTAGTAAAATTAGTAGTCAGCTAATGATCTAACAGACATTTCCTTCCATGACTGGAACCAATAAGCTTCCGAGTCTTGCTGAGGGCTTCCACGTGCATGTGGGAATATCCATTAACAGTCAATTGGAATTGCCTCGCTGGTTGCTCATCTATAGCCAGCCCTTTGTCTTTTATGTAATTTTTCTTCTTTTTCTTTTTTTAAAATTAAATTTATTCATTTGTTTTACATCCTGATCTCAGTTTTCCCTCCCTCTTCTTCCATCTCTCCACACACCTCTCCCACCCCAATCCACTCCTCTGCTTCTGTTCAGAAAGGGGCAGGCCTGCCATGGGTGTCAACAAAACATGGCCTATCAAGTTGAGGTAGGACTTGATAAGGCAACCCAGTAGGAGGACTAGGTTCCCAAAAGCCTGCCAAAGTATCAGGGACAGGCCCCATTCCCACTGCTATGAGTCCCGCAAGTAGACCAAGCTATAATACTGTCTCATATATGTATAGGCCTAGGTCAGTCCCATGCAGGCTTCTCAGCTGTCAGTCCAGTGTCTGTGAGCACCTATGAGCCCAGGTTAGTGGTCTCTGTGGGTCCCCTTGTGATGCCCTTGATCTCCCCTCAGTCATTTCTTTAGAGCTGTTATAAACTGTTGATTAATTTACAGAACAAGATTAGAATTCTGCCCCAGCTTTCCCTTTACGCTTGTACAGAAACCTAAAGCTGGCCAGAAGAGCGAGCTTAGGGCATTGGTTCTCTTTCGGTATATACGCACCCCTGAGGATGAACTCAGCCCTTCTTGGATAGCCTTCTAGAACTCTAAAAATAGGCCACATCCTTTCAAAACACCTACGAACATCTCATACTCGTGTTTTTTCCATTCAAGTTTTGTACTTCGCTTGTTGTTTGTCCCAGCCTTTGGGCTGCCTCGGGCAGCTGGGCTATTAAACAATTGCTCCTGATTGTTTTTGACAAATGCCCTTGAGGAGAAGGCTTTTCACATGGGTGAGCTCCCAGTCAAGTCAAATAAAGACAAGTCTTGTGACTGGGATTTCTAAGGAACTGTAAAATAGGTCAGATAATGACAATTCTCTGAAAATGGGGTCTGGAAAGAGCCCCAACTCTCGTCTGACCCATTCTGCAGCTGCTAGGCTGCTGGCTGTCCCCACAATTGCAAGCACTTTTCAAGGCTACCACAGAATTGAAAAAGAGGAAGATGCGACCAAGGGAAGATAAAAGACTTTAAAAGGCTGTTATTACTAATATTTAGTCATTTTAAAAAATCCCTCCAGATTGTTGTAAGCTTTTGGTTGACTTCTGGAGCTCAAAACAGTCTGTTTGGACCACAGTTGCCAAGGCTTTTTCAGTTTTTTTGAAAAGAGGATTTTTGGCACTCCCAATGACATTACTCCCATATAGTTGTATCTTGTCTTGGGCAGGAATAAGATGGATTAGCTACTAGTGAAGGCATATGGCATTTGCTCCTCAGTAGGTATTGACCTATTGTTTCCTCTTAATCACCCATCCTGTTAGCCATGTCTTTTGTCTTGTGGCGCTGGAGCTCTTTCATACAGAAGTTCACTGAAGAGGTTTCTTGGCCAAGTGACTTTCCTTGACCAAGTAGAGTATGGAAAAATTGGTGTGTCAGTTCTGAACTTGGGCCTTAAAATAGTTGGTATTTCTGCAAGTCTCTTTGTCTTGATGCCACTGACATGAGAACATGGCTAGTCAGTCTACAGTTCCAGAAGGGGAGAGAGTCACAAGGGGCCTATCTAATTCCAACCTATGGTCTACAGCTAAGTTTAGCTGACTTCAAGTAGTAGCATCCAAATGTCAGCCAAATCATGGGTATAGAAGGTGTATAAAAATGATTTAAGCAACTGGGCTTTGAGGTTGCTTCTCACAGGCTATACTGTGCTTATGAACGATACAACACATGCTATTTGATTGCTCTTACAGAGTCTGCCTTTTCTAGAGCCCAACCCTCAAATGATTGTACCAGGCATTCGTGTTACAGCTACTTCCTTCTCTGCCTCTTAACACATGAAAGATTCGGTCTTTCTATCGCTGCACTTTAGAATGTCACTTTAGAATTTCATCAGTAATAGGACAAATAACTGATATCCGAAGCAACCAATATACTATTAACTGAACACACCCAAGCCAGTAGCTCCCAGTTGAGGAAGTATCGAGCAAATTATAAATCAGACAGCAAAAATTCAAGGTCAAATGACCAGGTGTTTTTTCTTTAAAAGACAAATGATCTGTCTTCTCCTGAAGGAACCAGCTTACAACATGGAAAGCTATAGTGGAAATTGTGATTTTCATTTTAAGGATTCTCCTCCAGAAAACCAAGTGTTTCTTCCCAGGCAGTTTAAGATCTCACTCTTGTGATTTTATGACTCGATTTGTAGAAAATATTCATACCTCAATATCTTTTTGGTCAAAATTCTCTCAACTGTTTGTCAGTTATTGGAATTCAAAACTGGTAAACTATGGGTGTGCTAAGTGAGAGAGAAGGTGTGGAGTTATATGAGAGCCAAAGTTATGTTTTAAGTTTTAATTACCATGCCTAAGAGATCCGTGAAACAAAAATGTCTCTAACCTATAAGCCCCTTGCCCAAGGACAGATACTCACTGCAATGCTGGAGGCTGTTGTTCATATAAGACAACATGTTTCCACTCACCTAAACAAGTTTGCTTGACTCAACTGCACCAGACATATTGATCACATATGGGCAGGAGGTATGTGAGCAGAAAGTATGTCATGATATATATGCTTGCCCCTGATTGGATCTGATGGAAAATATTGTGCCTTATGGCTTACCTCAGCAAACAAATCACCATTTCCTGAAAACCCCAGAATGGACCCGACCAGAGCCCATCACACCTGGCCAGTATTTAATTAAACCTTGCTTCAAATTTGGCTCAAAATTGTGGTAGTGGTCTTATTTCCAATCAGTAGGATTCATAGTCACTTGGTAAACTTTACAAATATTTTAAAGTATTCCTAGCTCTTATTCACCATGTTTGCATGCCCATGCTTCAACCCCAACTTTTGGTTACCACTGAGGCTTTGGAGTGCACCAAGACTTTGGGGCCCAAGCCAGATTGCCCTACAAGGTCAGAGAGTCAGTCAGGAGCCTAACCCCACACCCAGTCTCCACCCAGCTCTCAGTTTTCCTCTATAACTTCTCCTTATTTATATAAGACCCAGGGTCAAGTAACAGGTCAACTCCATCCCTCACTGCTCAGCTCTTTTGTTTCCTCTTTGTTTTTGTTTGCTTGCTTGTTGAGACAGGGTTTCTCTGTTCCACCTGGCTATCGTGGATCTCATTCCATAGATCAGACTGACCTGGGAGTCAGAGATTTGCTTGCCTCTGTCTCCTGAGTACTGGGACTAAATTCATGCACTACCACCTCCTGGCTCTTTTCCCCCTCTTATATACATATCCTATGTATATCCTCTTACCTCTTTGAGAGCTCGCAGGCTGCTCTAGTTTAGAGTCTCTGTACTCACCGTCCCGAAAGAAGAGACTGCCCTATATTGTGTCAGTGTGTGCCTTACTTCTCAATCCACTATTAACTAAAACCCTTTATCCCCCCAAATTTTTCCTATGTGTAATCACCCTCTTCTGCTTACTATCTAGCAACCTAATACTAGTCACTAATCACCAGTGTGATTTCTTCTTTCTTTTTATTTTCTCTACTCATATGCACCATAACTAACACACTACTACATACAGTAATATTACTATTCCTTTATCCCCTCCCCCCAAACAATTGGTTTTTAAGTTATGACTATTTTGTAGTAAACTGGTATTCTATTTTCCGAGAGGGTTTACTGCTGGGCAATGGCTATAGTTGCAGACAGTATTTTATTTGCAGTGGAGGCCTGAAGATAGAAGCTGCCCTGAACAACAGTCTAAAAGAGGAAAACTGCACCCGAACCCTAGTGCAAGCTAGTCTTTCTTGAACACCACAGATACTTCCACTAAAAGTAGAAAGGTGACCTGAATTCTAAAAGCGACAAAAATCTTCACCAACAATCTAATCCCAATTAAGTGGTCCCCAGTACAAAACCATCAGGAGCATGAAAAACGAAGACAATTTATTTCCTCCAAAAATTACCAATTCTACAGTAATGGCTCCCAATGAAGATTACCCAAACAAAATTCCAGGCACACAACTAAAAAAATTATAAATATACTTAACCAACTCGAAGAGGACACAAATACATTTAAAGGGAAGCACAAAAAAACTGGAGGAAATAAGGAAGTCGGTTTCAAGTATGAAAATCGAATTCAACAAGAAGAAATACTGAAGAAAAATCCAACTGAAATGATGATGGTAATGAGAAACCTAATGAGTCAAATAAAAAGTTTCATGCAAAGTCCCACCCAGAAGAATGGACTGTATGGAAGGGAAGTCATTTTCTTCAGTGGTGTAACTGCCAATAAGTTGCTCTTGCTTCAAAAATAACCTCCAACTTATACCTGGGCAAGGAATTCTAAATTTATGGGGCCATACACAAAAAGAAGATATGAAATTGTGAGAGGAATTTATTGAGGTTTCCAGTAGAAGATGGAGGAGAGTGACAAAGAAAAATGGGGGCTGAAGACATGACAATTCATTCTCCAAATATATGAAACTGTCAAAATGTTTTTAACTGTACTTTATTGCTGACTCTGGTTTTGCTAATTTACTGGCGACGTTAATCATGCTTTATCATAATTCACTGATCATTGGACTAAAGTCAGCATTTTAGGATTATTTCATTCTTTTCTAGGCATAGGGTTGTGCTGTGAGTTGTTGAAGAAACACACATGTGTAAAAGTACAAACCCACAACTTCTCCATCTGATGCCCAGGTCCTCAATCTTGAAACATGTGTTACTTATACAACCCCCTTCGAATGAGGCTTATGCATATCAAAGAGTTGCTGATTCTAGTGAAAGAGAAGCATACCTTTCTGAGTACTAAAGAGTAAAGCAAGCACAAATGTTTGCTTGGCAGACAGAAGTAGACGGCCCAACTTCACTCAGATGCCAACTGTATTTGCCTGAAGGATTTCTCTAATTGCTAAAGCCCACGTTGCATATTTATTTTTCAAGGAACAAGGGCCAGAGGATTGATGCCCCCCGGAAGAACTGCTATCAACCAACAAGCAGCTGCTGGAAGTCGACTGGTGAATAAATACCCCAGGTTCTTCCCACCTTTATTCAGGTAACTATGAAACATGCGGTCTCTACTCTTTCCAGTGGGATTGTGCCCTTCAGTTGTCCTCTGAGCTAAATAGGCCAATAATGTGCTCATTGCTGGCTTCTTTTACATCCACTTCTCACAGCTTTGCTGGTATTTCTGTTATTTCAAAAATACACTACTTGTACTTGACTCCTTGGCCCAGAGTTGGCTTCTAGGGAAGCCTAAGACAAAGCTATAGTGGGCACCTTCAGTGAGGAAAATGAGCATCTCTTAGAAAACCTGTTGCTAAGAAACATACTCCCCTCAGGTAGAAAATGACCAAAGATTTCAAGAACTTAATCATTTGTTTTTTAATCATCTGTTCGGTTACACTACTGTCTATAAAACCAGTAACACAAACAAGCAAAAAGGGCTGGGGAGCATGCTCAGCGGCTAAGAGCACTTCCTTCTCGTCCAAGTAACCCACATCCTGAGGCTCACAAGTGCTCTAACTCCAGATCTAAGGGATCTGATGTGCTTTCTGGCCTCTGCAGGCACCTGCATTCACTTGGCACAGATGCAGAGACACCCACACATACACGTAAATAAAAATAAATATGGGCTGAGGATATGGCTCAGCAGTTAAGAGCACTTGTTGCTCTTGCAGAGAACCTGGGTTTGGCTCCCAGTGCTAACAACCATCAGAGACTCCAGTTCCAGGGGATCTAATGCCTTCTGACCTTCAGGGAAACAAGGCACAAAAATGGTGTACAGACATACACGTAGATCAAACATTGATACACATTTTAAATATAAAGAAATGTAAAAGTAAATAAAAGTAAACAACAATCACTTGACTGACTTGGAACTTATTTGTATTTAATTTCTGATGGGGAATCCAGACAACTGACTCCCTGTAGTCTCAGCCTAACAGTAGGTGTCTATTTGTCAGTGTACAGCAACTCCCCATCCCTGGAGTTTTGGGTTTTGCTACCCCTTCTTTGTTTTCACATCTGACAAGAAGGGAGAATGGCAAGCTCATTGCACAAAATTGCAGCTTTATTAGGTAATTATTTGTCTTAATGAGAGGGGATGCTGAGCTCAAGAATTGAACACAATAAGTTGACAATGAACGATTTGGGTCACATAAACATAGCAATTAAAACCTATAAGAAATCTAGATATTGGGAATAAAATGACTCTGAAAATAGCATCAGTTGACACGGCTACTTATCACCTCCATGAAAAGTGCTACTGTGATAGATTGCAAAAACTGCCCCAATTCTTTACTTCTCCCTGTAACCACAACCCACTCACCGTGTACCTTTGCAGTGTCCCTCTGCCCCCCTGGACTCAGCCATGTGGCTTGTTTTAGCACAGAAAGTGACAGACGAAAACAAACGCAGAGGTTTGAAAGGTGCTTCTATGCTTACACTGGATCATTCTCGCCTTCTGCCATCCCCATAACAACAGGTTTAAAATGGTCTGATAAAGGGAAAAACAAAACAACAACAACAAAAAAGACTGGTGAGGCAGAGCCAAGTCACCGCACTCAGTTTAGGCCACAATACCCTAGGCCAGCTGCCATGGAGAGCCACTACCACATGTGTGAATGAACCTGGGAGAGTGGGGACAACTTACGTTACTGTCCAGCTGAGCTCAGCTTAAATCATCACCTCACAGGCACATTCGCTAAATTCATACTGACCATCGCAAGCCACTGGGTTTTGTAGTTGTTGGTTACACAGCATTCCAGTGGGGTCAAATAGAATCATCGGGAATGTTGCAGAATAGAGCGTTGCTATAGCTACGGATTTAACCTCCAGAAAGGACAGAGACTGTAAATACAGTTGTTCAGTCTTGGTTTGGTCATTTCTTCAGTGTCCAGTGCCAAGCCTGAGGTCAGAGAGGCATGAAATGGATGAGAACTAGGGACAACTACAACCTGGTACAAGTTGGAACTTGAGTTGCCCTCCCATCTCCCGGCCTCCAACTCTGCTGCTTTTGTCCTAAAGCCACACTCACACTCAGTCTAGGATTCGGAGGTAAAGAAACAAATCTTGTATGAACTCAAACTCTAAGCCTGACTGGTGGTTTACCAAAAGAATTAACAGCAGTCCCTTAAACTGTGCATAAGCTATAACAAAGACTGGTCTACCCTGATCTCCTGAGAGTAACTTGACTCCTGACTGCTTTACTCCTAACTCAACCCTCTGGTCATCTCTCCTGTGACGAGTCTAAAGTAAAACATAGACGGGAACCGTGGCAAACATACCAGCCGAAACATTACACATCGCCTTTTCTTGGCGCTTATTTGAATGCCTGAAAACAGATAGGAATTGGAGAGTAGCTCTCATATACTAAACTTTACCTTTCTGGATGAAGACTCTAGAAGACAGCAGTGCCAAAAGGTGGAAGTCGCCTAGATTCGAAACAGGTTGTTGAGCCATTTTGTTAAATTGAATACAAGCCAAGCTTCGTAAGTTTCATTGTATTAAGGATTAAGCCCAGGGCCTTGCACGTGTTAAGCCACATATTATGCCCCACCTCCAGCCGTGTTTGTTTTGTGGGATAAGAAATATCTTATTAAGAAGTCTTAGAGAAGGATGGTTCATCAAATGCTTTTTTTATTTTCTTTTTATCTATTTTTACTTCTTGGAACCTTTCAGGCTTTTTCGAATTTCTCTCAGTGATTCCAGGTAGTCTTCTAAAAAATTTCAAGCACCATAACCTTTAAAATAAATTCCTACCAGTCAGAGGGGATGGAGGACACCAGGAGAACATGATCCACCAAATCAACTAAGCAGGTCACATAGGGTCTCACAGAGACTGAAATGGATATCAGTCATGGAGCCTGCATGGGTCTGACCTATCTCCTCTGCATATTATGTTATGGCTGTTTGCTTGGTGTTTTGGGGAAACTCCTAACAGTGAGATGAGGGGTGTCTCTGATTCTTTTGCCTGGTCTTGGTACTCTTTCCCTCTTATTGGGTTGCCTTGTCCAGCTTCAGCTGTGAGGGCTTTTGCCTTGTCTTATCTATCTTGTTTTGCCCTGTTTGGTTGACATCTCTTGGAGGCCTGCTCTTTTCTGAAGAGGAAATGGAGGGGGAGTGGATCTGGGGGAGATAGAAAGTGTGGGAGCTAGGAGGAGTAGAGTGCGGGGTAATTGGTTGGGGTATGTTATATGAGAGAAGAATCTATTTTCAATAAAAATATGAATAATTTAAAAACATTAAAATACAACACAAAGCTAAAAACCTACCTACTTAGCAGAGAAAAGACGAGTATCACTCTTGATGTTATCAAAGCTGGGCTCTGTGAATCTTTGTGTTTGCAGGGACTAAATTTTCCAGGTCTTCCATAAATGAACAAGAGAAAAAAAAGCTACATTCTCTCCACATCTTATTTATGATCCATATGTCCTTGAGATCCCACAATCAGAAGGGACCTGACTCTCAATGGAATGGAGCTCTGTAGTTGATGTTTCTCTGCATGTTTTTGGAAGTCTTTTCTCACCCGACCACCACATGTAGGGCATGTGAAGATGCATACTCATAAGCATGCACACACATATGCACCTGTATGCCTTGCAACATGTTCTTAAACGGCCTGTTTCTTTTCATGGTAAAAATCATTCTGACATCTTAATGCCCTAAATTACTCAACATAATCATACCCCAGCCTTCTCTGATGCATCTTCCAGAAAAACTACCTTGAAGGACATGGGAAGGAGGCAGGAAAGCAGTGAACCACATCCAGCTCCTCCTGAATGCTACAGCTATGAAGGTGGTGGAAATCCCTGGGAACACTTGATCCATGGTTGAGACCAGGGGATCCATGTGAGCAACCACACATGCTGTCCAGCAAGAGCCAAGACAAGGTCTCTCCTTTGCATTCTTGAAGGTATTCTGTATGAAGAATTCAGTAACTATTGGCTGATTTCATGTGTACTAGGCATAACAAATTCCAGCTACGACTTAAGGGATGCTGCACAGTCGGCGAGATGCCTCGATGTATAGCCTATTATTGAATTAGAGTTGTAATTCCTCAATATGGGTCTTCTCCTTATCCACCCTTAACGATAGGATGCCAAGGAGAAGAGGAGTGATGTTCACAGAGCCACAGCTGAGAAAGCAGCACCCAGGACTGGAGTCCAGGCCTTCTCAACCCAGATCAATTGCTCTTATCTTTCTGGTCTGTTGTGGCCATCTGGGGCCCAGCTGACAGCACTTAGCCTTCCTGCTCCTCCTCTAAAGAACTCTCTACTCCACCCCCACACTCACAAGCCAGGCTGGCTCTCTCCTTTTCCTAACCTCATCAGTATAGCATCTCGCTGTAAGTGTTCTACAAAGGTGGCTTTCATGACTAGGCTCATAAACTGGGAAGGAAAGAATTGCCTTGCGGGATGGATAGAGCAAAGGACAGAATGTCCTCTACAAACCCACCAGAAGCACTCATTGTACCTCTTTGACGGTTCCATTTTCCAAAAGACAATCTTTCATGAAAGTGAGGCATGCTCACAGAGGTCAGAAAAGGCCTTTCTTCTGGCCTTTCCCCCGCCCCTTCCTACTCCAGCCCCAGCAAATTTTTGGTAGACACAATGTTGGAAACTGAAACTTTCTATTAGTTGATTAATTTTCTATTGCTGTTATAACAAACTACACCAACAGAGAGACTTATTAAACAATAGAAATTTCATCTTAAAAGTTTCAGATGTGAAACAATTGCCTTCCTTCTTCAGGTTTTCTCAAAAAGAAAAACAAGCAAACAAACAACAGCGAAGATCAAGATGTTGACAAGGACACAACCCCTTCTGGAGGCTTCAGGGTGAACCCGCTTGCATGCAGTTAACAATGAGGTGATCGACAGAACTCAGTTGTTTGTGGCCACTGGGCTCAGGTCCCCCTTTCCTTTCTTGCTGTCAGCTAGATTCTCTCCATGCTTTACGGCTGCTCTGCAGCCCTCATCACATCGCCTTCCTATCTTCTCAGGCTCCCATCCTTCCCATCTCTCTCTTTTAAAGGCTTATGCAATGCGATTATACTAATAACCCAGGATAATCGGCCAATTTTAAGTCATCACTAACTTCAATTGCATCTCTGAAGTCCCTTTGCCACAATATAAGATTTATGATTCCAGTCCATCCCACAGTACAGCATATTTACCCCATCCTAAGGTTCACAGAGACCTCATTCCCTTTATACAAAAAAAAAAAAAAAAAAAAATCCAGGAGTCTCTTTTGAATCTCATTGTACCACGTCTTCTCATTTGTATCATCTAAATCAGGTAGGGCTAAGGTTCAACTTCAGGATGTAATTCTTCTCCATCTGCGGATCTGGAGAACCTAAAGAATCACATCCCCTGTTTTCAATACACGATGGAAGGACAGGCAAAGCATGAAGTCTGTGGACAATTATGCTTCAAAAAAATAGAGGAGTGAACAGTCAAAAGTGAATCATCATTCCAAAACATTTTAAAACTCAGCCAAATTCCATTATGTTTCAAGGTTTTGAAGGAGGCCTCAGCTGGCTTTCAACTTACCTTCCGGGCTCTCTCTGGATTCTTGGGTCCCTTATGTCATCCTTCCTTTTTCAGGAACACTGGCCCATGCTTGGGCCATCAGCTTGGTTCCTGCCCATGGAACTTGAAGAATCTAACAGCCTTTTTCTTTTCAGTGTCTGTGCTGATGTTAGAGGCCAAGTACACAAACATTTTCATCTAGGCTCTTTTCCATGTTCGGCCTCTGCTAATGGCTGAGGAACAGTGCCCTTCCTCTTTCTGAAAGGTCCCTGTGAATCACGCCCTTCATCTCTTCAGAGCCTTTGAGTGAGGGCACTGACCTCGGCAGTCTAGAAGAGGTTAGAATTTCCCATGTCATTGAGTTCCTTTTTCATTACTGATTCTTCCCTCAATTTCCACCGGCCCCCTCACATTTTACTATTAAGGAAGAAGAAAGCAAGCTGTACTTTCAACTTTGTATTTGGAAATCTCCTCGACTAAATATCCAAGTTGATCTCCCAGAAGTCCGGCTTTCCACATCGTCCACCACAGTTCTTCCAGGTTGTCTACCACCCCTTTACTCATTGCTAAAAATAGCAGAAACTCCCGAGAAGAGATCTCTTCTGCTTCTTCATGTATTCAGACTTTTTTCCGAGGTGATTTATAATTCTCCCCGATCTTTATGAGCCCTAATTTAATGAGTTTTTTTAATCATACAGCCATGGCATGAGTAAATTAGTTCACTTCTTGGGTATCACGGTTTCCTCATCAACACTGTAACCCTAGGTTCAACTTTTAAGAGAATATACTCTCCCCAAATGATTTTAATCTTCTGAGTGGCTTGGATTTTAGCCATGACCATGTTCTATAAGAAGGCCATCAATCCAGCCAGCAGCCCCACGTTAGCCAGTTCAAAGAAAGAGAAGGGTTATTTTGGTAAAGTTGTTTGCCTCTCTTGAAATCAAGAGTGGGCTGGTGGTCTCTGAGACAAGGGCCGCTTTGTATCCTGTTTCCCAAGGCTTGGCACCAAAACAAGACCTGACAGACTACGAGCCAACAGTCAATTTTCACTTTAGTGAACAAGTTTAGCAATTGCTTGGCACTATTGCAACCGGTACACATACACTATTATTAGTGACTTATAGATGAGGGATTGTGGCAGAGAGAAGAACTTGCCCAAGACTGCAAGAGATTAAAAGCAGGATTTAAATCCATGAATTCGAAATCGAGCTCCTACACTTTTACTAATGTGCAATGCTAAGAACATGCCATCCATCCATCAAGCCAACTCCTGGTACTCAAAGGTGTTGGAAGATGACAAGAGGAAAGCATCCCCTACCTCTCTAACCTCTGGTAGAATTAAGGGAGAGTAGTGCTGGAAAGAAGGAAGGAGAATGGAAATCATGGTTGAGAGTAGAAAGTAAAGAAGTTGGACACTAATGGGCTCAGAACGCTCAAAGTTTAACCTCAGTCTCTTCCATCTTTTCTGTCTCACTGTAGCATCAAGCTGACTTTCCAGTTCCCAAACTTACCATGCATGGATGCTGAGAATTCGAGAGTCCCAGAAAATAAGGAGACAAGGAAACCAGCTGTAGTTTCCATAAAGCTAATGAAGAAACGGTGATTCATGTCATGTTTTCTTTCTTTGCTGTGTCTATCGGCTGCAAGCTGCTGTTTATTTAACCCCTAAATCTAGCACAGCTCTTCTGCCATCCAATGGGAAAGAAACTCTTACTGCTGAGAACTAGATGTCTTCATTGTTTCTTCCCCTTCCGAGAGGCTCCTCAAGGAAAGAATACGAAAAGATGGAAAAGGGAAAGCATCTTCCTTCTCCAGCGCTGCTGACGGTGAGGCGGCAAACGAGCAATGTGTGTGCCAGAGCTGCCTCCCAGGCTTATTTTGTTTGGCCTGCATAATGTCAGCTGCACAGAGCTTTCTCTCCCCTCAATGTTTTAAATTAGGATGAGTTGCCAACACAGAAAAAAATAAGCAAGTATCCTTTGACAGAAGTATTGCAAAGAAGTTCTACTGTTTCGCAGCTTGCCAAAACTCTCTTAGTCATGGATTCTGATAAACAAAAGTCCTTAGCTTGAATGAAGTCTAATTTATCAATCTTTTCCTTCGTGGGCAGTACACTTTGTGAACTATTTTTATTAAGTCCCTTTATAAATTCATGAAGATATTATCTTATACTTTCTTCTAGAGATTTGTTTGGCTGTCTATATTTAGACCCATTCTACATATTGAATTAAATTGTGGGCATGGCACAGGGGCTGCACCAGGGTGCACCAGGCTGCACCAGGTCCTGGGAGCTTCAATTATGACTCCAGTTTAGTGTTTTTCTGGGACTCCTGAGTGTGTAAATGAGTGGTCTCTGATTCTTGTTCCTTCTCTTGGGATCTTTCCCTCTGCTTGTCTTGTCCAACTTTGATGTGATAGTTTTATTTTATCTTATTATATTTATTTTGTTAGTTTTAAAAAAAATGAATGAATGAATGAATGAATGAATGAAAACCTAGCCACTAGAGTAAAGGTTAAAAATTGAACTGTCATTTATACCTTCTGGGAGAATGTAAATTAGATTTCTCCAATCTCTGGAGTGGTGCTGAGTATATATATCAACCACTCCAGGGCAGGCCTCATGTTCAGGAGTGGTTGTCCAACATATAATGAACTCCACAGCTCTGTGTGCGCGTGTGTGTGTGTGTGCGCGTGCGCGCACACGCGCACGCGCTTTAATTTGGTTATAGTTTGGTGGGGTTTTTGTTGTTGTTTCTTTTCTTTTTCTGGTGGGGTGTTTCATTTTGGCTTCTTGGTTTGGGGGTTGATGTTATACTGGGATTTTGTTTGTTGAAAAGAAAAAAAGCTGGGTAGGTATGGCAGGGAGAGAATCCATCTGAATTATCTTGGGGAAGGGTAAGAATATGTTCAAAATATATTTAAATTTAAAAGTATTCTAAATAATAAAAATATAATTAAGTTGTGTATATGATAGGGATTCTTTTTTCTCATCTGCATATTCAATTGTTCTACCACCATTTATTGAAAAGAATTTTTTTTACATCACTGAATTATGATGGCTGGAGGTCTGTATTCTTTCCATTAATCTGCTTATCATTCCAACCATGTGTGTATCACTACCTTATTTGCTGTAGTTTATAGGAAATATTAAAGTCAGATAATCTAAATTCTCCAACATCTAGTCTTCACGATTACCCTGATTCACTGGGCTCAACACTTAAAATGTGTGCATATAAGTTACAACTCATCAAAAAAAATAAATTAACACAAAAAGGGCTTGCTAGGGGCTAAAGGAGATGCAGTATTGAATCTCTTCAGAAATCAGAAATGTAGTGACATGGCCACCTGTATGGCAATAAATAACATTGGTGCTGTCTGCAGAGTAGACAGCTGTGCCACCTCTGTCCCCACCACTTCCTGTTGTTTGCCGACACTGAAACAGATGGACCAGCGCTGCTTTTCATTTCATCTGAAGCATTTTATTCCTTTATGTTTGCATTAATGAGCTAAATGAACATAGCCTTTTGATGTAACTTTGGCGGTCTGAGGGAGTATCCATGGCAGTGGTGAGGAAGGGGTGAATTTGTTCTAGGTAATAGTGTGAAACCGAGAGAAGCCCAGTGGGCTCCTCTGATCATGACTGCCCTGTTTCAGCAATGCTGATATTCGAGACCAGGTCATTCTTTTTTTTGTTGGTGGCGGGTATCTTGTACATTGCAGGATGTTTACCAATCCTCACAGTATATCCACTACATGTCAGTAGCACCCCTCAGTTATGACAACTAAAACCATCCCTATACACATTGCCAAATGTTCTCCAGGTGGGAGCCAGAGGCAGAATTACATCCCATTGAGAACTATTAGACTAGACAGAGAAACAGGGCGGTGAAGAAGACCTGTTCAGGGGTAGAGGTACTGGTTCAGAAGCGCTGGCAAGACAACAAAGTTGTCACCTCCCCACCTCCCCTCAACCAGCAGTATCAAAACAGCAAATCTACAGAAAGGGAAATGGGGCACAGTTTGGTAAGGGTGAGAGTGGCCTATGCAGCATGGAGGTGTGTAGAAGCCTGTAGGAACCTTGAAGTCAGCACAAGACACCCCAGGACCATGTTCTCAGCACAAAGGAGATTTATTTGCCCCAGAGGGACAAAGGACAGGGAATAAGAGACAAAGGCTGGTGATAGAAGATGAGGGAGAAGGAGGAAGGAGCAGGGGAGATATTAGTCGCTGCCCTGCTTCTATGTCTATTCTAATAGTTCTCAATGGGGTGCATTTCTGCCTCTGGCTCCCCCTGGGAACATCTGGCAATGTCTAGAGATAGTTTTAGTTGTTAGAACCAATGGAGGCTACCAGCATATAATGTGAGAATTTGTTAAACATCCTACAAAGGACTAAAGAGGGACAAAGGACTGCCTTTGGATAAACAAGAGATAGATGTGGCCCATAGGCAAATGTCAGTTTATATATGTAAAAGGGGAAATCCTGTGTAAGGATGTGGTGGCATATTGTAATTGAACAGGCTAATTAGGTGAGCCAAAAGGGAGCTTCTGTTTGCTGGACTTCAATACTTTGATAGTTGGACCTTGGTAGTCAGCCTCAGGAGGAGGAAGTAGTCAAGTAAGTGAACAGATCTTGGTGAATAGCTTTAGGAATTTAATGTATAGTTTTTAGCAAGGCAGAGTGAATAGGGGAGAAGGGCGAGATCTTCCAGAGCCATGTTTGCCAAACTCAGGCCTACTAGAGTCTCTTCAAAGCCCAGTGCACACGAACTCTAAGGGGTATCTTTCATATAGACTAAAGCATGAGCAATGTCTGCTGGAGTTGGACAGTATGATGAGCCTGCACGTGAGCTAGTTCCAAGTTCTTATGACCCAAAATAGTCTAATGCTGCCTCTTTTCTCCTTTGCCTCATCCTCCATGTGCTTACTAATTCCTGGTGTATGTCGTGTGCGGGCTGAAGGTAGATGCTCAATCTATGAAACTAATTTCTAGGATGCCACTAAGAGCCAGAAGCAACAAGGATAAAAACAGTAAAAACAGTAATCTCTCCACCATCACCTGGGTCTCAGAAACTCCAGGGAGACCAGCACACAGGCTCTCAACACACGTGGCATGTAGTTCAAGCCAATTTCATTTGAATATCAAAGGCTCTGAGTCACAGTTCTCTGTGTCTGCATTTAATTTGTTTGCTTTCTTTTATTCCATTCCATGAGCATTATCTTTCTTCCCCTTGGCTGTCCTTCAGCCTTGTAGTTTTGATTAAGTCCAATACAAGAGTGAAGGCATATAGTCTGTTTCATAATGCCGTACCAAAGATGGAAGTAGTCAGCCCAAGATATGGGAATAAGAGTGACATTTTCTCTAGAAAACTTAAAAGCAATGAAACGGACTTAAAAGCCAGCTGTTGTTATCAACATGAAGTCTTTAATGCTTCCAAACATCAATGATCACACACTCCTCTCCCAAACATTCTTGCTGGCCTAGGCTGTAAACAACTTCTCTGGCAGCCTCTGCACATGTGTATATATAATTTGTAACTTCTACTGATTATGCCACATAATCCTCGCAGCTGAGTATGCAACAGTTTCCAGTTTCTGTGCCAATTCCTTCTGCCCAATCTGCTAAGAGAACTTCAGGGAAGGCAAAGGAAGGTCTGCATGGGGTATAATTTCATACTGATCCTTCTGGGTCTAAAAGGAAAATGCTATGAGGGAAACATCCCTCAGCTGCCTGAAAATCCCACCGTCCCCACTCCTAGACCATCCCACAGTTGGAAAACAATATGACTGTGCTCTTGGATCATGGAGACGACCTAGGGGCAGCAGTTTCTGGGACAGGCTTGGGGATTTCTTCCAATTGTGAAATAAACTCACTAAGCACTCCTATTCAAATTTCAACAATATTTCAACCCAATACTTTATTTCTGCAGGTTAATAATCTTTTTGACAAAAAGAGAGCTCTACAGTCCTCAATCATCACAGGCCCTCATACCACCACCTTCTTAAAGGGGTTGGGGATGAACCAAAATAAACCTTGCATTGCCCCATACGATTTCTGCCTAAAATTCTCTTGTGTCTTAGACTATGGTACTTTTCCTGAACACACACTAGAATGTATATAATGAATTAAACTGTCAGGTTTAGGTCATGTTAGAAACACTAGTTTGCAGTCATTGAGTAAAGTCTTTATAGAGAGCAGGAAATGGGGGAATCACAAATCACTGCAGTGATGAGGCGAGCAGGCCTGCTTTTTGTCCTGCTCAGCTCCCACACAGCTAGCTTTACACCCAAAATAACAACACACAATTGTATTCATTTAAACACTGCCTGGCCCATTATATCTAGCCTCTTCTTGACTAATTCTCACATATTGATTAACCCATTTCTAATAATGTGTGTAGCACCATGAGGTGGTGACTTACCATGAGAGATTCAGCATGCCTGACCTGGCAGCTGGCTCCATTGCATCTGCCCAGAGAGGAGAGGCATGGCGATTGCCTCACTTCCCTCTTCCTCCAGCATTGTGTTCTGTCTACTCCACCCACCTAAGGGCTGGCCTATCAAATGGCCAAGGCAGTTTCTTTATTAACCAATGAAATCAACACAAAACTGAAGACCCTCCCACATCAAATCACTCCCTGAATCCTAGCTCTCCTTAACTATAGTTCTCTATTCTAATGATCTGCAAGCTTCTTAAACAACAGGTTTGTAATATTGGTCTTATTTGCAGCCCCTGAGCCAGTACTTGGTTGTACAATAAGGGCATAGTAAATGGTCTAGAGGAGGTAGGTCAGCCCACAGAACAAATTCATGGACATTGTCGTAGAGCTTTGTCACTATGACAAAAATCACATTACAGCAACAGAAGAAAGATTTGGACCAACGGTTATAGACATTTCAGAGCTTCGTGGAAAGGAGAATGTGATAAATCAGTTCACATTATGACAAGTAGAAAACAGGGAGAAAGAGAATTGTCTGGAACTGGTTACAGTCCTGTGGTGGTTTGAATGAAAATGTTCTCATAGGTTCATAGGGACTGGCACTATTGGGAGGCGTGGCCTTGGATTAGGTGTGGAGTTGTTGGAGGAAGTGTGTCACTGAGGGTAGGCTTTGAGGTCTCAGTTTCTTCCTGCTGCATGTAGATCCACATGTAGAACTCTCAGCTCCTTCTCCAGCATCATGTCTGCCTGTATGCCGCCATGCTTCCCATTATGACGATAATGGACTACACCTCTGAACTGTAAGTCAGCTCCAATTAAACATTTTCTTTTATAAGAATTGCCATGGTCATGGTACCTCTTCACATAACAGAAACCCTAAGACAAGCTCTAAGGGACATGCCCTTCCTAAAGTCCTCTGAATCTTCCAAAATGATACCAATGGCCTTGGATCGAGCCTTTAATACATGCTCAAACCATAACAGATGGATACTATAACACAGCAGAAAATCCAGTCAATGGGAAACTTGCATCTCCTAAAATTATATACATTTTTAAAGTAAGAAGTTGCAACTGAGAAGTTGGTCAGGATTTGGGGACAACTGTTTCTCATTATTCTCCATCACTCCTGTGATAGTATTGCTAACTTGACAAAACCTAGATTCACCTGGGAGATGGGCCTCTAAGCATATTTAGGGAATTATCTTGATTACATCAGTTGCGGTGGGAAGACTCCTCCACTGTGGATGGCAGCACTCCCTGGATGCCATCCTGTACGTGTGGATGGAGAAAGGGACCTGAGCATGCATTCACCTGTGGATGCAATGTGACCAAGAGCCAGAACAAACCCTTTCTCTCTTAAATTGCTTTTGTCAAGGTATTTTATCACAGTAAAACAGAAAAGTCATTAAGGACACCATGATGGGAACACTCCTGGTTGTCATTGATTTTTTTTTTGTTTTTTTTTTTATATCCTTCAACATGTTTTTATTTTTATTTAATTTTTTTTACTTTACATATCAATCCCAGTTCCTTTTCCCTCCCCCACCTCCCCGATCCCAACCCCCATTTATTCCTTAGAGGGGGCAAGGCCTCCTTTGGGGCATCAACAAAGTCTGGCATACTGGTTTTGTTTTTGAGACATGGTTTCACTATATAGCCTACACTGTCCTTTAACTCACTATGTATCTCAGCCTGGTCAATAATGTGTGATCTTCCTGCCTCAGCCTCTAAAGTGGTGGCATTACAGGAATAACCCAGTTTAGGAATATTTGCCAACTAAAAGAAAACTGAGGAGATAAAGCAAGTAACCTGGCCCCAGATTGAGTCCACTTTCCAGTCAGTAGATCTTCAAAGTTCACATGGAGTCTGCCCTGATGTCCCATGACTGCTAAGTGTTTACTGTTTACAGATATTAAAGAACCTATTGCAAATCACCAGGAAGTAAAACAACTAAACCTCAAACTTTGATTTCAAAGGAAAGACCCTCCCACTCGTTTCACATTGCCTGATTTAAGTGCACACAAGACCAAATAGAAACCAGAAAATACTGACATTAGGACGCCATAAAAACCATTTAGTTATCATATTTATTTTTAACATAGCACCCCAGTTTCACATCGTGTACATTTTCCAAGTTGGAAATCCTTAACTTACTATGTTCTTCACAGATTTTTCAACAAGTGTGAAAAAGAGGCAGTAAAGTTAGCATGAGTCTACAAATCACAATCCAAATATAGGGCACTCTCGGGGATTTATTTATGCTTAAGGTAAATACACAGAATGTTCCCAATGCTTAGCAAATAAACAAGACTCTGGCTGAGTTAAATATTAGCACAACTTGTTAGCACAAGATCATGAAAAGACAGAAAGCATCAAATATATACTTTTCTGTTACACTGTTTACTGTTACATGTACCTGCAGTGAAAAAATATAATATACATTTTTACCTTCAAGGTTAAAATAGACAGTCAGCTCATTATCTCTCTTAGCCAATAACTATGAAGGCTAAAATGGCTCTTTTTGCCTCTGGCTCACTTACATACCTTACTTGTGTTGAAGATGAAAAGAATGGCAATTCTAGTTCTAAAGAAGAGGGTATTCTTGCTTCCCAAGATAGGCTCAGTGGAAGCTGATACATAAGTTAACTTGAAACAAAAACTACAACTTAGTTGATCAAAGTGGCATATGATAGGTTCTGTGTTCAGTCTCATGACAGAGCTCCCTGAAAGAACTTTAGGATCTAGCCCTATTAGCCCAGACTGCTATGAACCTGGTACCTGAGGGTTTTCTTACTCTAGTCCTCAAACCCCTTTAAGCCCTCTTAAAGCCTGCTGTCCTCTGGTCTTCAGAGTCATAAACCTAGTGTCACTAACTTCCCACAGCCATGATATCAACTAGGAGCAAGACAGGACAAATCACAAGACATGCAAACTAAGCATTCTCCAATAGTCGCCAGGAAAGTTAGGCTTCTGCAGACAGAGCGGGTACCAGCAATGGCAACAGGCAAAGATGTCCATGTGTCCTTTACCACCATGTGTGTTTAGTCAAAGTAGACAGTAATCCCACAAGCCTAAAACTAACTACCCGAGCTGCCCAGCTCATAAGCACACAGTGGCTGCTTCAAACATATTAATAAGATGTCCTCTGAAAGCCTGTTTGGGGCTGAGCATCAGCTCTCAGAATCTGCATGCTTTGTTTTTAAAGTCTGGTCCTCCTTGTCTGCTACTCTTGAGAGATTCGTATAATTAGATGCATTTCTCTTCAGAAACAAGTGAAGCAGAATGGTCCACTGTAATATTCATTCAAATTGCCATCAGTGACCAACCTGTCTATGCTAGTGGGCTGTCTCCATAAGCCCATGATGAAAGAGAAGCAAGATGTGCAAGCTGAAAATTGCACACATCCAGATCATCACTTCTTCCTAGGAACTTCAATCACACTGAGTCATGACACAAAAAACTATAACACTCATAACTGGAGTGGAAAGTCAACTGATCTGTTGAAGCCTGAGTTTTAAGGGAACACTTGAAATAGAATTAATCAGCTGGAAAGAGAAAAGAAAGCCACTCGTGTTGTATTTAGTGAGAGGGGGAGATTTCTTTAGCCACTACTTCTTTTTCTTCACACCCACAATGCTCAAACCACAACCCAATGAGCCTCTTTGTCAGTCATACAGGACAATCTATTTATGATAAGATGGTAAATTGTTTTTACATTTGTAAGACCTCATTTCCTTGGTGACATCTAGTCAGAGGTGTGACTGTAGTTTATGTTGAACAAATGTTTTAGCTTTAAGGTGTTAATACTATAATTGAGCTTAAAAAAGACATTTTCAAATGTCTTTCTTGATTGCAAGAATCACATCAATTCCAGATATTTTCTAAGTGATATTCCAATTATGTATCTATTATGTCCACGGCTATGTGACCATTCAGGATACAGACAAATGTTCAGAAATACTATACAATTAAACACAGCAAAAAAAACTATTTTACAATAGTTAAGACATCAGTAGGAAGTCAAAAGAAAAGTTCATGGTTTTTGATTACTTATCTCTAAAATGTGCTAAAATGGAACATTTGTGACCCAAGCGACCAAAGATATACTGGAGAAAACTAGAAGCTACTACATATCGAGTTCACTTTTACCATAGTAGTATATTTTAGAAAGTAAATGCCCACAGAAATATGGGACTGGAATCTATTCAAAGCAATAGCTGTCGGAAGTTCTGCCAAGATTTAAAGCAACGTACTACATCATCAAAGGTGAGGCATTAGAGTAGTTTCATAATATTATTTTCCCTCAAATTTTAATTTTATTTAACTTTGAGAGAAATGTCTAGACCTAAAACTCCCTAGAAGACACGTTTATACTTAAAGACTAATTTTAAGTCAATAAAATTCAACATGATAAATAGAAAAGGCTTCCTAATCTACTTTTAGGATAGCGGACTAAGTTGGAATCTATAAAATCAGGCTAGCATCCCAACTCTACCACTAGCTAAATATTTCTGTGAATTCCTGGGCCAAAAGCTCCCAGTTCTTAGGGCTGTAATTTTCAAATGCTAGCTATAGGAGAGAAACACTGGCCCTGCCTAGCTCTAACAGTCACACGGGCACAGCTTCCACTTAGCGGACTCCTTTCTCAATTAGTACCAAACATTTGTTTGATACGTATAAAGTGCTTAGATCTTTTCAACTAGAACAAATATCTGCCTTGATTATCACATTACACATCCATTTTTGCTATTTACCATTTGGTTTTTGCTTTAGGTCTATGGATAGAAAGGTGGCCACATGCTGTTCACCACTGACAAGAGATGCTAAAGACCCCAATAAGCCCACAATCAGTTACTACTGTCTTTCATCTGTAGAACTGGAGAATCCCCATGCAGTAAGACCATTGAGCAACAAGGCAATTAAACCCCCATGAATGGAGACAGTGTTAGCCTTCATTCTGTAGAATCTGCATCTCTCATCCCTCATCAGAGAAGCTTCTTTTTGTAACAGATGGCAACTAATTCCAGAGCAGTTTTATAGGTGATTTCAATGTATTTGCCTTCCTATATCATGTTAAAGACTCTAAAGAGCAGTATCAGGTATGGTAACCCTAAAAGTGCACATTCTAAGAAAACACAGAAAAAGGGATGAATACTAGTCATATAATAATATGTATTTAGATAGAAACAAAATATTTCATTATAAAAATCTATTTCTAAGCAACTAATAAACTGATGATGAAAGTTAAGTCCAGCTAAGAATACTCTGTGGGGTGTGTGTGTGTGTGTGTGTGTGTGTGTGTTATTTATTGGTGAGTGTTTTAGTGCAATGCCAAAATTGAAATATTGGTGATGGGCTGAATTTGTCCAGAATGGATGCTGTTCGGGTTTGATCCCCAGAGTCACAGCATTACTGGTGAGGCTGTGAAACTCAGAGGGCCTTGATTGTCCAATGCAAGTTTTATCCTTTAAGGAAAACAATGCCAACTAAATAAAATTCCAATCTCTTCACCCAGTGTCATTTACTTCATGGGGAAACAGCAAGTCAGCGTTTTTAAATTCACAGTATAGACTAGCATCCCTTAGATTGCATCTGGTTGGTAGCTATGAAGTGCTATCCCGATGAGGGCATATGCACCGGAAGATTCTGAGATAAGGTGCATGTTAGTCTTTCCTGTATTGAATGCACCAAATGGCAAACGTGCTGTGGAACATCTGCAGTCAGAACCCTGTTGGAAATCTGTCACAGCCCCCACGTCCCAGCACATAAAAAAAAAAGAAGTCACCTAGGAATTTGCACTGACCCATTCATAATCTTAGAGGGGGTTAAACTCAATCCCAAGCCCTCCCCACAAGAACAACAACAAAAAAGGCAGCCAAAGGAGAAAAGGAAATGCAGAAATAGTTCAAGTTTTAAGACTTCCCAAATCAAATCAGTTTCAAATCCTTAAATATGCATGGAAGAGATTCAACAATTTTTCCTTGTAAAAACATCATCTGTTTGAATCCTTCTCTTCTGTTGTTAAGCTACTGATAAAGCTTGCCAAAGGAACAGGGAAGTATTAAATAAATTTCTATTTTTACTAAACACTCTCAGTTCTATTGAAATTAATAGCTTAATCTTACATATTGTAAATTTATCCAAAACCATTTCAAAAAGTACCCTGTGCACACCACATCCCACTATCCAAAGAACGAGTAAGTTGGCAAAATGCACAAGAGACAGCAGGCCATGCTATCAAAGTGATGCTAACATTGGAGTGCCCTGTTGACTGGTGAACCAGGAACCCTGTGACCCTAAATGTCAGTCACTTCCTACTTTCAGTTGGGCTATACTACTAAATTTCTACAGGATACTGACTTTCAACAATTTTAACTTGCTTTATAACACTTCCATTAGAGTCAGCTGAGATCTTCTGAACTGTGTATAAAACCAATACTTCCCACGGGCACACTTTACAGAGAACAAATAGTCATGAAGCCAGTGGGAAGATTACATTCCTTCATGATGTCTCCAGGTCCAACACATTTGAAATCCAGGTTAACATAAAGACAACAAACAATCAGGGATTGTTGGAGAGTTGGTAGCCATTACCCTTCCCTTCTCAGCCTGGATACCTGGGTACAACAACAAATAGGTAGCAATCTGCTACTCATATTCGATGGGTAGTTTCCAAGCTCAGGCATTTATAGAAATGTTATCCCATGCAGGATAAAAGTAGTGATCTGGAAACTAATTTGATCAGGCAAGGCAATTAAAGTAAACTGTGCTTGCCCCAAAATTTACATGAAAAGGATTGAATTATCTAAGTTGATGGCCTAGATTGGCCAAGTTGAATAGTTCATTATCAAAATCTCCACTCCACAGAGGTATAAAGACCCATTCTGATATTTAATAAAAAGCAATAGTCATGTATTATTTATAGCTGATATATCAAAATGGCACTAGAGAAGTGTTTTTTGACATACAGTGGTAGAGGGTACAGTGTCAGTATAAATCTGATGCTTTAATTGCATTTCAGCTTTTGTTTTTATTATTATCATTCCTAAGACTATCCAGTTGGAGCCAACCTACTGTATATAACATACATCCAAGAATAAAATGAACAGCCTGGTAGTATATTATTAAGTTCTGTAAAAATTATAAATTCTTTAAATAATTCTCTGAACTATCTGATAGAAGACCAATTTTAATAAGGAGAAATATTTAAAAGTGGTTAAATGGGAGATAAACTCTACTGATAATTATAGCTTTTAAATGATACTTAGGATTAAACTGGGGGTTTTCTGTACTCTACCACTGAACTATATCCCTAGCTCTCTTTTTATATTTTATTTAAGACAGTGTCTCAATAAGCTTTTCAATATGGCCTTGAACTTGTGACCCTCCTGCTTCAGCCTCCTATGTAGCTGATAATTAAGATTTTAATTGCAATAATCAGTTGATGACATTTTTACTAGCACTGTAAAATATATAAGAGAAGTGCAAAAGAGAAAATCATACAGATTATATTGTGCTGCTCACAGCTTTTGACATTCAGACATCTATGACAAGTAGCTGGGCTCAAACACTCAAAAGAAAGATCTTGGCAGACAAGGTCACCCACTGTCACTCAAGCCTTGAGGATGTCACAACACTGTAACTGGACGAAGTTGTTCCAATTGGTTTTCCAATGCGATCCGTTCTTGATGGACCTCCTAAAATGTAAGAAACAGAGGAAAGAAAAAGAAAACACATTTCTTAGGTTCATCTCTATTTCTTTATACAGTCAAAAGAAATGCAGAACTGGACCCACAAACACTCAGGGATGTGGCCTGGAAGGCACCATTTTCAATGCTGGTGATTAGACAAAGAGATTCACAATCACTAACCTATCAATGCCTTTCTGAAGATGATGAATGCAATGGATCAACTTTTCTTTGCAAGCCTGCCTTAGCCTCACTCTGTTTTGATGGGCTCAGAAGGCAGCAGAGAAAGACATTGAACAGTAAAAAGCCAATGGGGGAGAACTAAAAGTAAAACAGACTCCCAATGAGCCACCTCAACTAAATTTCTAGTTGCGATCTCTGGCTTCTTTTCTGGCACAATAATACTTAAGTAGGGATGAAAGATAAGAAGAGACACTGGTCATCCTTCCACCAAAGTCTTTTGTCCGGGCTCTTGCACATAATACAGACAGCTTAAAGTTATTTCTGGGAAAGAGGAAGAAGAGAGGGATAGTAATCTATTTGGAAATTCAAATTGTATCTTTTTCCTTTTACTAAATTTATTTATTTATTTTACATTCTGACTGAGGTGTCCCCTCCCTCCTCTCCTCTCTTTCCCTCTGTCCCCCACCCCATTTCTGTCCTCCTGTTTCTGTTCATAAAGGAAAGGCCTCCCTCCCATGGGTGTCAACAAAACATGGTCTATCAAGTTGATGTAGGACTAAGCTCCTCCCCTCATATTAAGACTGGGCAAGGTAACCCAATATGAGAAATAGGTTCCCACAGCCAGTCAGAGTGTTAGGATTAGATCCTGCTCACAACAAACTTTGAGGCTTAAAACAGAGTTTTCAGAGGGAAAAAAAGGATACATAAAGGCACTCAAATAGAATTGGCCAAGGTGGAAAAGAATTCTTTTTTTTGTTTTGTTTTGTTTTTTCGAGACAGGGTTTCTCTGTGGCTTTGGAGCCTGTCCTAGAACTAGCTCTGTAGACCAGGCTGGTCTCGAACTCACAGAGATCCGCCTGCCTCTGCCTCCCGAGTGCTGGGATTAAAGGCGTGCGCCACCATCACCTGGCTTGGAAAAGAATTCTTATGTAAAGGCTCAATTCTCAGATGTTTCAGAAAGCCAGCATACACTGGAAACCCAATGTACAGAACTCAATGAGTGTTCATTCAGTCACACTCCTGGCAACCCATCTGATATATCATATGCTACTCTCGCTATGATGGTATCAGCAAAACCCAAGGAAGAGCAGGCCAGTGCCCTTATAGGGCTTCTATTCCAATGGATGGCATTTAATTGAAGAAGACAGATTTCAGTGCATTATTTAAGATAATTCACTGGAGAGCAACAGAGTGGGTTTGGGGAGAAGAAAGTATGACTAAGGAAGGTTGCTTAGAGGCATTGTAACTTGAGCAGAGACATGAATGAAGCTGGAAGGAATCTACTTAAACACGTGGGGTGAAGATATATATGGGTGACTAAATGACAACAACAGAGGCTCCAAAGAGGCAACTGAGTTTTGTCAATGTGATACACAAAAAGGATGGAGTTCAGTTGGTAGAATGCTTGCCTTAAAGGGTTCCATCCCCAGCACACAAACAGGCCATGGTGCCATGTGCTTGGAATGCCAGCACTCAAGTGGTAAAAGAAGGATAATTAAAAGGAATACATTAGTGAATCTAATGTCAGCCAGAGCTACATAAAATCCTGTCTCAATAAAACAAAACTGAAAAGAAACGAAAAAACAATGAATGAATGTTTTTGATCTGCCCAAAAAACAGAAGGAGCAATGAGGGGATAAAGCCAACTAAAATAAAAAATGAAGCAAAATGATATAAAAATGCTTATCAGTTCCAAAGATTACTGAATGTCTTTCCAGGGTGAGGGTACCATTTTGTAGTCGTACCATCCATGCATGATGCTCCAGCTGCCTTCCATTGACGGTGTCATTTTCTGTTTCAGCAGTTCTATAAGTGTACAGCAGTCTGTAATCCTAGCTTATATTGTCATTTTCCAAGTAGCTAATAATGCAGAATCCCATGTTATATGTATATATGTCATCCTTATACCCTCCTTGGTGAAATATCTGTTCTAGTCCTTTGCCAATTTTTAAATTGAGATATTTGGGGTTTTATAGTTCTTATTTTTAAAAATTTTATTTAAATTTTTCATACAATATATTTTGATCATATTCCTTACACTCCCCAAACTCATTCCAGATCCTCCCCCACTTCCCAACTCACCCAACTTCATGTTCTTTCTCACTCTCTCAAAAAGAAAACAACAGAAAAAAGAACAAAAAGCGAAAGTCAAAACAGATAAACATGTGGAAAGAAAGAAAATCAATAAGACAAAAATACCAAAAGCAAACAAAAGGAACGCACGCACACACAAGTCGTTTGTATTGGCTAAGTACTCCATGGGACCTTCCCTGGAGTGTGGTTAATATACCCACTGAGGCTCCATTAGAGAAAGCTCATTTTCACTTTCCCAGCAGGAATCAATTGCAAATAGCTTCTTAATTAGAGGTGAAAGTTTGTGACCATTTCCCCTTCTCCATGTTGGGATTTTTGTCTGGCTTGGACTTGTACAGTCCCTGTGCATGCTGTCAAAGTGTCTGTGAGTTCAGGTGTGCATCAGTCTTGTTACATCTGGAAAATGCTGTTTCTATGGCGTTATCCTCCACCACTAGCTCTTATAATTTTCCCACCTCTTCTACATGGATTCCAGAGTCCTGGAGGGGAGGAGCATGATGAAGACATTCTATTTAAGATTGAGTGCTCCAAAGTCTCGCACTTTCTGTATATTGTCTACTTGTGGGTCTCTGTTAGTTCCCATCCACTGCAAGAAGCTTCTCTGACGAGGGCTGAGCGAGACCTTGATCTATGGGGTATAGCAGTATGTCATTATTAGTCATTTTCTTGCTGAGTTCCTTTAGTAGAATGATAGTTGTAGGTTTTCCCCCAGACTTATTTTTGAGTTTTAAAAGTAATTTTTTTTAAATTAGAGCACAAGTTCTCTTTCAAATTTGTAGTTCTGGAATATCTCCTCCCCGTCTGTAATTTGTCTGTTAATTCTCTAGAGTCTTTGGAAAGCTACTATACTAAGTAATTTTCTTATAGATTATGTTTTTAGTCATTCCTAAAATACTAAGATCACATCTAACTTCAAATCATGAGGGCTTTTCCCCTGCTTCCTCCTAAAACTTTTATAGCTTTGTGTTTTCTATTTACATGGACAAGCCATTTTTAGTTGATCTTTGAAGAAGGGGTGAGACTTAGATCAAAACTCCCTATTTGTTACATATAGATGATCAACTGTTAACCACGTTGTTGGGAGACTAACTTTTGATTAGGTTGTCTTTTAGCAAATGGCTTTATCTGTGTGACCTATTTCAGGATTCTGATCTATGCACTCACAGCACCATACTGTCTTGATTACAGCAACCTGACAATCATTTCTTCATTTGTTCTTCCTTTTCACATTGGTTTAGCAATTCCAAGTTCCTCAGCCCTCACGTACAAATTTTTGGATCAGCTTGTTTGTATTCATAAAAAATTCCTGCTGGGATTTTAATTAGTATTGTCATGAATCTAAAGATCACTGGGGAGAAAAATGACAACTCTATTTTATTGAATCTTCCAAAATATACAAAGAAAGCATATCTGTACCTTTAGGTCTCCCTGGATTCCTCTCAACAGCATTTTTTAGTTTCCAGCATACAAATCTTATGTGTGTTCTGATAGATTTTTACCAAAGAATTCATTTGGAGGAGGAGGCCAGCTACCATAAAGTGGCACTTTAAGAAAATTCCATTACCGATTATTTATGACTTATACGTAGAAATATTGGTTGTATATCCTGGGACTGTCACAAATTCAACTGAACAACAGAATTGTTTTAAATCCAATTTGCAATAGTGTCACAAAAATTTTGGACAATTTGTCAAAAGATATACAAAACTTATATACTCAAATCTCAAAACCACTCAGGAGAAATTTAGAAGAGAAATAGTTGTAGAAACTCCTATACTTTCAGATTACCAAAATCAACATGGTAAACATGTCAGCTCTCCTTAAATTGGTTGACAGATTCAACGCAAATATAATCGTAATCCTAACAAGTTTGTATTTTATGATACCTTCCTACCAATTCTCAATTTTGCATGAGACAATGCAAATATTCAAAGGAATCATGAAAATGAACATGTTGAAATCTTTATATTACCACATTTCAAGACAGTATAAGGCAGCAGCAATCAGGACAGTGTGAGAGTAGCAGAAGGATCCACAGAAAGACTAATGAAACAGAGTAAGAAGTCAGAATGGAACCCACAATTATAAGCCATTAGATTTAGGATAATGGCACCAAAGTGACCCAAGGGAGGAAAAGCCTTTTCATCAAATGGTACTGGATTAAGGAAATACTAAAAGGGGGGAAATGAACCTTAATCCTAATGTCACATCATGTACAAATTTAATTTTAAAATTTAAAAGAAGGAACAATAAAGCTGTTAGAAGAAAATATGTGAGAAGTATTTTATAACCTAGAGGTGTATATATATATATACACATACACATATATATATAGAGAGAGAGTTTCTGTACATAAAGTAATAAGCTTAAGAAAAAATTGACAAATTTGAATTCTATCAAAATTTGAAGTATTTGCACATAAAAATATATAGTTATTACATAAACAGGTGATATAAACACTAGAAGGAAATACTGACAAACATTATCTAACAAATTATTAACAACCAAAATGTGCACAAAGTTATCTGCCCACGGCTCAACGGCAGTCAGGGTAGATGAAATCTCAATTTAAAAACTCGCCCCAAAAAAGACAGATGTAGGGGCACATACATGAAATCCCAACACTCAAGAGGATGAGATAGGAGGATTCTGAGTTCAAGGCCAGCCTAGATTACACATGGAGACCTTCTCAAAAACAAATAACAAAAATAACAAAAAGTCCTCTAGTTTGAAAATATACTTTACATATAAAGTAAATGACATACTTAGTCATCAAGGAAAAAAATTACCTTATCCTAGTCCAGGTTAAAATCAACAAAAATAAAACCAATTGTTGGAAAAGATTTAAAATTCTCACACATTAATGAGTAGAGTATAAAATGTGATAACCACATGTTTTAAAGGTACATCTATTTCTAATAAAGTCAGTCACACATACTTACTCTGGTAGTCTGAATAGGAATGCCCCCCTATAGGCTCATATATTTGAGTCTCCAGTTGGTAGGGACTACTTGGGAAGGAACAGGTGTGGCCTTGTTGGAGGAAGTGTGTCACTGGGAGGCAGGCTTTGAGCTTTCAAAAGTCCACCCAAACCCAATCCCTCTCTCTGCCTGAAACTTGCAGATGAGATGTAGGCTCTCAGCTACCATTCCAGCACTCTGCCTCTCTGCCTGCCGCCATGCTCCCCACCATAATGTTCATGGATTCACACTCTGAAGCTGCAAATAAACCCATGCTATTCACGGCTTTCTTTTCTAAGTTGCCTGGGTCATGGTATCTCTTCACAGCAATATAAAAGTAACGAAGACACCATATTTTCAACTAATCCTGTTTCTAGGATAAATGAGAATATATTTCTATTCAAAAACATGTCTAAAGTTTCTAGGGAGCACTCTGTCAGAAATGGAACAAATACATAAAGTCTCCCTGCATAGCTCATGAAACATTTTTTGGAGAGGAAGCAAAAAGAATATAAGAGCCACAGGTTATAAGGAGGACTAGGGCAAAATAGTGTTTTCTGAACATGATAGAGGCATTGCACTCACGAACCCGCAGAAGTTACAATCGCCTGCACAAGATCAAGTCAGTGAAACCCAATTATAAAATGGGGCACTGAGCTGAACAGAGAAATCTCAACAGAAGAAGTTCAAATGGCCAAAAGACACTTAAGGTCATGCTCAACTTCCTTAGCAATCAGGGAAATGCAAATCAAGGCAACTTTAAGATATCATCTTACACCTGTCAGAATGGCTAAAATAAAAAACATCAATGATAGCCTTTGCAGGAGAGGTTGTGGAGAAAGGGGTACACTCATCCATTGCTGGTGGGAATGCAAACTTGTGCAACCACTTTGGAAAGTAGTGTGGCGGTTTCTCAGGAAATTCGGGATCAAACTACCCCTGGACCCAGCAATACCACTCTTGGGAATATACCCAAGAGAAGCCATATCATACAACAAAAGTATATGCTCAACTATGTTCATAGCAGCATTGTTTGTAATAGCCAGATCCTGGAAACAACCTAGATGCCCTTCAATTGAAGAATGGATGAAGAAAGTATGGAATATATACATATTAGAGTACTACTCAGCAGTAAAAAACAGGGACTTCTTGAATTTTGCATGCAAATGGACGAAATAGAAAACACTATCCTGAGTGAGGTACGCTAGACCCAAAAAGAGGAACACGGGATGTACTCACTCATATTTGGTTTCTAGCCATAAATAAAGGACATTGAGCCTATAATTTGTGATCCTAGAGAACCTAAATAAGAAGGTGGACCCAAAGAAAAACATATAGGCACCCTCCTGAATATTAACCTTCATCAGGAGATGAAAGGAGACAGAGACAGAGACCCACATTGGAACACCGGACTGAAATCTCAAGGTCCAAATCAGGAGCACCAGGAGAGAGAGCACAAGCAAGGAACTCAGGACCACGAGGGGTGCACCCACACACTGAGACAATGGGGATTTTCTATCGGGAACTCACCAAGGCCAGCTGGCCTGGATCTGAAAAAGCCTGGAATAAAACCGGACTCGCTGATCATAGCGGACAATGAGGACTACTGAGAACTCAAGAACAATGGCAATGGGTTTCTGATCCTACTGCACGTACTGGCTTTGGGGGAGCCTAGGCAGTTTGGATGCTCACTTTACTAGACCTGGATGGAGGTGGGTGGTCCTTAGACTTCCCACAGGGCAGGGAACCCTGATTGCGCTTCAGGCTGATGAGGGAGGGGGACTTGACCAGGGGAGGGGGAGGGAAATGGGAGGTGGTGGCAGGGAGGAGGCAGAAATCTTTAATAAATAAATAAATAAATAAATAAATAAATAAATAAATAAATAGAGTGTGTAATATCAAAAAAAGAGATCAAGTCAGTGAACATTCAAACATGGATGACAAGGGCCCAGAAGCCCCACCAGCAGGCAGAAAAACTATTGGCAAATGATGGTTGCTACCCAAGGGAAAGTCAGTTTTCTTTAGGGGTGTGGTGCCTTGTAGGTTGACCAGCTAACTGCAGTAGATGGTCCCACACCCACAAATATAGAGGCATCACAAGTTTGACTCAGTGGGGTATTAAAAAAAGATATGAGGGAGAAGGGTGAAAGGATCAAAACACATAGCATGAAATTCTCAGAGTAAGTACAAATATGTTATTAAAGAAACATGTTCGATGATGCAGCTTTATTCACAATGTTCTAAAACTGTCAACAGCTCAAGTTTTCATCAAGAGACCTGATAATGAAACCGCGGCATATTCACTCAGTGGGGTATTAAGCAGTAACGAAAGGAGCAAATTCTTCATGCATACAAAAAAAATAAATGAATCTCAAAGACTTTATACAAAAGTATTTGTTGTAGGATACCATCATATACAGTTGCAGAACAGACAATACTGTGGTAGAAAATAATCAGAATGGTGGCTGCCCAGTAGCAGGGGAGAAGTAAAATGGGAGGGAAAGTGAGGAAACTTCTTATCGTGATGGCACTGGCCCCTTGATCCATAGATCTGGCTTCTAAAGAATATACATTTGCCAGAAGATCCGAAAGTGTACAGTTAAGATTTGTGTGTGTTAAATTTCACATCATAAGAAAAATCTGTAAAAGAAATGAACTCTATGAATCTAGTCTGTTCTGCATACATAGTGAATTCCAGGACAGAAGGGACTATTTAAAGAGACCCAGTCTCAAAGAAAAACTTGAACTCCAGTTAACAATATGCATGCTGAAGTATTTAGAGAATGTTTAGAGATGTTGGTAATTTATTTAAATAAACTGGTGACTAGAGGAGATAGACAAACTGACATGCATATAATAAAATAAGTATAATAAAATTTTAGCAACAGAACTGAAGAAGTGGTTGTACAAATATTCACTGTACAATGCTTCCAAATTTCCTATGTTTTTAAAAGTTCTGTAATAAAATGTCTTGTCAGAGGTGTGAGGCACAGAAAAGAAAGTCATGGATGAAAGGAACTAAAGAATTCTAAAGCAGCACCCATAGAGGAGAAGACAAAGGAGAAAAGCACAGTATCTCAATCACAAACACTCTTTTCAGATGGGCACAGTGATACAGACCTGTCATCCCAGAGCTCGGGAAGATGAGGCAGGAGGATTTTGAGTTCTAGAACAGCCTGAGCCACACATCAAGGCCCCATCTTTAAAAAAAAAAGTAATTTATAGGAAAGGATGGCCATTTATGTAGATTCCTCTAAGACGTTGGTTAATTAATTAACTAACTAATTAAACAAATGGAAGCTCATTGTATTTGGTCATAAGAAGAATGTTGAAAGGCAGCAAGACCACACTAAGATGGGAGAGAGAGAAAACCGTGAGAAAGTAAAAACAGTGAGTGAGAATAATTTCTAAAAAAATGCATATGAAGGAGACCAGAGAAATGAAGCAGTAATTAGGGAAGCACTAATGCTGGAGCTGTGTAAGTATACGGTGAGAATGACCCTATAAGATCATACATCCCACCAAAACATGTTCAAGCCCTAAGTCCCAGGACCTGTAAACATGGATTTACACGCAAACAGAATCATGTGAGGATGACATCATGCTATATTATATTGGGCCCTAATCTGGCGGCTGGTGCCCTTAATCAGAAAGATACAATAAGAACAGATAACAGACAAGACACCAGAAGAATGCCATGTGACAATAGATACAGATAGTGAAGCTTTTTATGTACAGGTCAAGGAATGGCAAGGATTACCAGGAATTCCCTGGAGTTGGGAAGTTGTTAAAAAAAAAAAAAAAAAAGGTATCATCTCTAAAGCCTTCAAAGACAGCAGAGCTCTGATGACACCTTGATTTCAAACTCCAGAGCCATGAGAAAATAAAGCACTATTGTCTTAAAGTCACTGCATTTGTGGTACATAGTTAGAGCAGCCTGAGAAACTGATAGAGAAAAACAAGAGAGAAAAACAGGGCTAATGTCCTTGAGAAAGTGAAATGGACCTATTTCCAAGATACCAGAAAAGGGGTTAACCCAGGCTTCCTATTTCCACAAAAGTGTAGCATCATTCATAGAAGTTCTAAACAATTATGATGTATGATGTTACTCAGAAGTTTGGGGCAACAAAGAATACAGAGTTTGTCAGTGGCTTTGTTTCCTACATGGCATACAGCCTCCATATTGAAGTTACTAATCTTAGTCTAAGCATTCAAGAACCAACCATTGAAACTTAAATATGCTCATTCTCCACCAACTAAGAGAGCATTAAGGACAAAGGTGGATCTTAGTAAAAGGAATGGAGATTTATGATCAAAACACAAAGTCATGGTAAAGTGAGGGAATCCAAATGTGGGAACCAGTCCTTACCTTCAGCTGCTGCTGAAGCTCACTGTTCAAGCGGGCCAGTACTGCGTTGGCCTCTTTATTTTTGCGGATGGCAGTCTGAATTGCCTTCTTCTGTTTGGAAGACTGCCTGTAAAATAGTACAAACATTTTGATGAAAAGAGACTTAGAGCTCTGGACCCTTCCTCACAAGTCAGAACTCAGATTCATGAGAGGTGCTAAACTGACAAAGGTTAACATCCCAGGGGTCCAAAAATAACATCTCTGCTGGGAGACAACAGTCTTGTACTTTGTAAAGATTTGTCATTTGTATTTTAATAAAATGTTGATTGGACAGTAGACAGGCAGGAAGTATAGGCGGGGAAACCAGGTAGGAAGTAAAGGCAGGGCAATGAGAACAGGAGAATTCTGGAAAGAGGAAAGCTCAGTCTGCAGCCGTCACCCAGATGCAGAGGAAGCAAGATGAGAATGCCTCACTGATAAAGGTACCAAGCCACATAGCTAACATAGACAAGAATAATGGGCCAATTTAAGAAGTAAGAATTAAAGCCGGGCAGTGGTGGCGCACGCCTTTAATCCCAGCACTCGGGAGGCAGAGGCAGGCAGATCTCTGAGTTCGAGACCAGCCTGGTCTACAGAGCTAGTTCCAGGACAGGCTCCAAAGCCACAGAGAAACCCTGTCTCNAAAAAAAAAAAAAAAAAAAAAAAAAAGAAGTAAAAATTAGTTAATAAGAAAAGACCTGAGCTACTAGGCCAACTTGTTTATAATTAATATAAGTCTCTGTGTGTTTCATTGGTGCTGAATGGCTGTGGGATCAAGCAGGACAGAATCCTCGGTCAACACATTTCATATTCCCAAGCCAGCAAGCCAGCTGGAGGTAGGCAGGCCCACACCAAAATGAAACAAATTTGTCAGGATGAATTATTTACACCTTAAGCTACTCCCCATTTTACAACTTGAATAAAGGCTGTAAATTGGGCCTTTTCAAACATTTGTGTTCCAGTTATTCCAAGACATTTTTAATAATCATTTTTTCTGATAATTTCTATTAGCTGAATGATCTTTGTTGAAGCATTAATGGAATCTACTTCAGTGGACAAGACTGGTGCAGAAGAACATAATATTTTCTTAAGAAAAAATTCTACATTGGTTTAGCAAAACTGCCTAATTCTCTTTTATTTTGTTATAAGGAAGGGAAGAAAGTAGAGGGAGGGAGAAGGAGGGACAGGGAGCGAGAGAGAATGTGAATTTTAATATGTACCAAAATGTATGAGAGGCACTTGAGGAAAACAGAGAATACTTTTGTACCAGCATACTTTAGCTAAGTCAGTACTAAATTCAAAGAACATGTATAACTAGGACAATTATGTGCAACTGGGGAGATCACATGCAACCAGGACGATCATGTGTAACTAGGGATATCACATGTAGCTGGGGAGATCATGTGTAACTAGGACAATCATGTGTAACAAGGGTGATCATGTGTAATTGGGGAGATGGCATGTAACTAGAGAAATCAAGTGTAACTAGGGCAATCATGTGTAACTAGGGTGATCATGTGTGACTAAGGCAATCATGTGTAGCTGGGGAGATCATGTGTAACTAGGGTGATTATGTGTAACTAGGGCAATCATGTGTAACTAGGGTGATCATGTGTGACTAGGGCAATCATGTGTAGCTGGGGAATCATGTGTAACTGGGGTGATCATGTGTAACTGAGGAATCATGTGTAACTGGGGAGATCATATGTAACTAGGATAATCATGTGTGACTAGAGTGATCGTGTGTAACTAGGGTGATCATGTGTAACTGGGGAATCATGTGTAACTGGGGTGATCATGTGTGACTAGGGCAATCATGTATAGCTGGGTAATCATGTGTAACTGGGGAATCATGTGTAATTGGGGAATCATGTGTAACTGGGGAGATTTGTGTAACTAGAGAAATCGCGTGTAACTAGAAAGATCATGTGTTGCACTTGGGCCTATTAAAGACTCTGCTTACCCTGCTCGGCCATAATTATTCTTAGTACCCTTTTAATCTTCTAAAACTGTCCATGCTGGGACTGATAAATCAACATGGGCACCACAAGTATAACTTACAAACTATTATTACCAAAGCAAGAAACACAATAAAAAGGTGATTCATACACTCCAAAAAAAAAAAAAAAAACAACAAAACTATATTTTCAATCACTGGTAAATGGGTTCTAGTCCAGATCAACCATACACATATGATGACTATTTCCTGGAGGGGTACATTATGCTAGTCACCCTGGTAATCTGTAGAAAACGCAGTCCCTTCTGCAATAAGTTTAAAGGCTATTTGTTTCAGCCATATAGAAGCAAAAATGAAGCTTCAGAGGTCTGCTCTTTTTAACAAACAGAGATTGCATTTACAGTTGTAATTATGGGATTCAAACTCTGGTAAAGCCAAGTGCTTTACCTACTGAGCCATCTCCTCTACTTCTTAAAAAAAATTCATTAGCATGTATTCATTGTGCAAAGTGAAAGATTTCTTTCATAATGACATTTTCATTCAAATGCATCAAGCACTTTGGCCAATGGTCACTATTCAACATCCTTTCTCGTCCTGCTTCCTCTCCCACTGGGTCCCATCCTCTTCACAAATACCCCCTTTTTTATTCTAAGGTTGCACTTACATGTGTGTGTGTGAGCATGTGCTGGGTGTGTGTGTGTGTGTGTGTGTGTGTGTGTGTATGTGTAAAAAAGAGAGGGAGGGAGAGTTATCTAGCTTCCACGTATAAAGTTCTTAATTCATAACTCCTTTGATGAAGGAATAATATATGCAAGAATATAATAAAAGTAAACTAATAATACAAAGTACAATTTTGAAAATAAACCAATATAACATATATACATAGCATGAGAATGCCTGAATTTTGATACATGATGCATTCCTTTGCTTTATAACAAATTTAAATGTCTGTTAGATAAAAACTGTACCGCTACCCAATTTTAGTGCTTTTTTCCAAAAGCAGTAACAGTCTAGAAGACTTTCTATTTTATTTTGAGATATGTGATATTCAGACATTTGTTAAAGTACATAGATTCAGTTTCAATGGCACATCTATAGATTTTGCTATTCTGGTAACATCTTGAATAGCATCTACTTCTAAGCAAGTACTATCTAAGGTTCTAAAACTGCTGAAGCTTGAAATCAAATTTATTTCAGTTGTGGGTTTTTAATAAATTGAGATGAAATAAAACTCACTCCTTCCTCCCTGCAGGAACACAGAGCTATTGTTGAAGTATAGAAACTCAAGACTGTCTTTCTACTTGAAAGAACATTAATTACTAACACTTCTGGTAAGACAATAAATGTTCCAGGATAATATTAAATATATGTACAAAGATTACAACAACCAAAAGAACACAACAAAAAAGTAGAAATAGAAAAACACAATGGCCTGTAAAGAGGACACGTTTCAGAGTGGGACAAGATCTGCAAAAACAACAAATCTAACAATGGATTTCTATTCAGAACACAGAAAGTTCTCCAAACTCAGAGCACTAGGATTTGTCTCTCTGCTTCGTGACTGCATAGCTGCCAATGCCAACACCAGCAGCAGCCTTATGTGCTTGCCACCATGCCTCCCCTACCATGTTACACTGTAGCTCTTCAAACCATGAGCCAACATGAACCAGTCTTTCCTTTAAAAAAGAAGAAAATCAAAAGTCAGCAGTTCTAAAAAAGAATTAGAACATCACCAAAGGATAGGAAGAGACTTATCACCAAAGAGGATATGTGGGGCCAAATATACAAAGGAAAAGCTTTCAACATCACTAGCCCTTAGAGAAATACAAACTAAGATCACAATGACACAGTTACATACCCACTAAAATTAGAATGCTTGCAAGGACATGGAGAAACTCAGTGTCTCATACATTGCTTGTGGGACTATGACATAGCACTGCATTCTGAAAGATAACTTAGTTTCTTTTCAAACTACACATATGCTTATCAGACAACTCAAAAATCACAGTTCAGGATGCTCATCCCAAAGAAAGAAAAATAGATATACAAATAAAAACCTGCGCAGAGATGCTTATAGCAACTTTATTTGTGATCTTTAACAACTATATACAGTCAAAATATTACTTACTAAGAGAATGTCTAAACAAATTGTTATATCCATACCACAGGATGCTGCTTTGTAGTGTTGGATGATATACACATCTGTCCACTTAGATGGATGTTAAGGGATGCAAGCTTTCCTTTTTTAGAATAAGTGTCCTGGACTGTGATTTTTTTTGTATTATATGCTAAATATATGCTGAGAGAAAAAAAACCATCAAATCCAGAAGGTCATGTGCTACATGATTCCATTTATGTAGCATGCTTGAAATGACAAAATTATAGGAATGGAAAATTAGACAAGTGTTTGCTAGGGGCTATGAATGTCAGAGAGTAGAAGATAGTTGTGACACCAGCATGTTGATTATAGTGATCACTACACAATATGACAACACATAATAAAATGGTATAGAATTATCCCAACTATAGTTAGGTTAAATGTAATCACTGGGACAAACTACATGAAAGATAAACAAGCTTACTTGGTATTATATTTTGTTAATTTCTGTGAATCTATATAGTTCACAGCAAGAAGTCAGTCAGAACTAGATGCCTCTCCAGCCTTAAACCACCACTATGCTATGTGAATCAGCTTACAAGAGTGTTTCCTTCTCCAAGAACTATCTTCATCACCTCCCTCCACCTTCATGGGTAGATGACTTGTTGAGAAAAGTAACAAATACCCTTTAGAAGACTAGAAACATTTCAGGACCTCAAAGGTCTGCAGTCCCCTTTTACGATCCATTCCTGTCACTATTTTCTACAAACCACCCCTACATCTTCACAAGGAATATAGTTCCTTAAAGTCCTTCGTGGCTCAAGAAAGATTGTGCTAAGATATTCTAAGTCTCCTCCCTCCCCGAATTTGCAACCATAAGAGTTCTAAGTAAAGCCAAGATTAGGTCCCAAATCAGACACAACGTTAGGCCTAGGGCAACTGTTAACAGTTCATGGAAGGTGTTTTTCTTGCCTCTTAATTGCTTCTGAAGTTTTCACCTACAAATTGCCCTAATCCTTTTACCCCATGTTCAAATCTGAGCTACACCTTACCAGTTTCAAAAGAGGAAGATGTGTGACTAAGTATTCAGCAGATAACCTTGTTTCATTCCATTGTGTGTTACACTATGTGCTGATGTGGAGCAAAAGCACGGTGCAGCATTATCATCTGTTCATCTGTCATCATTAATCGTGGCACATTATAAAATGTTTATTGAACATAATATGGGCTTGGCAACTTACTTAGGCAAGCTTACTAATTTCTTTGTGTGGACAGTAGCAATACCAAAAGCTGAATTTGTTTCTGACATGGTTCATTTTTGATGTTAACTTCTATAAAAGCTGATGACAGTTTAACAGCTAGTCTACTTTATTTTTAGCCTTTCTCGGGGTTCTGTTATAGAATTAAGGCTTACAGAAAATGATTGTGACTCTTTTTCTCATTTTTCCCAAAGACAGTACATAGCAACTAACACTATAAATGAGAGAGAAGTTGGGGAGGGGTAACAACTCTATACAACGCATATCTAAGAGAATCTGAGCTTACATCTTTTTCAAAACTCTGGCTGGGAAAGAACTGTAGGCCAACCATTTTGTATTTTCTATCTTTTGCTCCTGGCCTTGAAAAATTATAAATGCTAAATTCCTTCCTACCATGCCAAAATAAACTAGTTTTGGAACTAAAAGAAGAAGCCGTATAAAATACTCTTGTGTGAAAGTGTAGGCCCTGACTATTCACACTGTGATCTGGCATTAGTCTCTCAGCTGAATGTCACAGGGTCACCTCACTAGCCTCAGAATAATATGCTGAAGGACATTCATAGAACAAATGAAAAGTAGAAAATATCATTCCAATAAACATTGTAGGGACAACTATATAATTGCCATGTCAAAGAATGAAGTTAAACCCCATCTTCACATGATATACAAAATGAGCTCAAAATAGACCATAAATGTCAACATCAGTTATGAAGTGACAAGACTTTCAGAAGTAAACAATCTTTGTGAACTTGGAGTAGGCAATGTTTTTTTTAATATTACACTAAAAATATAAGTGACAGCCTAGACATGGAGGTGCACACCTTCAATCCTAGAACTCAGGAGGCAGAGACAGGTGGAACTTTGTGAGTTCAAGGCCAGCATGATCTACAAATCAAGTTATAGGTCATTTTAGGGCAACACAGTGAGATCCTTTCTCAAACACAAACACACACACACCACACACACAATTTAAACTTGGTACTTCAAACTACACCAACAAAAAATGAAAAAACAACCAACAGAACAGGAGAAAATATTTGAAAATCATGTATCTAACATGGGAGCTGTATTCAGACCACATTAAGAAGCCATAACTCACTTTTAAGTAGGCAAATAATGAATAGATATTTTTCCAAAAGTGCATGCAAATGGCCAATAAGCACAAGAAAAGATGCTCAACACTATTAATCACTAAGGAAATGCAAATCAAAACCACAATGAGATACCGCATTACAGTCACTAGGTAGGATATATGACTCTCTAAACATGACCTGAAAAAAGATATCAATAGACATGCTAACATGGACAGGTAAAAGATCACAAGGCCTCAACCCTACATAAGGAACATTAAGAAATGCCAAGTGAAAGAGCAACAGTCTTCCTAGGGAAGAGCACACCAATTGATTATCCAATACTAAATGGCCAGCTCCAAAAACATATACATACAAGTAACATAATACAAACTGAATATTTATATATTTAGGAATGCTATATATGTGTAATATCAATTAAGGAAAAAACAGGCCATGAATTTGAAAAAGAATAAGGGGGTACATAAAAAAAGTTTGGAGGGAGAAAAGGAAGAGGAGGAATGATGTAACTATATATAATCTCAAAAAATAAAAAATATTTTATATATTACATAGTAATTGTTATTACTACATAACTACTATGTAATACATAGTATTATTTAATACTAGGTAAGTACCAATGAAGAAATAGAGAACTAGAACCCTGCTACATTGTTGGAGATGTAAAATAGAGTAGTCATTGTTAAAAACAAATTGGCACTTCCTCAATGTGTTAAACATAGCATCACCATGTAAGTTCAATTTTACCCGTATGTGTATTTCCATATGTTTTGTTTCCCAAGAGAAACAAAAACAAAGCCCACACAGAAACATGAACACAGATAATTCTACAGCATTATTCTTAATATGCAAAAAGCTCAAATAACCCAAAAATCTGATGAATCACTGAATATCATGTGGAATATTAATAGAGCAGAATAGTATTCTACATTAAAATATTGGGCTCTAATTCATGCTATAACATGGACGAACCTTATAAACACTCAAATGTAAAAGGTAGCCAAGCACCAAGGACCACATGATACATGACTATATCTTTGTAGAATATAAGCCAAGCGGAAACAGAGAGTAAATTCGAAGTTTCCAAGAGCTGGAAAGGAAAGGGAAAGTGGGGAGTAACTTCCACTGGGCATGGGGATTCCTTTGGAGATAACAAAAGATGTTCCAAAACTGTACTGTGGGAATAATCACATGGCTTTGTGAATATACTAAAAGACACTGAAGTATATGCTATGCAAATTATATTTCATCAGAACTGATTCCAAAACCCAAAAATGAAAAGCAACAGTTCTCTGTGTGAAAGTCACTGGGTGCCCTGTCATCTACTTTGGAGGGCAGTGTGACCACCACTGACTGACTAGAATTAACATGAAGCTGAAATTAAGGAGGAAAAACATTAGCCATCTTTGTGCCTGAAAGAAATCTATCCCAGAGGTGAGGAAGGTGAAAATGATACAGAAAACCACTTTCTGTCCCAGATGACGCCTTTAGGGAACTATCTCTTTGGGGAAAGAAAAGTCCTCGAAAGGATACAAAGAATCCAAATGGGACCCAGCTTCTATATAAGCTGTTGACATCACCTACAGAACCTGTTGCTGCTCTTTCTGTAATAGTGTAGCAGAAGGAAAGCTACAGAGTCCCTGAGACCTGAAGGGTCTCTACAGAAATATCACAAGGGAACTCAAGTATTAGTGATACTGGCCAGCGAGCGTCACTTCAAGTCAAGTGACAACAGCAGGAGTTTGCCCTCAATGTCTCATTTAATGTCACTAGAGAAAGACTGAGTTAAGTAACAATCTTCTCAAAGACAGTTTTCTAGGTAAGAGCGGTTTGTTCAGAACACCATTGTCTCCAAGCTCGGTCCTGTCCATGGTGTCTCAAGCCCTCCAGTATGTGTCCCAGATGCTAAAGCATGCATTACAGAGGATCAGCCTGTGCCATTCAGTACTGAGGGGACTAATATCAGGAACATTACATGGTTTTTAAATCATACCCCACCTCTGCTGAAAGTTGGGTCTATGAGATAAGGCAAGAAATAGTGACATTACCATATTGTTTCCTTCATAGCAAAATCTGAACCAACACAAAAGAGGAAAAAAATAAAAAGAGAGGAGGAGGACAGGAAATCAAACCAAACACTAGTCTAGGATTTGCCTGCTCCTTTGGGTCAGGCTAAATCCTCTGAATTATAAAGTATCCTGTCAGACTGGGACTCTTTAATGCCACCACCATCCCAATAACCATTGCTGTGGCAGAGATGACTATGCCAGCCAGAAAACCCTGTGACTAGGAGAATAAATGCAAACACACTGACAAATACATATGCATGCAGATGGAAGAGAAAGCTCCCCAGCATCTTTTCACTCATCTGCACCACTTACTTTTGTACTGTTGGGTGGGGCTTCACCACTGTTGTGGGCGCTGCCCCTCCAACAGCAGCAGCAGGCTCTTGGCTTTCTGTAGTTTGATTTTCAGTTCTGAATTTCCTGCGAATAGGCTTTGATGGAGGCTGAGCATGTGGTGCATCCTGTGGATCAAAAATAAACCCAAAGTGTTCAAAAAGATTTGTTTAATAATCTCTCCATCCATCGTGCCACTATCCACAGCTCTGTCACCAGGATCAGAAGACTTCTCTGTTCAAACTATATACCACAGACCTGTAGCTGATGCCTGGCTCAGCCAGTGCTGGAAGGCTGCTGGCAGTGGGTTGCAGCAAACAGCCCACCTGCCTTTCTTTAAAAATATACTGGGGGCAAGTGGGGATGGGAACATGAGGGACTAGGTGGGGGGGGGAGTACTGAAAGATCTAACCGGAAAAGGGGTCATTTCAGTGTAAGGTAGAAACCTGGTGCAAGAGAATCTCCCAGAAATCTATAAGGGTGACCCCAGCTAAGACTCCTAGCAAAAAGGGATGCATAGCCTGAACTGGTCACTTCCTGTGACTAGGCGAATCTACCAGCCACATAACCTTTAACCTAGTCTGTTCTAGGTAAAGGTGACACAAAGATTGTGGGAGTAACCAACCAATTACTGGTCTAGCCTGAGACCCATGCCATTGAAGTTAGCCCTGATACTGCCTGAAGCACCAAGACCCAGAGGCTGGATGGCCGAGAGATTTAGGATAGAACCAAACACTACTGGAGGGAAAATATGTCAATGTAGCAATGCCTAACAATATTCTGCTCTACTCATAGATCGGTGCCTAGCCCCATAGTCATCAGAGGCTTCATCCAGCAACCAGCAGAAATAGATGCAGACCACAGCCAAACATTAGGCCAAGCTCAGAGAACCCTGCTGCAGAGAAAGGAAAAAGATTGTAGGAGCCAGATGGGTCAAGGACATCACAAGAAAACCTACAGAATCAACTAACTTGGGCTCACAGGAGTTCACAAAGACTGAACCAACAACCAGGGAGCCTGCGTGGGACTGAACTAGGCCCTCTGCATATATGTGACAGTTGTGTAGCTTGGTCTTCTTGTGAGACTCCTAACACTGGGAGCAAGGGCTGTCTAATACCTGCTTTGGGGACCTGTTCCTCCTACTGAATTGCCTAGTCCAACCTTAATAGGAGAGGAAGTGTCTAGTTTTACTGCAACTTGAGACACCATGCCTGGGTGATATCCTGGGTGATGAAAAGACCGGGAAGCCCGATCTTTTCAGAAGAGAGAGGAGGAAGAGTAAATCGGGGTGCAGTGGAGGGCGAGGGTCTGAGAGGAGATGAGGGAGGAGAAATTGTGGTCAGGATGTTAGATAGATAGATAGATAGATAGATAGATAGATAGATAAATAGATAGATAGATAGACAGACAGACAAACAATTTCAAAGTCTGTAATGGTTTTAGTCATGTATTGATCATTCTCCTACTCATGATTACTACATGAAGTTAAACAAAAACGTCAATGTGTTCAAGGAAACAGTTGATCTGCTTCCTTAGAGGATTCTATGTCACCTTGCAAGGCCAGGGTCCACTCTCTTTGCTAAGAGAATGGCCTAGGAGACAATGCTGTAGAACAAGAAGAGGGTGAGAAAGGATGTGGGAAACATGATTTAGTGAGTAGTGCTAGTTGTACAGAGAACATGGGGCCCTACGACATGGCCAGGCACAGTAAAGGTAGCAAAGATGCAAGAAAAGCTCCTAACATCAGCAGGTGGGGAACAAGGAGAGGGGGACCAACAAAAACAAACCCGTATGGAAATGTGATAGTGCCACTTACTGCTCTGCATGCTAATTTTAAAAACTAATTAAACAACAACAAAGAAGAAGAACAAACTAGAAATAAATCATGGTACCAAGAAGGGAAGAGTGTTCCGCACACAGGAGGTGCTAACTGGGTCTTTAATGTCTGAACTAGATGGTCCCAGACTGTTGGTGTCTTCTTCAAAGAATTTTAAAATGATCACAAAAATGGCAAAGCAGCAAGAAGCTTGACTTAAAGAGATTTAAAGCATAGCAGGCAACAAGTCAGTCTCATTATTGAACAGTATGGGAATTGCTGAAGAAATCACTGGCTACTTGAGCTAGAGACCCCAGGAACAACAGGCTATGTTTGGGGCTCTCTTTAATGAGGTTCAAAAGAAGGAGAAGTTGGTTGCTAAGGGGTATAATATGGAGGATTGTATTTGATTGGCAGGCTTGAGTTATATTAGCCTTTTTTCTCACTATACATGTGCTTTTCTATGATACATCTGATTTGAATCGTATGCATACCCAATCATGCATACACTTAAGATGGTAAATAGGAGGTTTTCCTTAAAAGTTCATGCTGAAGACACAGTTTGCCTTAATGCACATGTATCCAAAAGTAGCTCAGGCCAGATGGACTCCCTGTATCTCATCCCTGATATGCTCTGGGGCATTTTTTCAAAGGAAATTGACCACAAAAGAATAACTACTAAATAAATGACAAGGCAGAAGTAATTTATTCCATTGTTTGAAGTAGGGAATACATGAAACTTGATGCAAGGAAAAGCCCTAGGTTTCTGGGTGAGTGATGTGTGCATATCCAAAACCAAGTGGAGTCCAAAGTTTCTAAGCTATTTCTATACTATCCTACCTCGTTAGCAAATGTATGAAGTCTTACTAAAGCTATCCAGCTCTTCCCGCATTTTAAAAATATTTATTTTTATATTTTATATGTATGTACCCAAGTGTATGTATGTGTCCCATATGCATGTAGTGCCCACAGAAGTCAGAAAGCAATGAGCCACCATTTGGGAGTTGGGAACTGAATCCAGCTCCTATGCAAGAGCAGTCTCTAAGCTATCTCTCCTGGCCCTCCACATTTTTTGATCTTGCCCAAAGCAAGGCAGCCATGTTTAGCTAGAAGGTTGAGGGGAGTCAAAACTGCCAGGGACATTCACAGTCAAGCCCCAGAACCTCCAGGATCCTAATTTGAAGAAAGAATTCATGCTTCAGAGCTGTGAATCAGTCACATTCACCTCGGTGGAAACTTTAAAGTGGTAGACTTGTAAGAAGCCCAGAGGTGGGTCTTTATACTTTTTATACCAGCACAGCAATTTCTTTCCGCTGCTCTTACCTTCTTTGCTGGACTACTTTCTGCTGCTTGGGAAGGAGCTCTGTTCAGCTGAGGGTGTAAGTCAGCTTCAGACACTGGCTCAGACTGCAGAAAGATCAAAGAGAAGGCATACATAAGGTAAACATATTACAGAAAACACTCTGGAAAAGTCACTTGGAGAGACCAAGTCACACTGATCTAGACTAAGTGGCAGGCAAGCTCAGTTAAGTCTGTTGATGCTTGGGCAAAATTCTCCACCAAAGACCATGCTATTCCCTTCCACATCTCCTGCCAGTATCATTCAAGAAAAAGAACCGAGACAGAGACCCACATTGGAGCACCGGACTGAAATCTCAAGGTCCAAATCAGGAGCACAAGGAGAGAGAGCACGAGCAAGGAACTAAGGACCGCGAGGGGTGCACCCCCACACTGAGACAATGGGGATGTTCTATCGGGAACTCACCAAGGCCAGCTGGCCTGGGTCTGAAAAAAGGCCAGGATAAAACCGGACTCGCTGAACATAGCGGACAATGAGGACTACTGAGAACTCAAGAACAATGGCAATGGGTTTTTTTTATTTTATTTAATTTTGTAATGTATATAGGTTGTTTTTTTTTAAATATAATTTTTTTATTGAAAAAAAAAAGATTTCCGCCTCCTCCCCGCCTCCCATTTCCCTCCCCGTCTCCCTTTTCCCCCTCCTCCCTCTCCTCTCCCCCTCCCCCCCCTCCTCTCCCCCTCCCTCTCCAGTCTGAAGGGCAGTCAGGGTTCCCTGCCCTGTGGAAAGTCCAAAGTCCTCCCCGCTCCATCCTGGTCTAGGAAGGTGGACATCCAAACTGGCTAGGCTCCCACAAAGCCAGAACATGAAGTAGGATCAAAACCCAGTGGCATTGTCCTTGGCTTCTCGGCAGCCCTCATTGTCCGCCATATTCAGAGAGTCCGGTTTTATCCCATGGTTTTTCAGTCGTAGTCCAGCTGGCCTTGGTGAGCTCATAATAGATCAGCCCCACTGTCTCCATGGGTGGGTGCACCCCTCGTGGTCCTGACTTCTTTGCTCATATTTTCCCTCCTTCTGCTCCTCCTTGGGACATTGGGAGCTCAGTCCAGTGCTCCAGTGTGGGTCTCTGTCTCTATCTCCATCCATAGCAATGGGTTTTTGATCCTACTGCACGTACTGGCTTTGTGGGAGCCTAGGCAGTTTGGATGCTCACCTTACTAGACCTGGATGGAGGTGGGTGGTCCTTGGACTTCCCACAGGTCAGGGAACCCTGACTGCTCTTTGGGCTGACGAGGGAACGGGACTTGATTGGGGGAGGGGGAGGGAAATGGGAGGTGGTGGTGGGGAAGAAACAGAAATCTTTAATAAATGAATAAATAAAAAAAAGAAAAAGAACCATGATCATATCATATATTTTCACATATAGATTTCTTAAAACCCAATACTTTACAAAAACTATAAAAAAAATTATCAGAGGAGAAATGATGTGGGATGTCCTTCTGCATACATGTGTTGCTTTTATTGGTTGATGAATAAAGCTGTTTGAGCCAATTCTTAACAGAGTAAATCCAGGTGAAAAATCAGAAGAGAGAGAGAGAGAGAGAGAGAGAGAGAGAGAGAGAGAGAGAGAGAGAGAGAACAAGAGTAGGTGGAGTCAAAGAGATGCCATGTAGCTGCTGAAGGAGAAAGATGCCTATCTGTAGGCCACAGCATTGTGGTGATACATAGATGGATAGAAATGGGTTAATTTAAGATGTAAGAGCTAGCTAGAAATATGCCTAAGACATCAGCCAAACTGTGTGATAATTAATAAAGTTTCTGTATGATTATTTAAGTCTGGGTGGCTGGGAAATGAACAGTCTCTGTTTACAGAAAAAGGGATAGAAAATAACTTAAGGAGCACTAAGAAAAACCATCAGCACCATAAAAGACCCATAATTTTAATATTAAATTCATAATAATGAAACACTGTATGGGCTGGAGAGATGGCATAGCAGTTAAGAACTACATATTCAGAGGACTGAAATTTAGTTCTCAGCACCCACACCAAGTAGCTCACAACCATCTATAACTCCAGCTCCATGAGAGAAGATGTCCTCTTCTAGTCTTTGCACGCACCTACACACACACACACACACACAGTAAATCTTTAAAGAAATAAAACTCTAATAAATATAGCCATTTACCTTTAAAAAGGAAGGATATATGTAATGGGTACAGCAATTGGAAAGGTTGATTACTGGGTGCACAAAGACTGATGAGAGCTACCCCTTAAGCATTTCAGGACACAGCACATAGCCAAATGGAACACAGAGTAAATGGGCCTTACATAACGCTCCCTGTGTCCCCAGGGCTTGCTGCCTTAGCTGTGTTAGAGTAGTTTGCTTTTGGCTGTTATTAACCAGTGATGGAAAATATTAGCATGATGAGAAAACCAGCTACTAAGGAGTAAAGTGACTCCCACATTTCACTGGTATCAGTCTTTCATTTACTCCAAAACTAATTTACACCACAAAAGCACACATTGTAGCACAACCAACTGCCACTCAGCTCTTCACACAGCTGTCTCTAGCCTCCTACAGTGTGCCTTCTTTCCGGTGGCACTACCGAACAGGCTGGCTCCCAGGGAGCCAACAGTAGCAGATTTTGGCCACTTCTTGTATTCTTCTCATCTACCTACTTTCCAAAATAGCACCCTTGGTAATCTCAGGTGGCTGAAAAGTGACAATCTCCCAGTTGTAATTACTCTATCTCCCTTTCTTGTCCTGACTGCTCTTGGCCCTGAAATAGGGACTTTCTTGGGGTTCTCTGTCTTTTGTTCTCTTGACTCAGTTTCCTTTCCCAAGATAATCCCATCTACTCCTGAATTTTACTTATTTTTCATTAATTAATTCATTTATTGTTTGTACATGTACATATGGGCCACGGTACATGTGTGGAAGCCATAGAGGACCTCTTGTGGGAATCAGTTTTTTCCTTCCAAGATGTGAGTCGTGGGGATTCTGTTCAGTCTGCAAGGCTTGGCAGCACCCACCTTTACCCACTGCACCAACTCACTGGCCTATTTATTTAGTTATTTAGTTATTTTACAGCACTGGAGATTGAACCTCAGGCTTCACACATAGGAGGCATGCACTCTTTTATCCAAAATCTCCAGCCCTTGTTCCTGCATTTTATCCTAAACAATTCTCTACCTCTTTTAAATTATATAAAAGCCTCCAAACTGCCTGATTCCAAGTTCCATGTATTTCTTACAGCTTCTCCTTCCCTTGGGGACAGTTGTATCATTCATGCTGCTGCTGTTGCTCTGATTAGACTCTATGACAAACTGAACTCTATGTATGCATCATATATTGCTCAAGTGTTCTGCATGAATTATGTCACATCATCACAGCCTTAAGAAGTAGTTAGTATCCCCAGACTACTGATGACAAAATTAAAGAAGTCAAGAATTCACCCAAAGGCGATACAAATGCAAGGTCTGAGGCCAGTTTCAAATTCCAAAGCTAAGCTTGTTACCATGGTCTCAAATTCTAAAGCTAGGCTCGTTACCATGGTACAATACATCTCAGATACCTGCAGGCCTCAATGCTGTTCACGAAAGGCATTATATAACAGACAGTTGCTGTTGACTGGCTATGCTGACATTCAAGGATGAACAAGGCACTGCCTCTGCTTACAAACATCTGGAAGGTCAGTGGAAGAGGCAAATAAATAAAGACGCATATTTCAATGCAATGTGGTAGAGAAGAGTGGGGATTATAGGAGCACGCATTCTTGTAGAACAGTTAAGACCGAGTACTTAATGCTTCAGCTGAGGTCTGAGTGACATGTATGATGCAATCAGCTACAAGACGTGTGGATGGCAAGAGAGGTAGGTCCAAAGAGAACTCACAAAGACCTATATATACTCAGTCCAGCAGAAATTTAGCTTGGAGTACCACAGAAGACTGAGGCCAGTCTCTCAGAGAGGAAGCTGAGAAGGAGCAGTGGCTTAGCTGGGGTTTTATTGCTATGAAGAAATGCCATGAATACAGCAACTCTTATAAAAGAAAAACCATTTAATTGAGGCTTGTTCACAGTTTCAGATGTTTAATCTATTACCATCATGGCAAGAGTCATGGAGGTGCACAGACAGACTCGATGCTGAAGAAAGAGCTTAGAGTTCTATATGTGGATCAGCAGGCAGTAGAAAGAGAGAAGACCATGGAATCCGGCTTGGGCATTTGAAACCCCAAAGTGCACCACCAGTGACAAATTTCTTCCAACAAGACCATACCTACTCCACACCACTCCTAATGTCACTCCCTAAGCACTTAAACATTTGAGTCTATGGGGACCATTGTTATTCAAACCACCACAAACAGAAAGAGGAGAGCTTGTTTTCAGGTATGTCAAGTTCAAGTGAAGTTCCATACATTTTCAGCAGTCTGGAAAGTGTAGCATTCACTTCCTTGTCCCTGGGAGTTCTGAGTCACACTCCAAGATCCATGAGTCAAATGTCAGTTTTCTGAGCAGCTGAGTGGGGGCCTCACTATCCACTCAAATACAGGGCTTCTGATGAAGAATCCATCTCGAACCTGAGGTCCCTTCCTGCCTGTCACTGGCAATTTATTACTTGGAAGGTATATGCTCTGGCTCCAAGTCTATGCATGCATGCCCCTGCAGGGACCACAGGTGTTCAGAGACAAATCTCAGCAGGCAGGAAAACAGAGGAGGAGTGACAGGTCCAGGTATTCTGACTTTTGATGTTCCAGTTCTCTCCCACTGCAAAGCAGACAGAGAAGTGTGCCTTCCACCAATTCCCTGTGGAGATAAGTGAGTCTCCTTATGGAAATACTGAGGGAAAGGACAAAGTGACCTTTTTGACATAAATGAGGATTGTGAGCACAGCAGATTGTAGTATACTTTCTTTGTTACTGCCCCCTAAAAATTAGCAGCCATCAGGTAGCAAGCTGAGGAGGCAGTGGAAAGATTTGCCTGAGATGGCGCTTTTCCATTTATGAATATGCCTTCTTGAAACTGTATGCAGTGGCCCGGGCATTCCTGCTCTAGGACTAAGAACAAATAGCTGCATAATATTAGGTAAGGACCTCCCTACCACCTTCTGTTACCTCATGACTGATTCAAAACGGGTTCGTCTACTGAGTAGTCAACAGAATGAATCTCACAAAGGATGTAGCATAGGAATTGGGGAGGTAGGTGACAGAAAATGGCACAGGGAAATAAAATTAGCTCGGTGGTAAGAAAAATTAAAGATGGGGACTAGAGAGATAGCTCAGTAATTAAGACCACCACCAACTGCTCTTAGCCAGATGTCCTGAGTTCAATTCCCAGCATCCACATGGTGGTTCACAGCCATCTATAGTGGGAGCTAATGTCTCTTCTGGCATGTAGGCATACATGCAGATAGAGAACTCATATACATAAAATAAATAAATAAATCTTTTTTAAAAAAGAAAAAATGAAGTTGAGATTTATACATGCAAAACTGTCTCATCTCAATAAGCTGTGCTGTTTTCCTTCACGAAAATGGCATGAGCCTCCCATCAGGCTTTGCAGCTGAGTGGCAGAATAAACTGGGCAGGTTTATTTGCTATCTCTTCACGCTGCTATAAATGTTCAGTTTTGGAAGAATGGTGGCGCATGGAATCAGGAATTCCTCAGTAGCTGTTTTTTCCTCTGTGGATTCAAGAAAGCGTAGGTGGGAAAGTGTCTACTCCCACAGCAGTATGGCTTTGTCCAAAAGTCCTGGTTGTATGAGCTGAACTATAACTCCCAAACCTACTGGAAGCAGTGTATATTTGGTTTCTAACTGATATTACAAACAGAAGTCTTGCTTTCAAGGCTCCATGTGAAGCAACATATACTCAGTCAGGATGCAGAGAGCCAAGTCACTGAAACTCAGGCTAAGGTTCAAAATACATATTTATATGTATTTATAGATAATACATATAACATTTTATTTCATAACTTTTTAGTTTATATTACTTGTACATAATAAGTTTCATTATGACATTTTCACATATATATAAAATGTATGTTTATATATAATGTATTTTGATCACATTTACCCTGTTACACTCTCTTGTCTCCCTTCCACTCCGCTGATCCTTTCTTCTTCCTTATGAGTCCTACTTTTGTATTTGTCTTTCTGTTGTTTTTTTTTTTTTTTTTTGGTGGCTCATTGAGTGTCATTAGGGTTGTTTATCAAAGCAGAGGCGAGGGGCACTGCTAGCGCACTGAAGACAATCTCTCCCATCTGCAGTCACACTGACTGCTAGGTGGGCTTCATGAGCTCTTTCCCCTGCCGTGACAGATTTTAATGGGCCTAGCTGTATACTGGCCATGTACAGATAGTTGGAAATTCAGTGATTCGAAGGTGCAATGACCAGGTCCTGTCTGGAAGTCAGCACTGCACACCACTCCCCCTCTTCCTCCAGCTTTCCATTCTTTCCACTTCTCTCCTGTGATGTCTTGTAAGCCCTGTAGGAGGTCCTGGAGATGTCCCATTAGGGCTGCACATTCAACAGCCACTATTTTCAACACTTTGACCAGTTATAAATCTCTGTATTAACCACCACTCACTGAAAAAAAAAAGTAGCTTCTTTCACCAAAGCTATGAGTAGCACTAATCTATGGTCATAAACATAGTTTTTTATCAGGCAATATGACAGGCATACATGTTCATTAAACAAAAGAACAGCAATAGCTTCCCTAATGGGGCTTATAACCTTCGCAGCCACTGGCTTTTGACTACATATATACAATGTTTTAATGTTAATATTCCTCTTCCTCTAATACAAATGTAAATATTTTCATTTTAATTTTGCAATGAAAAAGTCTCATTAGATAACAACGTGATACTACTCTGGATGTAAAAAATTAACCTGGTACTTTGCATTAGCATGACTGATGAGACAATATGGCCTTTGCTCAGTGGACTTACCAGAAACAGCCATCGGCCCAGAGAGGCTAAGCATTTCTGTGCATTCATTTATTCAGTTACAGAGATTTCTTTTGTCTTTGGCATGCCAGGGACAATGGTAAAAGTATGGATATAAGAAGGAGGCAAATGGCTGTCAAAGGTTCCACAGTGTCCTGCTTAGATCAGCTTTATGTAGATGGTACACCCATCCAACTAGCTGCTCTGAGTGCTGGCTACTAAGGTCTTACAGCTGTTATCTTCTCAATGGAGGAAGCCTGCCTCCCAACCCCACCCTCAGCAGTTCACAGATAATGGCTCACTTGTAGATGGATAGAAAGGCAAGTTTCCTCCTCAAAGAGGATAACTCTGAGATGTAATTTATGGTCCCAAATCCCCCTGTGTAGAGCAGACTTAGCTCTTTCCCTTTCATCATGCTTACCTCTTCTCTTTCTGGAATTTTTCCTGAAGAGAGCTCCCTTAATAAATCCCTTTCTAAGAATCTTCACCTCGGGCCACGCTTCTAGGGATGCTGACACGAGGCACTACACAGCATGCTCCCAGAAGAGAGGACTTCAAGTGTCCACACACACTTTCCCCTGGTGTTCGTTTTTGCCTTTATGTGTCTTTCTGACTCTTGGACCACTTGCCTTGCAGGAAGCCAGTTGTCATACCATGAGGGACACCCAAGCAGTCCTAACACGGATCTAAGCAAGGAAGTGAGGTGTCCCATCAACAGCCCTCTTAGCAATGGATCCCCCAGCCCAACTGACCATCCCTCCTTGATATCTTGACAATAACTTCAAGGAAGACTGTGAGTCACATAATCAACCAACCCACTCCCAAATTCCTCGTCTAGAGACAGTTACACATATTAGTTGGCCTAGTTTCCTTTTTTGAAGGTGATCTAATGTTCCAGAGTTTAGGATCTGATTAGGGTAAAGCAAGGAGAAAGTATGGGAGAAGAAGGCTGGCAGGGATGGAACATGAACTTGCACTATCTAAAACATATTTGGTACTATTACCCACTTCTATGCTTTTCTACACTGCATGAGGTAGAAGCGTGGGAATGGCTAATCTTTTTGGTAAATTCTTAATTTCTTAAATTACATTTCTTTCCCTAAGAAACAGCACAGCACTTCCTGTTATCCTGGCCAGACTTAGCCCCATATCTGTGAATGTTGAGAATTTGTAGCTTAGCCCAAGGGTACTGGGGCTACTGACAGACTTTATGTAGAGAGTGACCTGATTTGCTATGCATTTGCAAAAGATTATTCTGGATTCAATGAGTGGAAAGAAAGCAACTGAGTGAAGAAAATTCGATTATAATACTGAAGAAGAAAAGGAAACAAGAGATGAGTGTTATGTAAACCGTGTTACAGCCAGGTATGGTAGTGCACACCTGTGATCTCAGTGCTTCAGACAGAGAAAGGGAAACTGCAAGGTCAAAGAAAGTCTGGGCTATCTACCAAGATCAAATCTCAAGAAAATAAAATAAACAATTAGTAAATAAAATAAGCCAGGTAGACAAGAATGGGAACAGGCAGTTATGAGTATATTTAGACTAGAAACCAGATACAGGCTTGGTGACTGATGAAATATGGTCGTGAAAGAAAAGAACAAAATAAGAACCTCAAGTTTTTACCTTGGATGATGGGTAAATAGTTAAGAGCAAAAATAGCTCAAAGCAAGAGAAAAAAATTATGGGCATAGAACAACTAAATATAATTAAGCAGATGTAGCACGACACGGTGCTAGAATAAGCCGCATAATTCCCTGTGGCAGTAACTCCCTAATGCAGCTACCCAGGGAGGATTAATCCATGAATTGTCTAGAGCAGGGACAGGCAAGCTTTTCCCATAAAGGGACATACAGTAAATATTTTAGGTTTAGGGGACAGCAGTCTCTACTGTTACTTTGCCACAGACAATACAATGAATAGCCATAGCTGTGCTCCAAGACACCTTATTACAAAAATTGATGATGGATAGACTTGGCCATAGATCATAGTTTGCCAACTCTTGATATAAAAGGAAAATATATAAGGACCAGCTTGGAAAGCATCACCTCGCCTATCTCTTCCTTAAAACTTCATGGAACACATTATATACTCCATGCTCTGAAATGCTGTGAGGGAAAGGAAGCCACTTGCCTCTGCTTAACCACAGTACTTCTTAGACTTCATTTACTTCTTTCATGTTATTCCTATTAGTATCCAGCAGAAGCAATGCTCTATGGAATATACTGTGAGAACACTGAGACCAGAATTACTGGAATGAATTCACAACATACCATTTGACTTCAATGTCATGGCCCACAGTGCTGGTTAGTTTTTTATGTCAACTTGACACAAGCTAGAGTCATCTAAGAAGGAACCTCACTTTGGAAAATACCTCCATAAGATTGGGCTTCAGGCAAGCCTGTAGAGCATTTTCTTAATTGATGATTGATATGGGAGGCTCCAGCTGATTGTGGGTGAGAACACCCCTATGCTGGTGGTCTTAGGTCTATAAGAAAGGAGGCTTGAGTGAGTCATAAGGAGCAAGTCAAAAAGCAGCATTCCTTCATGGCTTTTGCATCAGTTCCTGTCTCCAGGTCCCTGCTCTGACTTCCTTCGATAATGAATAGCATCTTAGCTACTTTTCTATTGCTGTGACAAGACATCATGACAAAGGCAACTTATGTTAAAAATCATTTAACTGGGTGGTTTGCTTACAGTTTCAGAGGACAAATCCATAACCATCATGGCAGGAAGCATGACAATAGACAGGCAGAGAAGCTGTGGGAGCCGCAACTGAAGCCTTAATTCTGATCCACAAATTGTGGGCAGAGTGAGACTAAGACCCAGAATGGGCTTATGAAACCTCAAAGCCCACTCCCAATGACATACGTCCTTCAACAAGGCCACACCTCCTAATCCTTCCCCAAACAGTTCCACCAACTAGGATCTAAGCATTCAAATATATGAGCCCATGAGTATCATTCTCATTCAAACCACCACAAACAGTAATGTAGCCATGCAAGCAAAATGAACAATTTCTTCCCCATGTTTCTTTTGGTCATGGTGTTTCATCATAGCAAATAGTAATCCTAACAACGGTACCCATAGTCCATCCCTGGTCAAAAACATAATAGAGGCCTTCAAGATGATTTAGCCAGTAGAAATTTCTCCACTAAGTTGGATGACTTGAGTTTAATGCACAGAACCTACATAGTAGGAGAGAACCAAATCCCAAAAGTTTTCCCCTGACCTCCACATGTGCAATATAGGGTATGCATGTATATACATACATGTGCATGCATACACACGCACATAAACATAAGACAATAAACTTTAAAACACAGAAACAATCATGTGGCATTACAATCTGTGAATTTTTAAATAATAATACAATACAATTCTTGTTCCACTGAGGCAAGCTAACTTAACAAAGGTCCTAGTCCCAGATCTGAGCCTAGGTGCTCATCACATTTCCTACCTGGGTTACTGCAAAAACTTGAGCAGATTTTTTTTTATCCCAGAATTTAAGTTGTTGGTTCCAGACCAACACATCCTGCATTGGAGTAATTTAGCTTACATTTCATACTAACTCAAAGCCATATAGTGGGAGCCTAAGGTTTGCTACATACAACACAACCCCTCTACCAGGCAGAGGTTTCCATCATCTGACTCATAACATGTTTCATTCAAACATATAGAGCCTGCTCTGGGCATAGCTACATTCCACATCTTCTAGCCCAGTGGTTCCCAAATAAAGCTGGTAGAAGAGAATTATCTAGGGAAGTTTAATAAACTGCAGATATCAAGACAGTACTGCAGACTTTCCTCATCAGAATTCTCCTAGGAGTAGAGTATTAGAAACTTAGAATTTTAACAAGCCCCACTGTGGTTTTTACACAGCCAGCCCAGACCGACTGGAGGCCACTGATGGACCAAATTTTTCATTTAAGAGATGAGAAAATCAAGTCTCCAAGATGCTAGTCAGGACTGGGCCACGTGTGCTCTTGTAATGACTGACTAAGCTTCTGAATTGTTTGCTCAGCTACTTATCTATGGAATGGAAGAATAAGTCATGAAACTGTAAGTGCAATCAGTAGTAAGATTTGGTTTAAAAGTCGATTTTGGAACAGAAATGTCCAATTTTATTTTTGAAGTTTAACTGCAGAACTTTGCCAAGGTATAGATAATTGGTGATTTTTAAATTTCTGCAATATCCATGCTATTGGAGGGTTAAAAAAAGAATCTCAAGCTCTGTTTAATACTGAAGATCCCAGAAGCAAGAGCTAAATTCCAGAGAGATAACTGGGCAAAGCTGCAGCAGCCTTCTGGGAATCTTTCAGCATCATTTCAGCATCCTAAATGTCAGTGAGTGCCTGATTTTTAACTTGGCTACATCTTTGCTCAGCAAAGCCCCACCAGAAAGTCATGTGATAAAACCTAAACATAGAAGATTTAAAAAAAAAAAGGAAAAAAAAAAACAGCCAGCAGCACCATAGCCACAGCAAACCCTATCAGTCCAATACCAGTTTCCAGAGCTTTCTAAGGACTCACAAGAATTTTTACTAGAATCCACAACCCAAATCACCTGCAAAATAGTGAAACAAAACTGAACTGTAAGGTCCTGGAAAGCATAATGTGTGCCTTCCTTTGTTACATCTTCCCAGTGCCTAGCCTACTTGCGATCAAACAGGGAGTGCTGCAATCAACAAGTGGAAAAAGACAGAAACAAACTCAACACTGCTTTGTGTGCCACTGAACAAGAAGCAATGGGAATAGCAGAATAAAGTAAGTACTGGGTACACATGATGGAGTCAAATCCAGTGTGTGCTCTTACTAAGTGTGTAACCTGGTCACATTCTTGACCTCTCTAAGCTGTAGTTTTCTCATCAGCAAAATGAGGATAATCTATCTAATTCACAGCACTGTGAGGATTAAGCAGAATATCTTGTCCAGAATGCTAAGCAGAATTATATAATAACTGTTCAATAATGGCAGCTACTATTAGGGCTAAAAGTACAATTGATTTCTCAGGCATAGTTTCAGTTATTGTAAACAGCAACCAATTTCAATGTAAGTCACATTTTCTCCATTACTGAATAGATGGAAACCTACAGAGAGAACATGCAGGCTCCAGTTTAGAGTAAAAGCCACAAACTATCCACAACCCGAATCTGTGTCACTGGATATTATTCCTATCAGTACTGGAGGGGAGAAGCTAAAATATACAGTGCCTGTAAACCTTCAGACTTCATGGCTACCTCCACCACAGTCGCCTCACAGCAGACCAATCCAACCTGGGGGACCCCAGGGAAAACACTGCCAAAGTCCCCAAACATACTTCAGTGATAGGTAAAATCAACAACTATGAACTAAACCCTGGGTTCAGCAGTCACATGGTTGAACCCCTTAAGGACTGTGAAAACCCACTGGATTATGGACAACTATGAAACATGCCTGTTCTTACAACTAAAGGGGGTACCTTACTGGGGGATAAAAAAATAAATCAAGCTTTTAACCATGATTGAGGTTTGGTTTCTTCTGTTTGCAATTTCTATTAACAGAAGAGAGATCTGAGCCGAGTCTGCACATCGTTCTCTCTATCCCACACCTGTAGTGAAATCCATACCACAGTTCTCAAAGACACGGTTGTCTTTGGCAGGCTTTTTTTGAGAGTTGGGTTGCCCATAAATTGAATAAAGATGCCTTATGCAAGCTTCCTGACTGCCCAAACAGGCACAGGCACCCAATTCAAAGGCATCTCATGATGAGGCCTTAAGAAAGCCTCTTTGCTTCTCCCCCATTGCTGTCTCTGAGTGGTGGAGTATTAAAATAGTATCCTCTCTAATCACTTTTAGTACACAGTCAAGCTATTCCTACTAAATGTCTATTTAATAGTGATACTATTTAATACTCTTACTATTAAATATTATTACTATTAAATGTCCATATTTGGGTTGACACAGCCCTTTCTGGATGAGCTTTATCTATGAGAGGAAAATGGCTTTAAATTTTCAATTAGGAATAGTTTATCAACAAGGAGCTACAAAAACTATGGAATAGTTGGGAAGCAACTATAAAATAAGTTAGCACTGTTGAGAATGTACAATTAAGGTGGCTGGAGAGATTGCACAGCAGTTAAGAACACTTGTTGCTCTTGCAGAGGACCTGGGTTAAACTCCTAGCACACACATGGGCATCTCACAACCATCTACAACTCCAGTTCCAGGGGATCCAGCACCCTCTTCTGACCTCCACAGGCTCCAGGCACATATGTTCTTCAGAGACATGCATGCTACCAACACTCATATGCATAAGATAAAATACATAAATATGGTTGAGTATGGTGATGCATGCCTTTAATCTCATCACTCAAGAGGCAGAGTTCATGAGTTCAAGGCCAACCTGATCTACATAGCTAGTTCCAGACCATCCAAGGCTACATGGTAAGACACTGTCTCCAAAAGTCAAAAATAAATAAATTTGAGAATACAGAGAATGTGCAAGTGGAAATGGATGGCCACCAATGAAACATGCCTGCATTAACACCATGCAAAACTGTTTTATAGTAGCTCTGAAAGTTAAACACATACCTAGCTTATGATCCAGGAAATTCTACTCTTTATATCCAAAAGAAATTAAATTCAACCACTCAATACCTTGGACATGATGGTGCAGAGTGGCACTATTGATCATTGTCAAAATCTGAAAACTACCCAATATCCATCAACAAGAGCAAGCTAAGATATTGGCATATGTAGTAGAATATTATACAGCAACGGTCACATATGATGTTTCAAATATCTCTCAAGCAATGGAAGTCAGAAAATAGTACATAATACACAATTTAACTTATGTAAAGTAGAAAAACAGAGTTAATCTATACTGTTAGAAGCCACAACAGTGCTAATCCTAAAACTAGGAGATAGTTACAGGAAAACAGCATGGATGGAGGGTACTTCTGGAATGTGGATTATATTCTTTATTTGTGTGTACATTACATGTGTGTATTGTTCATCTTTTCAAAATTTATTGAGTTTCACATTCAATGTACACGTTTCAATATTCCTACATTAGACATCAATAAAAACTTTAAGACATAAATTCAGCAGAGCCAATTTCCTGCAATGTCCCTAAAGTGCCACCTAGTGGCACTAGCTAAATGTATACAAAAAAGAAATTTCACCTCAAGCAACTGCAAAGGTAGGGCTCTGTTGTAACCAATGTACAAGAATTGGGTTAAAACAGTGCCCTAAAGTAAAATCGCTATTGTGATCCCAAGCGGTAGATGCTCATGTTGCCTGCAGTAAAGAATCACCAGAAAGGAGTCAAAGGCAAGTCAAGCTCCAGCACACAGCATGTTGGTACCAGTGAGCTGATGATGCACACCTCTCCCTTGCTCCGCCTGTGATGCACAAGGGGAAAATGTTGGAATATTACCAAACTAACAGCACTGAAGGCCTACAAACGAGGCTTCCACTACATCCTCCAGAAAGAGTGGGGAGCAACATGCCATCAGGTTGGCAGCAGAGTGGAGCACTTCAGAGGGAGCAGAAAACCTGCTTTATTCTGGTTTTTCTGGGCAGCCTTATTTAGTTCTTCTTCAAGACAGCAAGCTTTTGAAGTTCCCAGCTGAATAAAAGATATTTATCAAGACTTTTGCTGGTTAGTTCTGAAAGATAGTGCACCTTAGTCAGACACAAGTCTTCAAGAAAAAAATAATAAACGTACAAATAATACACACAGGCACCATGATCCCTGAGTTGGGAGACTGTAGGTTCAACGACAGATAGGATGGATGGTCTGCCCTACTTTCCACCCGTTCATCTCATTTACATTAGCTTCACTGGTGTAAGAATTCTCTTTAGACTTGTATTCTCCCGGAGAGAAGGCTGAAGAAAGATGGCGTGCACATGCCTCTTGCCAACACATTCTCCGCCTTCCCATTTCTGTTATGAATGGAAACTGGTGCTGATACAGGCAGAAGACAAGCTCACAGAGGGTCACAGACATGAAGAAGAAAGTGATTTGAAAGTAGCTGTGCTACAAGTACTGTAATCCCAGCACCAGGTAGGCTGAGACAGGAGGATCACAAGTTAGAGGTTAGTTTAGGCTATATAACAAGACTGCTTCAAAAAAAAAAAAAAACCATAAAACAAAAACAAAGGGTTGGTAAAGAAGTTCAAGGGTAAAACACTGGCCTAGCATGTGTGAAACACTGGGTTTGACCCTTCCCATTACCACCAAAAAAAAGAAAGGAAGAAAGAAAAGTAATTTTTATTACAAGTGGTCACATGCCCTAGCCCAGCACTCATTATGGGCTCATGGCTACTAATTTCTGGCTATCCCAAGTTTTTCTTCATTTTTCAACTAGATCTCATCCTTTTGTTTCACTTGGCTTGGAGTGATAATAATAACAGCTCCTCCTGAATGTATATGTCAGGAGTGATAATAATTTTAACAGCTCCTACTGAATATATATACATTCATATATATGTGTGTATGAACTCTTATTGGAAGTATATACATTCATAAATGTACATATATGTGAGTGCATATACATATCAGTCATATGTCAGGTAAAAAGTGACCTACAGATTTTCAGTCTTTTACTTATCAAAATAGATACTCCTACTATGTCCATTTTCAAGATGAAACTGAGGCATGGAGACAATAAGTACCTTGCCCAAAGTCACAGAGCCTGTAAGAGACAGATTCGAAACCGAAGCCCATGTTTTTAGTTCCTTTCTCTAACTGCATCCCAAAGCTCAATTTTTATTATCTTCCACTGCCACTGCCCATTGAGGCCAGAGTACATTTTTGTTTCTTGCTTTCGTTTTTGTTGTTGTTGTTGTTGTTGTTGTTGTTGCTGTTGTTTTGGGTTTTTTTGTTTTGTTTTGTTTTTTGCTTTCTGTCACTATCTAGATATGAGGAAGGGGGATGAATAAGAGAAACAAGGACTTCAGGAACCTGGAAATCAACCCTAACTCACCCCCTGGGGGGAAAGCAAGCTATCTTGTTTTTTAAAGGGAAAACAATGGCTAGCTACTGCCTATAATCCTTAGCAGTGAAGCACGAGGAGATGGGCATAAATGAGCCACATGGAATAGGATAGTTATATCCAGGTACCATGAGAAATGCAAAGCAGATGGTTTGGGAAATGACTACCTTCGGAGACTAAGGAGCTGTGAAGGAGCTATAGGATACGGCTACCATCCCTACCTTTGTGCTCCCATCGTTCTCTGCGAAGTGCGGTCTTATAGTCAGTCCATTCCACTAAAGCCTAATGAAGTTACTACACAAAAAAATGGCAAGGATCAGAAAAAAATGCCAGCAAAGTAAGAGTTATACAACAAGACAGTATAAGGAGCATAATAAAAGGGGAGACCAATAAAAAAATCAAGTCACTAGCAATGAGATAAACAAACTTCATTTTAAAAGTTTTTAAAAAATATAATATACTCCTGATGTGTCTGATTGGTTGTTAAGAAAATAATTAATTATGAGCCAGGCAGTGGTGGCACATGCCTTTTAACCCAGTACTCAGAAGGCAGAAGCAGGTGGATCTCCGTGAGTTCGAGGTCAGCCTGGTCTACAAAATGAGTTCCAAGACAGCTAGGACTGTTACACTGAGAAACCCTGTATGAAAAACCAAAAAAAAAAAAAAACACAGAAAGGAAGGGAGGGAGGGGGATAAGAGGGAGAGGAGAGAGAGAGAGAGAGAGAGAGAGAGAGAGAGAGAGAGAGAGAGAGAGAGAGAGAGAGAGAGAGAGAGAACACTATGGTACTTTTCGAATGAGAAATGTCCCACATAGGCCCATGTATTTGAATACTTGCTCCCCAGTTGAAGGTTGTTTGGGAAGGTTATGGAACCTTCAGAAGATCGAGACTTGCTTGTAGAAGCATGTCATGAAGGTGAGTTTTGAGATTTTACAGCCTTGTCCCCCTTCCCTCTGTGTGGACTGTCTGTATGATGCCCTCTCCCACCATTGTGGAATCTAACCCTCTGGAATCAGAAGCTAAAATAAACACTTCCCCCCTAAGTTGCTTTTGGTCATGGTATTTCATCACCACCATTACCATAGAAGCATCAATTAGGTTAGCATCTGTAAAGCACTGCCACATAAGCACGAAGAGCTTCATAAATGAATGAAGTAAGGAGGGTTCACAGGCTCTCTGTGCTCTGTAGACTTCTCAAACCAATTCTACAGTGCACGGAATATTTATCATACCAAAGCTGTATCTTTTTGCTCAATAAAGGTTCTACCTGACCTTTTGTTATAATAAAGATGGACCACAGAGGAGCATTAGAGGCTTGAGAGGGGGGCGAGATGGTTTTATAAGCACTAGAGAAGGTACTTTAATCATTTCAGATGATGAGAGAAAAGATTTCACATTTAGAAAATGTTTGGTAGCAGCAGGAACTGGAAATTCTTGTCACATTTTGCATAACAGGCCTCTAGTTAATTAATGACATGCAGCAAATTATTTTATCTCCATCTAAACACTCATCATAAAATTTCTATCACTTTCTCCAAAAACTTTTTCCAGCTCTACTTGTCTATAGGTACAACCTCCGTCCCCTACGAGCCAAGAGGCTCTAAGTAGCTCACTTCCAACTGTTAGAACCTCAACTTCCTTTGCGGTAAAATGATATGAAATGATGCCCCAAAGGATGAGCATAAAAGTGTGTTCACATTAAGTAGACTTAGGACATGTACAGGAGCAAGCAAAAGGCTTCTAATGGCTAAGTCACAACTTGGTAAGACAAATTAGGGTTTCTGATGTGGATAGAGGCAGCTGTGCATTTGTGTAAAGTACAATAACACAGATTAAACTGCCTTGTATGGACAGTAAGATGCTGGTTCAATGGGTAGATGCTTGCTGCACAACTCTGAGGACTTGAGTTCACTTATTGGAGTTCATGGTGGAGGGCAGAACCAACTCCCAAAATCTGTCATCTGGATTACACACACACTCACACACATCACACACATCATACAGACACACTAATAAAATAGCCATGTAAGGCAAGGAAGTGATACCACATTCATCCCTTGAAGTCAGAGGCTACAGTAGTGCTTTACTGCCCGTTTTACTATAAAATCAAGCTAGTTTGTGAAAGTACTCAAGCTGTGTACTTAGAAATAGAATTGGTAAACAAATGCATAGCCCCTGACTTAACAATGCTTTAACTTAGGATCTGTCAAGTTTACAAGTGTTCAAAAGCATCCCAGTAACTGAATTCTGCTTTTTTACTTTCCGTAATCTAAATTACATGAGATAGTCAAAACTTTATCCAAAACAGGCTTGTGCTAAATGATCTGGGAACCCTGTAGCCTAATATAGATATTCTGAATATATATGAGATAGGTTAGGCTAAGTTATAATGCTCAATAGGTCAGAAGTATTAAATGCATCTTAAATTTATATTATTTTCAACTTACAATGAGTTTGAGGGGATATAATCTTATCATAAATCAGGAGCATTTTAGACTATCACAGCATGGTACTGGACTAAGTCATCATCTGGTACCATCTTTAAGAACTATTGATAGCCACACCAGATAAACATATTAAACCTCAAGTCTAAGAACTGGTTCCACATTGAAGGCCACAGGTATGGGTTTGTGATAGCCCCGAAGCACTAGGAATGAAGAGCTCAGAGGACTAAGAATGAAATTTAAACTCAAAGCTCAAAATAAACTCACAAGAAAAAAAATCCAAAGTGGAGGAGACAAAATCTAATATTAATCCTAAGATGATAGCACAAAAAAATCATTTCACTCCTGATGAAAATTAAAATAGAACAAATTATAAAAGGCACAATTCTGTCTTCAACTCTCCAAGATAAAAGTAAATAACTTGTGAAAGAAAAAATAAAAGAACAGGTATATATATATATATATATATATATATATATATATATATATATATGAATGGACTATGAAATCAGCTGGGTGGTGGTAGTGCACACCCTTAATCCCAGCACTTGGGAGGCAGAGGCAGGCAGATCTCTGTGAGTTCGAGGCCAGCTTAGTCTACAAGAGCTAGTTCCAGGACATGCTCCAAAGCTACTCAACACAGAGAAACCCTCTCTCAAAAACAAAACAAAACAAAACATGAAATCAATCTGTGTGTGCTAGTGTGCACACATGTAATCCCAGACTTGAATATGGGAGCTAATGGACAGAGCTCAAGTTCAGCCTAAGCTACATATCAAGTTCAAAGCCAGTCTGGACTATAGAGTGAGGCTCTGCCCCTTAATTCAAAACAACAAAAACCCCACATGCATTCTAAAATCAAAGAATACTGATAAAGGTTTAAAAACAAAATCAAAACCTTTTAGGCTGGAAAGCTAGCTCAGCAATAAAGAATGTATACTGTTCTTGCAAAAGACCTGAATTCAGATCCCAGCACCCACATTCAGTGGCTTGCAGGCTCCTGTTCCTGTAGTCCCTAGGGATCAGATGCCCCCTTCTGGCCTCTGAAGGCTACTGAACTCACTTGTGCAGAGCCCCACATAGATACTCATACACAAAATTTAAAGATAAAATTAAATCTTTTTAAAACTCTAGGCTGTATAGAGATTTAAATTAGAAAATGACTACTTCACCTGGGGCCAGTGCATTACTAGAAATAATAGGTGTGTTGAAAGACATAGAGTAATATAGCCAAATGGCATTAAGGAAGAAATAAATATAAGAGCAAAACCCATGGAGATATGGTTCGGAGTGTTTTAAAATTAAACACATGATTTTCCAGATGGAATATGTACCCTGTCACCTGACATCAATTTAAATCCATGACTATTCATATCACAATGACATAATACTACAGTTTTAAAAGCTGCCCTAGAGAAAAGGCAAAGTCACTCCAAAGGAACCAAAAATAGGTTGGCAGTGGACTCTACAGCAGTAGCCCAATAAATAGAAGATAAGAAGGAGGTGCTGCATTGTAAATTCTGAGGGGGAATAACCTACAGGCTAGAATCCTGGCCACAGCAAAACTAGCACTTGAGAGCATGGGCACTGAGCTTACATACCCAGAGACATGGATGAGAACAACTGTTTCTGAAAACTGTTTATTTGAATCCAGCAACAGCAAGAAATGCTGTAACTAGGTAACTACACAATGTCTCCTTTTCTCAGAGAATGTTCTCTAAAAGTAACTTCCAACTGTCATTTTATTCTGGCAGAGCTCCAAATGACTTCTTAAAATTCTACACATCATATCAGAGGGCTTCTTCCCCCTGTTCTCTTTAATCTCTGATTATAAAAAACATTTTCCTTAAAACTACATTTCTCCCACCACAACAGCTACTTAAGCTTCTACCAGTTCCTCCATGCAGTGCCTCCAAATGCCTAGCAGAGCACAGATCTGTTTCTGTCCAGGGCTGGAAGTGCACAGAGCAGATGAAAGCAAGGTAAACTGGCTTCAGCCATCCTATCCCTCAACTGTGCTTCATGACTTCTCATCTACATTTCTTAAAGAAACACAGACTCCAAGGCCTTCATACTAGGATCCACCTCCATTGAATCCTCTCATTTTGCAGAAGAATTAGGTCCAAGGACATAATTTGCACAGTCCCTCCAAGGTCGCAGAGTTACATAGCAGGAGAGCTAAGAATAGCCCACAGAAGGAGGGACCCTTTCACATAAGCCCATTTGACTGTGCTGTACAGCATCATTCTAGATAAAGATAAATGTCTGGTTCATATCTTCTTTCCCTAATCCCTTAAATGCTCATTAACACACTGCTAGCCTACATTGTAGCACAAAACTCTTACACTTGGGAAGAAAATGAAAAGCAGCATCCTAGGTGACAATTTTTGTAAATTTGCTTCAGAATAATTTATTTCTCATAAATAAAAGATATCTCTTTTTAAAATTTTTCAAAGTTTCATATGTAATATTCTCCCTCCTTCTCCTCCGTCTAACTCCTTCCTTGCCCCTTCCGTGCCAAATTTATGGCCTCTTATTCTTTAATTATTATTATGTATGCACACACACAGACACACACACACTTAGAAACTTATAAACAGCCTGCTGAGTCCCCTTAGAATTGCTCATATGTACATGTGTTTAGGACTAACCACTTGGAACTAGACAACCTGTCATAGGGATCATCCATGGAGAAGACTGAATCTCTCTCTCAGCAACCATCAATCAATTGCCTGTAGCTTTTCATCTAGGCATAGGGACATGTGAGATTTCCTTCACCTATGATGGCATGTTGACTGATGCTGTCATTTCTCAGGCCTTATTTAGACAAAAATATTGCTGAGATTTCAAGAGTTCAGCTTCCCTGATATACATTAAAACACTACCATGCAGCAGATATCCTAGTCCTCTGGCTCTTAAAATCATCCTTCTCCCTCTTCCTCAATGTTCCCCCAGCCTTAAGTGTGGAAAGTTGTACCATAGATGTGTCAATTAGGACCGGGTACCACACAGTCAGTCATTCTCTGCATTTAACCAGCTGTTGTGGGCAGAGACTGCTTGTTCTTTTCCCGGCCACCCAGACCTGAAATAGTCACACAGAAACTGTATTAATTAAATCACTGCTCGGCCTATTAGCTTGTACATATTTGTAGCTAACTCTTACATCTTAAGTCAACCCATCTCTATTAATCTGTGCATCACCATGTGGTCATAGCCTACCGGCAAGGTTCCAACATCTGTTTCCTCCAGCAGCTACATGGCATCTCATTGACTCCACCTATTCTCTCCTCCTCTATCTGCTTGGAACTCCCATCTTGCCCTACTCTGTGCTGCAATAGGCCCAAATCAGCTTCTTTATTAACCAGTGGCACTCACAGCATACAGAGGGGAATCCCACATCAAGCTGTGGCTTTCCATAATGGTCACCATCTGATGTTTCTTAAGAAAAGTTTTTTGATGAGAGGTAAGAATTATACTTATCTATGGATGAAGGGGAAAGTATTTATGATGTAGTTAGAAATTACACTGGTTTAGAAAAGAGGCATTAGTAAGTTCTCTAGGTTTTGTGACCTCAACAACCACACCCCAATAGTAGGCTATGTTTACAGTATCAGGCATGAATTCCCTTCCACTGAGAATGCCTTAAGTCCAATTTGACAGCTGTTGGTTACCTCCAGCAAACAATGCCACTATTGATTGCATCATTCAGGATTATCTTGTCATTCTGGTCTTTGTTGTTCTCTATAGGCATTACAGCTGGGTAGGACTACTGATCCCTCTTCTTCTTTGGCAGTTTCTAATACTATGAAAGCTATTCCTTAGGGAGGAGGCTTCCAGATCAGACCCAGTTCAATTCTTCCGTATCCAAAGCAAACGGTGTCTTCAGCAATAGGTTTTTGCCTTCAACTTCTGGGATGCAACCACAGATAACAGCAATAGCCTATATTGCTTTGAAAGCCTATAAAATACTACACTTCGTTTAATAATCCTGACCGATCCTAGTTCCAAATCTTTAGATGTGTGTATATAAGCTGGAGTAACTGTGAATACAAGAAAGTAAATGGCAGCAATGGGGTGGGGGAGAAGGAGCTCTACAGAGGGAATAGTAAGTTCCTAGTGCTAATAAGGGAAAAACTGAGAAAAAGGTAAGGTGAGGGCCTTAACTGGGTAGAGATGATGAAATACAATACATATGGAGAGGAAAGGAGGACAGATAACACTAAAGATGCTTTTTAAAGCCTTAGGGAATCAAATTAGTTCATGTTTACTGAAAAAAAAAACTATTTTACTAGCCCCATAATGGCTCCCTCAATCAAGATACCTCTTTCCTTGCTCTCTGTCTCTGTCCTTCCCTCATCTCGACCATCCATTCCCTCAAGTTCTCCTCCCCCTCCCCTTCTCACCTCCTCCTCCCCCTTCACCCTCCCTTCTCCCCCACCCCCACATTCCCAATTTTCTCAGGAGATCTTGTCTATTTCCCCTTCCCAGGGGTATCCATATAGGTTTCTCTTAGGGTTCTCTGGGGTCATGGACTATAGGCTGGTTAGCTATGCTTTACAGTTAGTATCCACTTATAAGCGAGTACATACCATGTTTGTTTTTCTGGATCTGGGTTAACTCACTCAGAATTTTTTTCTAGTGCATCCATTTGCATACAAATTTCAAGATATCATTATTTTCTTTACTGCTGAGTAGTACTCCATTGTGTAAATATACCTCAACTTCATTATCCATTCTTCAGGAGAGGGGTACCTAGGTTCTGGCTATTATAAATAATGCTGCTACGAACACAGTTGAGCAAATGTCCCTTATGGTATGATTGTGTATCCTTTGAGTATATGCCCAAGAATGGTATTGTGGCATCTTGAGGTAGGTTCATTCCCAGTTTTTTGAGAAACCGCCACACTGATTTCCAAAGTAGCTGTACAAGTTTACATTCCCACTCTTCCTTTCCTCTCCTATGTATTGTTTTCCATCATCTCTACCTAGTTAAGGCCCTTGCCTTACCTTGTTTCTTAGCAGTGGAGGCATTTCCCTTTACTCTGCATCCTCTCCAGCACAACTATAATTGGTGATTTTTATCTTAGCCATTCTGACTGGTGTAAGATGGAAACCTGGCACTAGGGAAATTCCCAAGAATCCACAAGGATGACCCCAGCTAAAACACTAAGAAACTGTGAAGAGGGTGCCTGAAGTGACCTTCCCCTGCAGTCAGATTGATGACTACCTTAATTGTCAACATAGAATCTTCATCCAGCAACTGATGGAAGCAGATGCAAAGATCTACAGGTAAGCATTGGGCTGAGCTTCCAGATGTCAGTGGAAGAAAGGGAGGACCAATAATATGAGCAAAGGGGTCAAGACCATGATGGGGATTACCCACTGACACAGCTGACCTGAGCTAAGGGTTCTCATTGACTCTGGACTGACAGCAGGGGAACCAGCATAGGACCAAACTATGTGGGTGACAGTTGTATGGCTGGGGGAGACTGTGGGGCCACTGGCAGTGTATAGGAAGTTAAGGTCTATCAGATCAAAAGGGGTCAACCTGGAGTCTGCCTGGAGCTGTCAAAGGTTCTGCCTATGCCTAGCCAATAAGGAGCAACCAAGCAGTACTTCCTGAGTGCCTAGCAACAGGCCCTATCAGAGGTCCTGACCATACCTAGCCAATGGGACAGGAGCATAAGATATCAATTGTCAACAGATCAAAACACCTGGGTGCTGGGAAGGTAGTATATACATTTTTCCCTATTGTTAAATAAATGACTCTTCCGTAAGCCTTCCACCTAACTCTTGGTGTCTGTGTTAGTTGATGCCCCAAGAAAGATGTTAGAACCCAGCAACAGCAGTGGAACCAGGATTTATCCCCACTGCTTGTTTTTTTGGAGTTCATTCTCTTTGGAAGGATATCTTGCTCAGCCTAGAAATAGTAGGGAGAGCCTTGGTCCTGTCTCAAAGTGATGTGCTAGACTTTGTTGACTCCTCATGGGAAGCCTTACCCTCTCTGAGGAGTGAATGGGGGAAGAGGGGAAGATGGAGGGAGCAGGAGAAGGGGAGTGAGAATTGTGATTGGTATGTAAAATGAAAAAAGATTGTTTTTAAAAATATAATTTAAAATACTTGTTTTATTTGTAAATACATGTATTCACACATTGTGTGTGTGTGTGTGTGTGTGTGTGTGTGTGTGTGTGTGTGTAATTTAGATGAAGTTATGCCACTTGGGATGACAATGCTCCCCCAAGAAGCCATAAACCATCTAACAAAAAAGAAAACCCCCCCAGTGACAGGCATGAAAAGCTTCCTTTTGAATTGCTGAATAAAAGACACCTCTTGATACATATTAAATTTATATGTTGAGGACTAAAAAATGAAGAAGAGGAACGTACTTTTGAAAACCAACAAATGTGTCAGTTTGAATAGTGGTGCAAGGAAGGAGTAGGCGGTGGCATCTTGCTGTGTGTCAGACTCGCCTTTTCTCTCTTGTTCCAGCTTCAGGAGAATTTGAAATGGCTGGTGGTGAGGCTGAGGACTCTAGAAAACCCAAGACAAAGGCAGATTCGTGCTTTCAGCCTGCCAGCCCCAAGCTCTCTGTGGGCAGTATTCAAGGACATCTGAAATCTCTGACATGCCCCCATGGATGTGTGGGTGCACGTGCTGCAGTGCACAAAAGCCATCCTGGACCAACTTTCCACAGAGGTAGCTGCACTGGCAGGAAATGTCCCAAATGCCTTAAAGGTAATGTCTATCTCCATGTGTCTTACTACTTGCTATTTGTGGAAATGAACCCTTAGGACTTTTAAGATTACATTTGCTGCTGGTGTGACACCATGCCCCATACCCACTAATCTCTGAGAAGAAAAGGCAACAGAAGACAGGCCAAGGATGCCTGGATTTTTAGATTATCTCGGGACTCCACTCATTACAGTCAGCCAGTGCTGTTGAGTGCAGCACACTGTGACACTATAAATGAGAGCTTTGTCTTTGGTAATTGTAGCTAAACAGGCTGGATATTTACGTCACTTTCTGACCAATCAAATAGCTGTATTCAAATCTTAATCATACTTAATGGTTATTGTACCTTCAAAGAAGCTACTGATTCTGAAATAGCAGGTTTGGAATGTGCTAACTGGTTTTTAGAAACTGGATTTTATGGGTGGGCTAGAGTGATGGCTCAGTGGTAAAAAGTATGTACTATTCTTGCAGAGGACTCAAGTTCAGGCCCTAACACACACATTACAGCTCACAACCTCCTGTAACTCCAGCTCTAGAAGATACCACACCCTGTTCGCACCTCTGTGGGCACCTGCACTCATATGCACAAATATGTATACATATATATATAAACATAATAAAATGAAGTTTTAAAATTCAATTTTCATTGTGATACAGAAGTAACAATAACAAGCATACACATTCCAGACTTAGAAAATAAATACAGAAAGCTCATATGTCTGTTATACAGACACAGGCAGCATGAGTCAGTCTTCTGTGCACTGCACAAAGTTTAATATTTTAATATAGGAATATATTATAACAAAAGGTCTCAAAATTTTGTTTCACTATTTTTAAATTTATAAAGAAAAAAATGTGAAAACTTAAAATTAGCAACATTCTGTACTGCCCATGTTAAACAATTTTTCTTGCTATTTCATCACAGATATTTGAAAGTTGTCAATGAGATAATACTTCATTCTTGCTTTTAATGTTTCTGTTTTTTAATGCTGTGGGATGTTACCAAGGGCTTGCATGGGCTAAACAAGTGCTCTACAACTAAGCTCTAACCCCAGCCCCATATTATTCTCCTAGAAATATAACTAGCATTGCTAAAGATGGGTTTACTTAGCAAAATCACAGTAGTAGGCTCTCCCCCTACTGTGCCCAGAGAGAACTCTCTGCTTGGGGACTACTAATCACACAGCTCTGTAAACACCTAGATTGCTCCTCACTGCCCCCACACAATACCCACTTGAGCTCTCTTCCCTGGTATCTGTCTTCCTGAATCATGGTTCCTTGAATGTCCCAGGACCTCCCACACAGCTGTTTCTTTGCATCAGGCTTGTCCTCTACAGTAGGGCACTATTATCCTTCAGCTATCTTAAAAAGAAAGGTTCTCCTGTTTCTTTAAAGGTTCTTTAACTGGTCCTCCGCTTACTTAGTCTTCTTAGTCTGAAGGCACAAGACATTGAGATGGAAGTTCTTGCCTTCTGCCTTCCTTTCCAGTACTATTTTAGTAATCAAAATCCTACCATGAGGAGCACTTGGTGTGAGAAGCAGGAAAATGAGTGTTATAAATAGGACAGTTCTTGGGTACATTCATCTAGAGGAAGCCCCAACTCATTAACTATAAGACTGATAGAAAACTTGAAAGATAATATTTTTACATATATACCAAATTTTCCCTTATTAAACACAGTCACGTAAAAGCCATGGCTCTATCACAATTCCCAGAAGAAATTTGGCATAAGATCAATACTACTGAAGAGTCTTAGCTATTTAAGCATCAGATAATCACTAAGGTTAAAAATGATAACCCCTTAGCAGAGTATTGAACTATAGGGTAAATGTAAACTCTGTGGATAGACATTTCCTTAATTCATATGTGAGCTAATAAATTTAACTCTTATTTAACATTGCTCTAGCCAGGCAGTGGTGGCGCACGCCTTTAATCCCAGCACTTGGGAGGCAGAGGCAGGTGGATCTCTGTGAGTTCGAGGCCAGCCTGGTCTAGAAGAGCTAGTTCCAGGACAGGAACCAAAAAAGCTACAGATAAACCCTGTCTCGAAAATAAAAAAATAAAATAAAAAATAAAAATAAAAACAACATTGCTCTATCGGTTTGCTCAAATTGCCTTTTGGTTGCCTGGGCTATGAATAAGTCATTTAAATAGAAAAAAAACACTTCCTCTGGACTGAATCATACCCTGGTTTCTGGAAAATGAGGAACCAAAGCACCTGATGTTTTCTTCACTTAGTACTCCTCAATCTTACCAAAGATAAAGTGTTTCTTTGAATTTCCTCCCTTTCCCAACTCTTGTGCCCCATATGCATAACCTAATCCAGATGTTCATATCGCTGTGGTACTTAATGTAAGAGGAGCCAGATAAATGGTACTTTTACAGTAAAAAAAAAAAAAACTCTGCCTCATCTCTCTCAAATGATAAAAGTACATTAAGCTTTTTCGTTTTGATTTTTGTTTTGCAGTGCTAAGGATGGAATCTTTGTATATGCTAACCATGTGCTCACCACTGAGCTACATACCCAGCCCTAGACATACTTTTGTTTTCTGTAAAACATGAGAACATTGAAGCATGTCACTATTCACTGGTTACATGCTTTGAAAGACAGTATCCCTTTGTAGAAAATAATATATTTTATTTATTACAATCTAGGTCTTATTTATTTATATAACATGACATTTTTAAACCCAAAAATGTAGAAAATTTTAAGTCTCATTTAGAGCTACTAATAAATGGAATTGTTTTAATTATACCTTGTTGGTTTCTCTTCTGGATGCCTAGTGGTGCTACTGAAATATAAACCTCACTAGAGTTTTTATGGATATATTTTCATAGTCAGGGGTATATTTCCAAGGTCAGGTTGATGACTCATATACAGCAAAAAATTCAAAACCATTTAACAGAGCAAAAGAAGAATTCAGAAACATCTCAGTTTTCTACAATAAAACCTGCCATGAGGCAATGAAAATGATCTCATGAGAGAGTGAACAAGAAGGAGCAAAGAAGTGAAGAAGGGAATGAAACAAACTGAAAACCTGGACAATTTGAAAGTCCAAGCCAATGCATGTGCAATTAGTTTTTACTTTCAATTCTTCAAGGGAGACTATTATTGTAACATATAGACTGTAACTTGAATCATATAATACAGAAATGAGGTAGCAGATGAGAGCAATTTGGGAACATTCAGAGCCGGACTTTAAGGTGGGTGTTCTAGTGCTTCCTAACCACTAAGCCCTTGGAAAAGTACTAAGTGCTTTAGAAATAAAAAGATGGTTTGACAAGCTAGGAAACTGTCAGCTTCAACAAACTGACTTCTGTTTTGTGTTTTGCTATAGGACTTCAAAGTGTTTAGTGGGTTTATGTGCACTGTCAATCTCCTAGTGGGGGTTAGGCAAAGAGGCTTGCAAATTCATCTTACCACAGAGCCCTGTTAATATCTACCAGACTGTTTCATCCCAAATAGCTTTGGAAACACTCTGATGTCACATGCAGGTGGCTATTTAGTTGTTCCTAGTTTGGCATGGCACAAAACTAAATACAACCACATGTTTATTGCCCAGGACTTTATATATTAAATAGATGTGTCCCATCTATTTAAACGAGAGGAGGGAAACAATCTGGGGATTTTCTGCCTACATTCCTTACACACCTGCTCCTGTAGTCTAAATCTGAAAGTTGGGGCTGAATGCTGGGCTCAGCGCTTATGTTTTTCTGGGAAATCTGGTAGACAGGAAAGCAGATTAATTCACTAATGTTGACGTGAGAATCTCCAGTCTCCCTGTCAAATCCTCCATCATTAAGTCCCAAGCAGTCAAGACACTCCAGGCAACCAGCTCAGATAAGGACAGCTGGTAGTAGCAGTACTTTCCAGATAAGCATCCCAAAGTGCCTGCTAATGCTATCGTGACCAAATCCAGGTTTGCTGTTAGTGCAAAGCGGGATTCTCAACTTCTCTATGTCTTCTGCAGGACAGTGTGCAGAAAGTCTCAGTTACAAATGAGCACAACAGATCTACTGTTTGTCTTGATGTAGATATAATTAGACTCCAGGATTGAGAGAGTGATGGTGTAAAGACTTCAGTTTGGGAGAGGCTCTATTATTTACTAGCTATGGCCCCCTGGTAACTTGCTTAAACCTGGCATGCTCCAACTTCCATGTCAATAAAAAAGAATAATATTAGTATTTATTCCATTAGGGTTTGGAGGGATTATATTATGCATTAAGGTGATTAGTGCAAAGTCTAATCTGATGCAGATGATCAATTAACACAACTAATAATTTTGAATAAGCACAAAGTATAACAAAGGAAATATTTGGGGTAGAATGTTAGACAATCAGGAGGAACCAAATAGCACTTCTTTTTTTTTTTTTTTTTTTTTTTTTTGGTTTTTCGAGACAGGGTTTCTCTGTAGCTTTGGTGCCCATCCCGGAACTAGCTCTTGTAGACCAGGCTGGTCTTGAACTCACAGAGATCTGCCTGCCTCTGCCTCCCGAGTGCTGGGATTAAAGGCATGTGCCACCACCGCCCGGCCAAATAGCACTTCTTAACAGATAAATTTCTCTTAAAGTTTTAAGAATCCACATTTTTGTTTATATGCGGATCAGGAAGAACTGGGATCCCTATAACTCTTCAGACTGAAGCAAGAAGCCAATACCTTCATGGTATTTGCATCTCTTGACTGAGTGGCTGCTAAAGAAACATGCAACTGTCTGAAGAAAGGACAAGCAACTGTTACAACTGGTTTCCAAGACTGTCATGTGGAAAGGTATACTATGATCCACGTGGAGCAGCAAAATAAAAACTGTTACTCTCTGTAAAGTAAATTCCCAATATTTTCCCCCAACAGCTAGAAGGGCTATTTAAAGCAGAATTTTCCTTGGTAGTAATAACAAGTGATCTACAGCACCTATGTATATTACTCCATGGATTTGTTGCCCATTCTCATTTTCAATTCTTTGATGTGGGAAGGTCATCTGTCTATATGTTACTTTCATTGGTTATTAATAAAGAAACTGCTTGGCCTGATAGGTCAGAAAATTAGGTGGGTGGAATAGACAGAACAGAATGCTGGGTAGAAGGAAGTGAGGTCAGAGCCAGCTGCCAGGTCAGACAGGCTGAATCTTTCCCAGTAAGACACTACTTCATGGTGCTACACAGATTATTAGAGATGGGTTAATCAAGATATGAGAATTAGCCATTAAGAGGCTATATATAATGGGACAGGCAGTGTTTAAAAGAATACAGTTTCTGTGTTATCATTTCCGGGGCTAAGCTAGGCATGTGGGAGCTGGGTGGGACGAAAAGCAGGCCTGCCCGCAGCTCCTTCTACAAGTCTTGATGTTGAAGGCCATGATAGCACAGACAACGTGGCACAATTAATTTACAGGTAAAACACACTGTCCCTCTCCATCTATTTCAATTTATTAAATCTGAGTGGAAAGAACATCCTTAAGAAAGTACCATAGACCCAAACTACAGCACTAACCCCATGCTAAGGGTTACTTTCAGTATATGTGGAATTAACATAGCTCCTAAACTGCTGTTGAATATAAGGTTGCCCAGGCTGCATGTACTATACAGACTAATTATACTCCAAATGGAGTATGTTGACTCCAATTACAGACACACTCCTTATACTTCTCTATGTGTAGAAAAACTTCACGCAACTGTCAATAACCAGAACTGAAAGTATGGCTGGTAGCATACTAAAGAAACTCCACTTCCACAGGAACCTGTGAAGCTGCCAGAATTCAGAGAAATCAGCTTCTCTCTATTTTCTTAATCCAGAAATTATCTGACGACTCCAATGTAGTGATTAATCCTTGCAAAGCAGCATAGTGGTAGGACAACAGTTTGCAGAAATCAAATATGTGACCTACTTGTGTTTGACAAGGTCTTGGAGGAAGTGCCGGTGGTGGGGGTAACAATCCTGAGTTAGTAGCTGAAAAAAAGAAAAATACAGTGTTAAGAACCACCTTCCCCTAAAAAGACAAAAAAAGATGTATTCAACTAACAACAATGATGGCACTTAACATATTTACATTTATTAAATCCCTTTGAAGACTTGATATTTTTCCAAATATATACTATCCACAATAGCAAAATTAATGTTATAAACTGAGGTATCCATCAACAGATAAATAGATAAAGAAACTATGGCATATATATATATATACCACACAATATATACAATTCTTAGTAATAAAGTAGAATGAAAGTATGTTATGTGCTGGAAAATGGATGCAACTAAAAATCATCCTATTAAGTGAAATAAGTCAGACTCAGAAAGACAAATGCCATTTGTCTTTGTGATTTTTTTCCCCATTTATGGATCCTAGATAGTACATAGATACATAAAGTCATGGACATGAAAAACAAACTAAAGGAAGAGAAGACCCATCAGAATGGGGTGAAATTGAGAACTAACAGGAGAGGAGGAAGGATGAACATGGTCAAAGCACATGATATACTTGAAAGAAATAGATTAACACGCAATGAATATATTCCAATAAAAAGAGTCCATGCTGTTTACAATCCCCTCTTCATTTTACTCAAAATTCAAGTATTTGCATAACTGATAGTAATTAAGACAGGATAAAATAGTAAGGAAAACATTTTTTAAAAAAACCAAAGACTGGATTTAGTGTGGAAAATGTGGTCGAGTCCTTATTCTGATGTTAATTACTCAGTTTTAAATAAACCAGGTTCAAATAAAGCAGGCCAGAAAGAATCTTCTTTGGCTTCTCATATTTCTCACTAGCTTTTCAGCCACTACAGCTCATTAGTTTAGTGCATAGGTGGCAGAAAAGGAAGAGGGCCTGGACTTGGCAGCTCCACTACCTGGGAAGAAATGGGGTGTCCAGCAGTAGAAGAAATCAAAAACGATGGGCTGACTTTATTTATTTCAAAGATCTCTCTTTTTCTCTCTCTGATCATTACTTTCAAGGATAACTAAATACGTTTCTAAAGTAATCTGACTACATTTAAAGAATCTTTTGAAAGAAAGTTGAAGTCTAATGTTTTCTTTGATTTTACAAGAAACAAAGAATATCTGGAAAGCCAAGGTCATCTGAATTCTAACTTAGCAATGCAAATAAATAGCTGCTATGGAATTCTAAATAAAATTCATGATCACATACAAGAAATAAATTTAGAACCATACACTGGCAAGTTAAACTACATTCTTTACCAACTATTCTGAAAACACGATATCTATGTAACTGTAAATAGTTTATTCAGAAGTCTTTGACAAACGTGCTAATATTAGATAATATTCTGTGCCTTAAAAGCAAGTAGCCCCCAAAGGCCCAAGGACCATCATTGAAGAGAGGGCAGAAAAGACAGAGCCAGAAGTTGAGGAGACCAGAAGCAAAACAATATCTTCTAGCCTCGACAGGTCTGCTGCACTTGTGAATCCATAAAAGACATGGTTGCCTGCACAGAAGTTGCCCAAGGCCAAGCCAGTCAACATCCCAACATGGAGGAAGAAGGAGCACATGAAGACTAACTGACAGCAGATGGCTTCTGGAGGACAGAGAGTCAGTTTTCATTAATATGTGGCCGTTGGTAAGTCCACTATGTTCCAGTGGATGTCCCTATGCCCAGAAGTATTTGGAAGCACAGATTAAACTCAGAGGGTTACTAAAAGGGGGTACATGAAGTTGGGGGAGTGAGAATGTGGGTGATAGATCAGGGAGGAGTGGAAATAACCATGACTAAAACACACCAAATGAAATTCTCATAGAATTAATGAAAGTATTATACTTTTTTTTAAAACAACAAGTAATAGTATATAGCAAGAACATGGATATTCCTGTAATTTTATACTAATTTGGCCTTTCTGCATCAGACATGCATTAAGATGGAGCTTGGTGATTTCCACAGATGTAACTCAGAATAATATCACAGAAATGTTTATTCTTGACTAGTTCATGGATATATTACAACCAAGTGTGTCCACTTTTCATTATGATTTGTAAAATACATTAGTGGTTCATAACTCACAGGCTGTAAAGGCATCAGTAATAGCATGTGCAGTAGAGAATATTCATAGCCATAAGGATAGCCCAATCTCAGGGCCCCTAATAAACAGGTCCTCACAGGCTAGGTCTTTAAAGTACTACCCAGTTACTTTTTTTTTTTTTTGGATTTTTTGAGATCAGGTTTCTCTATAGCTTTGGAGCCTGTCCTGGAACTAGCTCTTGTAGACCAGGCTGGCCTTGAACTCACAGAGATCCACCACCGCCCGGCAATTTTTTTTTTAGAGACAGAAATCCTTAATAAATAAAGAAAGAAAGAAAAAAAAAGTTGTAAAACATCAAGATCACTTAAAATGGAATCCTAAAATGAACATAGTTACATACCTACAATCCCAACACACAGGAGTTGAGGCAAGAAGTATGCCACGGTCTGAAGCCAGCCTGGGATAGTTATAATTGATACCTTGTCTCAATCAATCATTCAATCTCATACACACACACACACACACACACACACACAGAGACACACAGAAAGACAGACAGACAGACAGACAGACAGACAGACAGACAGACAGAAAGATACACACACCAAGCCATATTGCAGTTTTTCACAATTAAACTTCAAGCAGCAAGACAGTAGCATAGGGCTGGGTGCACTCTTTATTCCAAATCTTTTAAGAGAGAGATTAGTTATGTTCCTTGAGAAATACTAAGATTAAGGGAAACCAAATATGCTGTATCATAAAATCAACAGATTTGTCTTCTCTTTTCAGTACCTTTACTATTTTTTCTAGTCACGCATACTTACCTAACATACATACTATAAATCTGAATCAATAATTTAAATATTTATTTATTTTTATTTTATGTGCATCGCTGTTTTCCTACATATATGTCTGTAAACTACAGGAAAGCAGTACCTGTGGAAGCCAGAAGAGGGTGTCAATGCCCTGGAACTGGAGTTACAGACTTTTGTGAGCCACCACTTAAGATTTAGGGATTGAACCCAGGTCCTCTGGCATAACAACCATTACTCTTAAACACTGAGCTACCTCTCCAACCCCAAGGCAAAAATTAAATGGTGATAATGGGAGCTAGACAGTGCTGCCTCATACCTGTGATCCCAGCCCTGGGAAGGCTAACACAGTAGTACCTTAAGTTGAAAGCCAACCTAGGTTGTACAGCAAGTCCCTGTCTCAAATGCATGACAGTCATGATTTTCCTTTCTCATATGACCATTGATTATGCTTAGAACAGGCTGTATAGAGTAAGAAATTGTTTCTTAAATATCAAATTAAAACTTTCTAGTAGAGACATCTGGCCATAAGATTTATAGTTATATTTATAATTGGTTCCATTTATTTGCTATAGGACTATTTAGGCTTTCTAATTTTTAAGCCACTTTGGAAAATGGTTTTCCTGGATGTTTGTACATTATGCTTAAATTTTCTTATTTATTGACATGGTAATTGATCATGCTATGATCATTTTAATCTCTGCACACGTAACTATCTTTTCCCATTTCTAATATTGTTTGTGTCATTGCCATAGTTTTCCTTCATTAATCTCATCTGATATCTGCTATGTCTTATGTCACCCTTTTCAAAGCACCAACTTTTAACTTTACAATTTCAATGTCTATTCTTGGTTGTTAACTTGATTACATCTAGTATCAACTAAAATCCAAAAATGGAGGACACAACTGTAAGGGATTTTTGCTTAATTTGAAGAAGAAAATCTACTTCTTTTTGATGTTGTTGTTATGGGATTTTTGTTTTGTTTTGTTTGTGTTTTGGTTGTTTGTTTTGTTTTTCGAGACAGGGTTTCTCTGTGTAACAGCCCTGGCTGTCCTAGAACGTGCTCTATAGACTGATCTAGTCTAGTCAGGCTAGGTTGCCTGCCTCTGCCTCCCAGATGCTGGGATTGAAGGTGTTGACCACGACAACTAGCAGGAAGATCCACTTCTAATCCAATCTTTAAGGTAGGAAAACACGCCTTTAATCCAGGTCATTTGAGCTGGGAAAAGATACACCTTTCATCCAGATCTTTTGAGGTGGGAAGACACTTTTAATCTAGGCCACACCTTCTGCTGGAAGCCTATATAAGGACGTGGCAGAAGGAAGCTTTTGTTCTTTGCCTGCTTGTTCTCACCTTGCTAGAAAGCCCATTCCTTCACAGATATTAGAGCTTACTTCTTCAGGATTCCAGCTCTCACAACAGAATGGCGCCCAGACGTGTGGACAACTGAATCCACTGAAAGCCTGAGAAAGCTTGGGAAAGAGTAAAGCATGTTTTCTTGGTATCAGCAATTTCTCGGGTCTGCTCTGCTTGCTAGAGGCAAGCAAGCGCTCTCATCTAAGAGAGGCTTCCTGACTCAGCTTCAGCTGCAAACCTTGCAGCTCTTTTAAGAGGTCCTGCCACGAAACACTTAAATAGTGTTGATAAAAGCCGACTGAATGCTTGTTTGTTTTCAGCAGTAGCAGGAAAAAACCTGTGTTGTTTTAAAATGCCGGCTTTCTGGGCGGTCCTGCCAGGGCAAACTCTGCCTGTTTGAGGCAGGAGGGCCGACTACAGAGAGAGGACTTGTGTGTTGTCTGTGGACATAATGCTGCAGCTTACTTGCTGGCAGGGACCTTGAAACGCCATAGAGTTGTGGCAATAAATGTGGCTACAGCGGTACCTCCACCACAAGGCTGGAAAGCTAAGGAATGGGCTGGATCCACCTGTCAAAGCCACGGCTTTAGTCCTACTGATATTGCTTAGTAAATTAAAGACTCGTGTGGTCAGAAAAAGAGAGATATATAGTAAAGAGAGATTCAAAGACAAAGAAAACTTCTAAATGATTTACAGTGTGTTAAAAATATGTGCAGGCTAAAAGTTGTAGTTCTTAAAGTAAAAAACAAAAAAAAGGGAAGAGAGTTGTTGGGTGTGGTAGCACACGCCTTTAATCCCAATGCCTGGGAGGCAGTGACAGGTGGATCTCTGAGAGTTCAAGGACAGCCTGGTCTACAGAGTTATTCCAGGTCAAAGATACAGAGAACCTGTCTTAAAAAGCAAAAAATAAAAGTAAAAATAAACAAAATAGAGGTTAAAATAAAGTGCACAAAGATGGAAAATACACAGAGAATTTTGATACTGTATGCTATTATGCTCTGTTTGAATTGTTTGAATGCTGAGGAAGGAGCAACAGCTGCTAAAAGATATTTGTTTACATACCTTTAATAACAACACTTAGCATGCAGAGGTAAATTGACCTCTGTGACTTCAAGGTGTGGTAGCACACACCTTTAATCCCAATGCCTGGGAGGCAGAGACAGACCGATCTCTGTGAGGTCTAGGTGTTGTAGCACAGACCTTTAATCCCAGCACTGGGAAGGCAGAGGCAAGTAGATTTCTTTGAGTTCAAGGACAGCCTGGTCTACAGACTTATTCCAGGATAAAGATATACAGAGAACCTGTATCAAAAAATAAAAATAAGTGAAATAGGGGTTAAAATAAATCCGCACGAAGATGGGAAATACACAGAGAATCTTGATACTGTATGCTATTATCTCTCTTTCAATTGTTTGAATGCTGAGGAAGGAGCAACAGCTGCTAAAAGATATTTGTTTATAAATGCTGCTGAACTAATCCAACGCAGAGATTTTGAAAAATACCTTGACTTTAAAATTTGGATCTAAGGTTATGATGCTTTAGAAAAGTTCTTCTTTTGTTTTCACAGAGGATGAGACCCTGTGGATTGCTTCTATCCCAATATGGTATGATAGACCACACCCTCCTGAAAGGTTGTCGTGAACACCCTCAAAAATTACTTCACTCAACTGCTGACTGAGATGAATCTAGCACACAGGTTACACCATTAAAGACCTGAATAACAGTGCCCCCATTCAGCATGAAGCAGTTTGGAGAGAAAAAACTGTGCCCATATTCCCAAATATTGTTTATAACTATTCTTTTACATTTAAAGGGGGATATGGTATAGATATGAATAATTTGCATTGGTATAAATTTTGCCTTATTGATAGACATTTAAGGTCAATTTTGTTATATGTACATGTATTTCTGATCTTGACTAAGATATTGTGATTATGTAGTTCATTTAAAAATGTAATGTATAATTAGGAAATATAGGTTGTTAATGGATAATCATCAATAATAGTCAAGCTTGTAGTCATGTTATATTTTCTAGATGTGCATAGATATATTTCAGATAGGCATTCTTCATATCTTTCAAGGACTACAGAATTTGGCATTTAAAATGTTTTAATAACTTAGGATTTTTCATGACAATGAGACACATCTGCTCCTGGCAGCACCAATCTACTTCAAGAGGAAGATGGGCATCAAAGAGGTTCCTTATGGAGTTTGATAGCCATTTGGGCAAGAAACTGCTCTTGCCTGGATTGTTGCATAAACTGGACACAAAGAACCCAGAGAGAGAGAGGACTGCTGAAACTTGCCTAAAGGTGAGATGGTCTTTTGAGGTTCCTGACTCATGAAAGAGTCTGTGAGACATTCTTCAGGATACAACAGATAGTGACTGAACTGTCTTTGAATTTTCCTGCTTCATGGAAATGTCTGCTGGATACTATGGGCCTGAAGGCTGAAGATGGATGCCCCGAAGGTACAGAAGAACTTTGGGTGACTGTCCAGGCAGTGATATGTCTCTGTCATTTCTAGAGTTTGGAAGTTGCTTACTTCTTGTTCACTTAGGTAATATTATATCCTTCTGGAGTCTTTGATGGAGTTGAAGAACAGATAGATATTTATAGTTTTCCTTTGTTATGGTAAAAGATAAAATAGATCTAAATATTGTGATTGTAATTCTTGCTTGATAAATGTTTTGTTATATGTAATTTTACTATGTTAAAATGAAAGCCTTCCTTTTTGTTTAAACAGAAAAAGGGGAAATGATGGAGGAGGGTCATCTGTAAATCTGTTGTTTCATGGGTTAATTAATAAAGAAAACTGCTTGATCTGATAGGTCAGAACATAGGTAGGCGGGGAAGACAGAACAGAATGCTGGGAAGAAGGCAGTGAGGCAGATGTTCTCCTCTCCAAGATGGACACAGGTTAAGATCCTTCTTGGTAAGCCAACCACCTCATGGTGCTACACAAGTTATTAGAAATGGGTTAATCAAGATGTGAGAGTTAGCCAATAAGAGGCTAGAACTAATGAGCCAGGCAGTGTTTAAAAGGATACAGGTTTGTGTATTATTATTTACGGGTGTAAAGCTAACCATGCGGGAGCCAGGCAGGACGAAAAGCAGGCCTGCTTGTCTCATCACTACAACTGTCTTTTGACTTTCATTATTATTGTTGAAAAGTCAGCTGTCAGTCAAATCATTGTTCTTCATTAGTTATTAATTTTCTCTCTGATTGTTTTAAGAACTCTCTTTTTGATACTCTAAAATATCAAACTTCCCTGTATCTATACATATAACACTATATCTTGTTCTTTTCTAACATTCCTGAGCTTTTATGAAACTTCTGAACTATGTGGTATCCTGAATTGACTTTGGACAATCCTCAGTGTTTGACTATTGTCTTCCTTTTTTTTCTTATTTCTTCAAGAGATTTGTCTAACTGCAATCTTAGAATAGTTTTCTGAGATTTGTTTTCCAATTAAGCAATTGTCTCTTCAGCTATACTTATTACTCTGTGAATCTAGTCCCTGAACTGTAGACACAAAGTATTTCATTTAGTTATCTTCTTGGTTTTTTATTTATTTTGATATTATTTTTGAGACACAATCCTTCTATATAGTCCATGATGGCCTTGAACACACTTTGTAGCAAGGCAGTCTCAAACTTTTCATTTTTCATGCCTTAGTCTCCGAAGTGCTAAAATTCCATGAATGTGCCATGACACCTGACTGTTGCTTTTAACACACTAAAATAAATATACTTAGCAATTCTGTTATCTGAATCGTTTGTATTTAGTACTAGCTGTTGCTTCTTCTGGTTCTCACCGTGTTTCAATTCCTAATGTGTCTAGTAACCTTCAAGACTAAACTTGTATTCTTCAGAACTTTGCCTGTGGTAATACCTGAGGTTTGGCTATATAGTGGGTCCCTCATCTCTCTTTTGTTTCTGCAATATACCTGAGGGTATTACCAACCTGAGGTAGAAGTGATATTAATTCCTAGCTTCTGCTGTCTGATCCAAACATACACTTTTTTAGTATAGATATCAGTTTGAATACATGCAACTAATCTCACTCTTAACTCATTAATACAAAGGAGAAGGTAGTTGTCTAACTGCTTTTTAAATCTGAAACTGATAAATTTGAAAAATGATGGATAGGTTACTGCATAAGCTTGAGAGGGCAGTTGGATAAGAAAACTCTGTATATGCTCTAGACATTAAAACCTTTCAGACCTCTTCCTTTCTATTCCCTGAGAATGATATCCAAAGATTAAAAGAATGTTTTCCAAGGAATCTCATCAGCCAAGAAAATAGATCAAAAGATACTGACAGAAAGAAACTACCAACAATACAACTTTGCCAGATCCCTCTACCATTATATCCACATTTGGCAAGTCTCATTCATTCATTCATTCATTCATTCATATATTCTAAGTCAGCATATCTCTCATTCTTAAATATAACTAGGTGATTAAGCATTACTAGGTATCTGCAGAAAACATTGTGACATAAGGTACTGTGAGAGCAAAAATTACATTTTAAGTTTTAATTACTATGTCGTGGAAATCCACAAAACAAAAATGCCTCTGATCTGCAAGCCTCTTGCACAAGGACAGACAGTTCCTGAAATGCTGTTTATAGGCGATAACAAGTCACGTGTTTTTCACTCCCCTAAATAAGTTTGTTTGATCCATTTGCACTGGATACACTTGATCACACTTGGCCCAGAGGTTCACAGGATAGAGGAATGCCAGTTTGTCCCAGACTGGACTTGATGGGAAATGCAATGAATTATGGATTTTCTTTCTTAAACCACTACAAACTGTGATTCTGGGCCAATTTCCCTAGAACCTGAGTATGGATCTGACCAGGGACCATCCACCTGGAGAGTATTTGATTAAAGCTTGTTTTAAATTTGCTTTAAACTGTGATGCTGGTCTTATTCTTGATCAGTGGAATTAACAATACAGAATAAATAATAATAAGAAAAGTGATTTCAAAGAGACTAGGCCTGTACTAAGAGAACACTTTAAATTATATATTATTATTATCATAAAATTGATCATTAACTTAGTCCAGAAATATTTAAACAATTACTATGTACTAGGCATTTTTGGGGGTGCTACAAAAATACTAGAGGGGAGGCAAGGGCTGGAAAATCTTTATCCTTATAAATCCTATATGCTACTGAGAAGATAAAGGATAGAGAGTGAGACATGAAATCTTAAGTAGAGTCATCAAGTAAAGTTACAATAAAAAGCACTGTTTAGAAAGATGAGATAATTGGAAGCTATTGAATAAAGGAATATTCAGAAAATTAAAAAGCACTCAGAAATTAAAATAGGATAGCACAATGTGAAAGCTCAATAGAAAGTTTCAAAGATAATCTCAGAAAATTTCCCAGAAAGTAGGGTAATATTCAAATAAAAGTTCCACAGAGAGGAAAGAAAATATTTAAAAAAGGAATCTATTCAATGGTTTAATAAAATTTTCCAGAAATGAAGAGTATGAGCTTCTAAATTAAAAGGTCCCACTGAGTACCCAGGACAATGGAAGAAACAGAAGTATGGAAAGACACATCATCACAAAAATAATGGAATTAGAAAATGTCTACATGTTTTTGGCAGGGAATGAGAAAGAGGGAAAGCCACATACAAAGTAACAGATATCTAAAGGGTTTTAGAGTTTTATGTACCTTTAGAAGCTAGAATTCATTGAAGCAATTGTATCAGAACTCCAAAGAAAATTTAGATGATGGTTATTTACTTGAAGTTTGAATGTGAATATCTTCCCATAGGCTCATGAGTTGGAACACTCTGTCTCAAAAAAGTGATAAAGTTGGGGAGACTGAAGCCTTGCCTCAGAAAGTAGGCCACTAGGGCAGACCTTGAGATTTTATAGCCTAGCCACACTTCCTGAACTCTCTTTGCTTCCTCGTCCATCACCATGTGATGATAAGGTTCAGTTACCATAAACATCACCATGCCTTTCCCACCATAATGGCCTAAATCTTCTAAAACAAACAAGTCCACCATTAAACTGCTTTTGGAAATATTTTCAGTAAGAGTATGCAAAAGTTGAGAACTGTGGACTAGAGAACTCTTTGATTGTAAAGTCAGGGCTTAATGAGCCATTTTGCTGGGGACTTATAAGACTGAAATGCCAGTAGCCACACAGACTGTAAAGACAAGTCTCATCAAGTGAGACCTGAGCTAGAGGCCATTCACATTAGCTTATGGTAAAAAAAAAAAATCTGGTTGCATTCTACCCATGTCCTAGAAACTGGAGTTAGGCTGAATTAAACTGTAATGGATTAATTGATTTGATGGAGAAAATTTCAAAACAGTTAACATTCAGGCTGTGACATGTTTAATGCATGTTACATGGATCCAGATTTATAGTGAGAGAGAAAAGAAAGTGGAGCTTAAAGAAATAGAAAATGTGCAATTTGGTGAGAAAAAAACCATAAACTTAGCTAAATAGAGAAAGATAAAAACCCAGACGCAAAAGGTAGTTGGGATAATTTAAGAAAAGCTGGCAAGAAACAAGCAGAACTAAGGCTGGGCAGTGACAACTAAGAAGCAGCCTCTGTGTAGTTTTGTTGTGCCAAAGGAGTAAAACATCACGCCACAAAACTCAGGTGTAAACTTTCATTAAAAAGGAGAATGCCTAAACAGATGGAGCCTTCAAGGTTCTCCGCAGAAAAACTGTCATCTAGAGAAAGGTTTTCCCAAGTTCATGCAAGAAGAGTCATAGAGACCACTGTAGCTATTATCTGTGGGACCCGGACTACAGACTTAGGCATTATCCACATGCTGCTGCTGTGTAAGCATGCAAATTTCAAGAGTCAGAGGACCGTGGAGGCTTGCAGCAAGGTTCCATAGTGTGGCATTCCTAAGATGGCTGTGTGTGCAGCTGTGAAAGTAAAGCATACATTGTAATAGAGAGCCCGGGGGACTGGAGAGATGCTAGAATCATAACATCTCAGGTCAAAACAGGTCAAAAGAAACTCCAAGACACCAAGTGAACCCGGTCTAACAGAACTACTACATGTGCTGTGGACAAAAGAACTAGAGAGATAGGGCTATCCAAACCCATTGGAGCACAAGTAGTACCATAATGAGCCACTTACCAAGAGATTCAGGATTTGGTGTTTGCACTACTACAGTTGGATCTCCTTTGGCCTGATGTTTCCTTCATGTGTCATTCCTCCCTTTTGGAATGGGAATATTTACTATATGTCATTGTATATTAAAAATATAGATAACAAATTTTATTTTACAGAGGCTCAAAGTTAAGAGACTGCATTGCATCTGGAAAGAAATTTTGAACCTTGGAATAGTGCTGAAACTGCTAAGGCCATGAAGACTCTTGAAACTGAACTGAATGCAAGTTATATTATGAGATGACTATGAACCTGTGGGTGTCAGAAGTGGAATACTGTGGTCTGAAAATGAAATGTTCCTCACAGATTCATATGCTTGAACTCTTGGCTTCCAGGTGGTAACATTGTTTTAAAATGTCATGGAAACTCTAGGAGGTGATGTCACCCTAGATGTTGGTCACTGGGAGCACACCTCCAGATTTCATAGCTTGGCCCCAGTCCTTGAACCCCATTTGCTGGTCTGGAAACGATGTGAGGCATATCAACTACATGCTTCAGTGGCCATGAACTCCACTATGCCTTCCCCATCACTGCCACAATGGACTGTGCCCTCTTAGACCCAGAGGAAAGACAAACCTCTCCTCCCTGACATGGTTTGTCAGGTATTTGGTCAGAGTGATGAAACAAGTGACTCATGCACTACCCAAACTAGCAGCTGAAACAATAGGATAATTAAACACAAACTCCCTGTGTGCATCCTTCCCTGGAAAGCCACATAAGGATTTGTTCTCACAGAACAAGAGGGAAAACAAGGAATATAGGATAAAAGAAATCCAACATAGTCGGATGAAAAAGGGTATCTGTGATGACAATATGGAGAGGTATCATGATGAAAAATTATATAATAGGCACTTAAGATCCTAAGTTTCTACATATCTGAAAAGGTAAAATTTATAGAATATCTGATATTGAGACATTCATAAGAGAACTATAGAATACTGATGGAGTCTGTGGTTGAATTAGGGGAAAGTGCATTGGAAAAAAAACCAGTTTTATTATTCACCCTAAGATGAAGTAAAACCTGTACAATCACAAAAGGTAAATTTGTTATATGGTTTAATGGCCATAATATAAATACTAAATATGTATTCTAATATAAATTAGAATATACCTGTACTGAAGACTAAAAGACAGATGATGATAACAAAAACTGAAAGGTCAAGAAGAGATTACATTATTTAGAAACATGTAGGAAGAAATATCAATACAATCAATATTAACCATGTTACAGTAGAATGTATTCCCCATAAGTTTGGAGAGGCATATGAGTGGCCTGGAAAGTTTGTGTTTTTATCCCTTAGTTTAGCATTGAACTTCTAGGCCATTACCTCTACCTTGTCAAGATATAAGCTATGGTTATCTTACAAGTTTCTTCCTTACCTTCCAAAAGTCATTTCCACTACCATCAATCAAAAGAAGGGAAAATTAAGAATATTTTCCCACTTTCTCTTTTTTTATCATTTTTATTGTGGAGGCCTAAAAATGTGAGCCTATTTCCACCTTGTCTGAAGGTCAGAGAGTTTTAGCTTGTTCAAAGTTGTTGACAATAAGTGGCTACACATCCTAACCTAGTCTGTGGTTACTTGGTCTTTTTGACATTACGATGGCCCTTACAGGTAGATGCACTCCACCCTGACCAATGGTCAGGATATTCAAACACACTTTTGCTCCTTCTTTTGAATTCACATAAAATGTTAATAGGCCTCCCAGTTTAAAATTATTTTCTTGGGCTAGACAGATGGCTCAACTGTTAAAGCTAGGCTCACAACTGAAACTATAAAATTATTTCTCAAATTCATTAAGCCTAATCCTCTGGACTGCACCCCAAACACTAACCTTTAACATGTTTTATCCTCTTACATCATTGTAATTAGACATTTCCAGACAAACTGGTACAGTAGTTCATGTTTATAATCCCAGCACTCTGGAGACTAACCTTGGCTATATAGTGAGTCCTGAGACAGCCTGGTCTACAGAATTAAGAGCTTATTCCAAAAGAATATTCTCGGCAAAACAGTATTCGTAGACATCACTATTTTTTAATTTCCTTCAGATTTGTACCAGGTCCAAACTATCAGGAAAAGGAACACATGCTCTGACTTAGGGAGCAGAACTAAGGCAGCAGATGTGATGACTCAAAGTTTCAAGACCAGAAGGACAATTCTTTAGGGGACTGAAACTTGGAATAACTTCAGCTATGGAAAAGAGCTCTGATCCCCACTAACTAAAAATAGTTTATGAAGAAAAGAAAAGCATTCAAACTCAGAGGAGGGGAAATGTTAAAATTAGTCAGCTGAGAAGACCTAGACTTATAAGCATCAATCAAGTGCAGTCAGCCATATGAAAAGCTTCAGGAGTCTCGTCCTGAGGGACCCTTTTTCTCCTTGACAGTTTCATAAAGTGGTTATTTCACAGTAATAGAAATTGTTCATTACTTTCTTTCTAGTCACAGAAGTATTTGTGATCTTATATACATCCCCTGATGACTCGGTCATACACTGTGATGGCTATGCCTATGTACTTAACAAAAGAATTGCCAGGAGCACCTTCCTAATAATCTCTACCTCTATCCCTGTTGGTTGTCCATACACACACATCCCCAATATACAGCCTATTAAATTTTACGTCAACTGGGACACAATTTTGCCATCAATTAAAAGAGATCAATTTGTGTGTGCTTTATTCAATAAGGATAATCTTAATGACTAAGTTTGGAAAAGTAATAAAATGAATTTCAATTCTTCTACTTTGCAGATGAAAATATTAAGGCCTGGGGAAATAAAAGGATAAAGTCAAGTTTACTACCACTATGGATCAGTAATCAAATTCACATTTTGAGCCTTTGAGATAGGTAAAGAGCAGAAACACACAAGGAGATAAGCCTAAGTAGCTGAATGGGTTTGTGGATCTAAACTCAAGGAATGAACATTTTAAAATGCCTCAAAGCAAGAATACACCAAATCATAGCAAAAGGATGCTCCTGATCATTCCACAAACCACAGACTGAAAACTAAAAATAAGCAGGTGATATGGCTCAGTGGGTAAATAAGCTTGGCAATGTGAATTCAACCCCAGAACTCGAATAAAGGTGGAAGGACAAATATACAAGCCATTGCATACAAGTCCACACACATTATACACACACTAACAATAATGCAAATATTTTTATTAAAAAAAAATCTAAGGGACAGTGAGACGATTCACTGGATAAAGGCACTTGCCACCAGGCCAGGTGACCTGAGTTTGATCCCTGGGACCTACATGGTAGAAGGAAAAAAATGACTCCGCTACTTCCCCAACTTATCCTCTGACCTCCACACATATGGCATGGTATACACAGAAAAAGGTGGGAAGGAGAATGAATAAATATATTTAAAATGTTTGCTTCCCAAGAAGGAACCCATGCTCAGTACTACAAACCCAACTGAAAACACATAGGGAAATCTAGATCTGGTGTCAGAAAAGAGACTTACTACTGTTGTTTAGTTAAATTAGCATATATGATGTCAAAATATGTTCTAAAATTAAACTTCTATCCATAGGCAAATATTATTCTCAGCTTTAACCAGAGAAGCTTCTCTTTAGAGTGAATGGCCATTAATACAGAGATGCACAGCTGTTCAGAGAAAGAAAGAGTGATGACTTGGCTAGTCCTTAACAGGGTGCTTATACCACCTCCTCTAAGGCTCAGGAAACACCACAGAAGGATCAAAGAATTTTAGAGCCAAGGATAGGGAAAAGTGCTATGAAAGGTCATCTCTAGGCACAACACAGTCATTGCTTTATGATGAACTCAGCATCTGAAGTTAACCTATACTGAGTCTGCACAAGATAGCCCTGTCAACAATCAGCCACTGACGGAGGAGAACTCATGGAGCCCTACTTTGAAATGAACTATTGACTACTGGTAATTGTGAGCCCATTGAGCTCCAATGAATAAAGCCATGGTCACACAGATGGCCCTGGTTAAGCTCAATAGGACACGAGACAAAACAAAAGACATAAATTTGGGAAAGGGATTTGCAGGAAAGACATGGGGTTGGCAGAAGTAGGATAGCGATGAGAAAGGGTGTGTTGAGAATGGTTAGAATGCATTATTTATATACATGTAGGAAGAGGTCAAAGAACATATTAAACAAAATAAATTTTTAATTTTAAATAAAAATGCTGTTAATGCAAGCATTTAGACTTGTGATCACCTATTCACAAGTCCTAAGTTTGACTCCCAGCACCCACATGGCAGCTCACAACTGTCTATAACTCCAGTTCCCAGGAACTGGATACCCTCTTCTGGCCTCCGCTGGTACTTGCACTTACACAAATAAACACACACACATAAATAAATAATACAATAAATCTTTAAAAGTATATCCAATGCAGTATTGATATAAGACTAAGCATACAGGTCAACAGAAGAGAGTCTAAAAAGCAATGCTTAGAAGTCAGGTGATTCCCAGAAAGTGGAAAGATCTCCCATGCTCTTGGGTAGGTAGAATTAACATAGTAAAAATGGCAATCTTACCAAAAGCAATCTACAGATTCAAGGCAATGCCCATCAAAATCTCAGAAAAATTCTTCACAGACCTAGAAATAATGGTACTCAACTTCATATAGAAAAGCAAAAAACCCAGGATAGTCAAAACAATCCTGTACAATAAAGGAACTTCTGGAGCATCACAATCCCTGACTTCAAACTCTACTACAGAGCTACAGTACTGAAAACAGCCTGGTATTGACATAAAACAGACAGGAGGACCAATGGAACTGAATCAAGGACCCAGATATTAATCTACACACCTACAAACACCTGATTTTTGTTTTGTTTTGTTTTGTTTTTTTGAGACAGGGTTTCTCTGTAACTTTGGAACTGAACACCTGATTTTGACAAAGAAGCAAAAATATATCAAACGGAAAAAAGAAAGCATATTTAACAAATGGTGCTGGCATAACTGGATATCAACATGTAGAAGAATGAAAATAGATCCATATCTATCACCATGCACAAAACTCAAGTCCAAATGAATCAAAGACCTCAAAATAAAACCAGCCACACTGAACCTCATAGAAGAGAAAGTTGGAAGTATACTTGAATGCATTGGTACAGGAGACCACTTCCTTAATATAACCCCATTAGCACAGACACTGAGAGAAACAATTAATAAATGGGACTTCCTGAAACTGAAAAGCTACTGTAAATCAAAGGACACAGTCAATAAGACAAAACGGCAGCCTACAGAATGGGAAAAGATATTCACGAAGCCCACATCAGACACAGGGTTGATCTCCAAAATGTACAAAGAATTCAAGAAATTTGTCATCAAAAGAAAAAAATAATCCAATAAAAATGGTGTACAGACCTAAACAGAAAACTCTCAACAGAGGACTCTAAAATGGCTGAAAGACACTTAAGTAAATGTTCAACATCCTTATATATCAGATAAAACAACTCTGAGATTTCATCTTACAACTGCAAGAATGACCAAGATCCAAAACACTGATGACAACTTATCCTGGAGAGGATGTGAAAGTAAAGGGAACACTCCTGCATTGCTGGTAGGAGTGCAAGCTGGTACAACCCCTTTGGATGGCAGTGTGGCGATTTCTCAGAAATTTAGAAAACAACCTTCCTCAAGACTGAGCAGTACCACTTTTGGGTATATATCCAAAGGATGCTCAATCGTACCACAAGGACATGTGCACAACTATGTCCATAGTAGCGTTGTTTGTCATAGCCAGAACCTAGAAACAACCTAAATGCCCCTCGACTGAAGAATGGATAAGGAAAACGTGGTACATTTACACAATGGAGTACTACATAGCAGAAAAAATAATGACATCTTGAAATTTGCAGGAAAATGGATAGAGCTAGAAAACATCATATTGAATGAGGTAACCCAGACCCAGAAAGACAAGCATCACATGTACTCACTCATAAGTGGTTTTTAAACATAAATCAAAGAAAATCAGCCTATAATTCATAATCCCAGAGAACTTAGACAACAATGAGGACCCTAAGAGAGATATACATAGATCTAATCTACATGGGAAGTACAAAAAGACAAGATCTCCTGAGTAAATTGGGAGCATGGGGACCATGAGAGAGGGTTGAAGGAGAGGGGATAGGAAGGACGGGGAGCAGAGAAAAATATATAGCTCAATAAAATCAATTTAAAAAGATAAAATAAATTTTTTTAAAAAAGAAGTTAGACGATTCTCAACAAAGGTTCCAAGGCGAGGTAACAGAAAATGAAGTGCATTTTCTTTGGCAAATGGTTCTAGGAAAACTGGAATCCAAATATAAAGAGATTAACTCAGGCCTTTACTTCACACTTTATGCAAAAATAAAGCAAAAATGAATTATGAATCTGAATAAAAGCTAAAATGATGAAACTTAGGACACAGATAAAGTGTTTAAGACTTGGGTTAGACAAGGATTTCTTAGATATGATTGATAAAAAGGAGGAAAGACAGAACTACAATTTACCAAAAATCAAACTTAGAGCCTGGTGTAGTAGCACATTCTGTAATTCTTGTACTCTGTTAGTCAATATTTTCATTACAACTGAGTAATGAAGACAGACAGAAAAGAAAGAGCCAAACTGAAAAAAGTTTCTATCATCTGGAACTCTCTTTTCTACTATAAATTAAAAAATTATGATAGTAATTAGACTAAGTAAGTCTTAAACATTCCAAATTGCACTGACAACTAATCTACACAGTAACTATAGCCACTGTGATTAACTCTCCCACTCTAACAGAGCTCTTTCTTTAAAACTTGTATCCTTATAAATGTTCCTTTCCTGACCATCATTTATTTTCTTTACCATGAAACAGACTGGAATCTTTTTGTTTCTACTTCCTTCCTATAATATATTCCAGTTCAGGGATGTCAGCCCATGATAGATTCTCTTATTGAATTTGCATATTCATGTGTGTGTGTGTGTGTGTGTGTGTGTGTGTGTGTGTGTGTGTGTATTCTGTCTTATTTTATTTTAAACTGTTCTCTTGGGATCAGAATTGTATCAGTGCAGCAGGGCAAAAGAAACAAGAGCCATGCCCCTCACAAGGCTGGATCCTCACAAAGAGAAACAGAAAGACTGCCCGTCAACATCCCTTTGACTTTGCTATCACAAGTGGTGTTATGTCATTTTTTAAAGTCCTTATCAGACAAATTAGTTTTTTTAAAAAAAAGTAAATGGAATTAAATTTAAAAATGGTCAGTCCCATCATTTACTATATACTTTTCTTATTTGAAAAAAGAAAACTATCCTTTTTCATTTTACATACCAATGCCATTTCCCACTCCCTCCCCTCCTCCTGTTCCCTCCACCTTCCCCCACTCCACTGCCACCCCCATTCACTCCCCAAAGAGGGTAAGGCACATTGCTTTAAGGAAGGACAAAGACCCTCCCTACTATATCTAGGCTGAGCAAGGTATCTATCCAAAGAGAATTGGTTCCAAAAAGCCAGAACAAGCAGTAGAGATAAATCCTGGTCCTACTGCCAGTGGACCCTCGCTCTGCCCCAGCAATACAACTGTCACCCACATTCTGAACACCTAGTTTGTTCCTATGTTGTTGGTTCCCTCCCTCTCCAGCCAGAGTTGGTGAGCTCCAAATAGCTCAGGTAAGCTATTTCAGTGGGTATTCCCGTCATGGTCTTGACCTCTTTACTCATATTCTCACTCCTCCCACTCTTCAACTAGATCTTGGGAGCTCAGTCCAGTGCTCAGATGCAGGTCTCTGCCTCTGTTTCCATCAGTTGCTGGATGAAGGTTCTATGGTGACATTAAAGATATTCTTCAGTCTGACTAAGGGCAAGCCCACCCTCTCCACTATTGCTTAGGGTCTTGACTGTGGTCATCCTTGTGGATTCCTGGGGATTTCTCTAGTGCCAGGTTTCTTGCTAGCCCCATAATGGCTCCCTCTTTCCTTGTTCTCCATCTATGTCCTTCCCCCATCTTGACTACCCCGTTCCTTCAAGTTCTCCTCCCTCTCCCCTTTTCTACTCCTCTTCCCTTTCCACCCTCCCTTTTACCCCAATCCCCATGGTTTTGCTGTGGGAGCACATTCCACTTCTTCAGCCAATAGCCTTTAATATACTAGCCCATTTGGGAGTGGTCGCTGATAATCTAAAAGCAGTTGTAAAGCATGCACCACTCTCTGGCTTCTGGCTCCTGCTTCTGGCTGATAGACTCTGTGCCTGTTCACACAGAGAACTGTTATCTAGGACAGTGATCTGTAAGCTTTTCCCATAAATAAGGAATCTTTTATTATTCATAGTTCTGAACTAATGTGGGATTATTTTGTGACTTCCATCTTCATCTGGCGCCCAACCATTTGGGCTCTGCTGCAAACTGCCAGACTCACTGGGAAGAAATAAAGAAAGAAATTACAGTCTTCCTTGAATTCAATTAAATTGACAGCACAACATATTCAAACCTATGGGACATTATGAAAGCTGTGCTAAAAGGAAAGTTCATAGCACTAAGTGCCCACATAAAAGAAAACAGAGAAAGCTCACATTAGTGACTTAACAGTACACCTGAAAGCTCTAGAAAGAAAGAAGCACACTCACCCAGGAGGAGTAGAAGGCAGGAAATAATCAAATTGAAGGTTGAAATAAATAAAATAGAAACACAGAAAACAATCCAAAGAATTAATGAAACAAAGAGCTGGTTCTTTGAGAAAATCTACAAGATTGACAAACCCTTATCCAAACTAATCAAAAAGCAGAGAGAGAACACCCAAATTAACAAAACCAGAAATGAAAACGGGAACATAACAATAAACACTGAGGAAATTCAGAGAATCATTAGGTCTTACTACAAAAACCTGTACGCCACAAAATTGGAAAATGTAAAAAAAAATGGACAATTTAAATTAAATAAAAACCAGGTGAGCAATTTAAAAAGTCCTATAAGCTGCAAGGAAATAAAATCTGTCATCAAAAACCTCCCAAATAAAATAAGCCAAGGGCCAGATGGTTTCATTGCAGAATTCTACCAGAACTTTCGAGAAGAACTAATACTTATAATCCTCAAAGTGTTCCACATAATAGAAACATAAGGGACATTTCCAAACTCTTTTTTATGAGGCTATAGTTACCCTGATACCAAAACTGCACAAAGACTCAACCAAGAAAGAGAACTACAGACCGATTTCACTCATGAACATGGATGCAAAAATTCAATAAAATACTGGCAAACCGAATCCAAAAACACATCAAAAAAATAATTCATCATGATCAAGTAGGCTTTATCCCAGAGATGCAGGGCTGGTTCAACATATGAAAATCTATCACTGTAATCCATCATATAAATAAACTGAAAGAAAAAAAAACATATGATCATTTCATTAGATGCTGAAAAGCATTTGACAAAATTCAACACCCCTTCATGATAAAGGTCTTAGAGAGATTAGAGATACAAGGATCATATCCAAATATAATAAAAGCAATATAGAGCAAGCCGACAGCTAACATCAAATTAAATGGAGAAAAACTCAAAGCAATTCCACTAAAATCAGGAACAAGACAAGGCTGTCCACTCTCTCCATATCTCTTCATTATAGTGCTTGAAGTTTTAGCAATAGCAATAAAACAACATAAGGAGATCAATGGAATTCAAATTGGAAAGGAAGAGGCCAAACTTTCATTATGTACAGATGATATGATAGTGTACATAAGTAACCCCAAAAACTCCCTACCAAAGAACTCCTACAGCTGATAAACACCTTCAGTGATGTGGCAGAATACAAGATCAACTCAAAAAAATCAGTAGCCGCTTCTATACACAAAGGATAAAGAAGCAGAGAGGGAAATCAGAGAAATTTCACCTTTCACGATAGCCACAAATAGCATAAAATATCTTGGGGTAACAGTAACCAAGAAAGTGAATGACGTATTTGACAAGAATTTTAAGTCTTTGAAGAAAGAAATTGAAGAAGATACCAGAAAATGGGAAGCATTCTGATGTGGGAGGGTGTTCTGTTTTGTGTTGATTTCATTGGTTAATAAAGAAACTGCCTTGGCCCTTTGATAGGACAGAAAATTAGGTAGGCGGAGTAAACAGAGCAGAATGCTGGGAAGAAGTGAAGTTAGGCAATCGCCATGCCTCTCCTCTCTGGTCAGATGCGATGGAGCCAGCCGCCAGGTCAAACATGCTGAATCTTTCCCGGTAAGCCGCCACCTCGTGGTGCTACACAGATTATTAGAGATGGGTTAATCAAGATGTGAGAATTAGCCATTAAGAGGCTGAAACTAATGGGCCAAGCAGTGTTTAAATGAATACAATTTGTGTGTTGTTATTTCGGGTGTAAAGCTAACCATGCGGGAGTGGGGAGGGATGAAAAGCAGGCCTGCTCGCCTCATCACTACAGCTTTCCCATGCTCTTGGATAGGAAGGATCAACATAGTAAAAATGGCAATCCTACCAAAAGCAATCTATAAATTCAATGCAATCCCCATCAAAATTCCAACACAATTCTTCACAGACCTTGAGAGAACAATAATCAACTTTATATGGGGAAAAAAAAATAGGATAGCCAAAATAATCCTGTACTAAAGAAACTTCTGGAGCTATTACCATCCCTGATATCAAGCTCTATTACAGAGCTACAGTTATGAAAACAGCTTGGTATTGGCATAAAAACAGAGACATTAACCAATGGAATCAAATTGAAGACATGGATATTAATCTACACACCTATGAACACCTGATTTTTGACAAAGAAGCTAAAATTATACAATTGAAAAAAGAAAGCATCTTCAACAAATCGTGCTGGTATAACTGGATGTCAACATGTAGAAGAATGAAAATAGATTCATATCCATCACCATGCACAAAACTCAAGTCCAAATGGATTAAAGACCTCAATATAAATCCGACTACCCTGAACCTGATAGAAGAGGAAGTGGGAAGTAACGTTCAATGCATGGGCACAGGAGACCACTTCCTAAATATAACCGTAGTAGCTCAGACACTGAGAAGAACAATAAATAAATGGAACCTCCTGAAACTGAAAAGCTTCTATAAGACAAAATAAGACAAAAAGGCATCCTACTAAATGGGAAAAGATCTTCACCAACCCCACATTAGATAAAGGACTGATCTCCTAAACATATAAAGAATCAAGAAATAATACAGTAAAATTCTAAATAATCCAATTTAAAAATGGGGCCCTGATCTAAACAGAAGAATTTCATATGGCCAAAAGATACTTAAGGAAATGTTCAACTTCCTTAGTTTTCAGGGAAATGCAAATCAAAACAACTCTGAGATACCATCTTACACCTGTCAGAATGGCTAAGATCAAAAACACTAAGGACAGCTTATATTGAAGAGGATGTGGAGTAAGTCGAACATTTATCCATTGCTGGTGGGAATGCAAACTTGCACAACCACTTTAGAAATCAGTATGGCAGTTTCTTAGAAAATTGGGAATCAACCTACCTCAGGATCCAGCAATACCACTCTTGGGCATACACCTAAAAGATGCTCAATCATACTACAAAAGTATTTGTTCAACTATGTTCATAGCAGCATTATTTGTAATATCCAGAACCTGGAAACAACCTAGATGCCCCCCAACTGAAGAGTGGATAAAGAAATTGTGGCACATTCACACATTAGAGTACTACTCAGTAGTATAAAACAATGACAACTTGAATTTTGCATGCAAATGGATGGAATTAGAAAACACTATCCTGAGTGAGGTAACCCAGGTCCAAAAAATGAATATTGTATGTACTCACTCATTAGTGGAGTCTATCCATAAACAAAGGACACTGAGTCTATAGTTCATGATCCTAGAGAAGTTAAGTAATAAGGTGAATCCAAAGAAAAACATATATAGACCCACCTGGAAATTAGAAACAGCCAAGATCACCTGACAAAATTGGGAGCAGGGGGTAGAAGGAAAGGGAGAAGGGGAGGAAGGGGGAATAAGGGAAGGGCTGAGGAGAACTTGAGGAAATGGGATAGTGGAGATGGAGGAAGGACAGATATGAGAGTAAGAAAAGAGATATCTTGATTAATGGAGCCATTATGAGATTCACAAGAAACCTGGCTCTAGAAAAATTCTCAGGAATTCACAAGGATGACCCCAGCTAAGACCCTAGGCAATAGAGGAGAGGGTTCCTGAATTGGCTTTGCCCTGTTGTCAGACTGATGATTATCTTAAATATCACCATAGAACCTTTGTCTAACAACAGATGAAACAGAGGCAGAGACTCACATCAGAGCACTGGACTGAACTCCCAAGGTCCAGTTGAAGTGTGAGAGAAGTGAGAATATGAGTAAAGAGGTCAAGACCATGAGGGGTTCATCCACTGAGACAGTTTGCTTGAGCTAATGGGAGCTCACCAACTCCAACTGGACTGGGAATGACCAAGCATAGGATCAAATTAGTCCCTCTGAATATGGTTGACAGTTGGGGCAGACTGAGCGGCCACTGACAATGGCACTGGGATTTGTCTCTACTACATGTACTGGCTTTTTGGGATCCTATTTTTCTTGGATGTATGCCTTGCTCAGCCTAGATGTAGTGGGGAGGGCCTTGGACTTTCCATAGGGCAAAGTGCCTTACCCTCTCTTAGGCTTAGAGGGGGTCGGGTGGGAAGGTGTGTGGAGGGACTGGGAGGAGGGGAGGGAGTGGGAATTTGGATTGATATTCATTAAAGTAATAAAAAAGAAAAGGGGATAATAATATTGGATACTTGTGAGCTATTATTTATGGACAATTTACATTGGCATAATTTTTGTATATTGATACAGGTTCAAATTATATTTGTTATTTTTGTTGACATTATTTGTACACCTATGCAAAGTTATTCTGTCAGATTGTATATATTCATGTTTCTACCTCTGTTTAGGACATTTTGTATATTGATACAATGTTTAGGATATATTTTTATATTCCATTATATATCATTCCTACCTCTAATCAAGATACTTATAGTTTGTTTACATTTTGAGGTCATTGTCCTCATTTGTTGCACATTTGTTTACAGATTATTTAATATTTTGACATGAAGTTTTAGCCTTTAAGTTATACAGGTATTAAATATTATAGGTCAATAGTTGTTCATGTTTTTGTACATATAGTCAGATCAATTAGGTTCTTTAGATACATAGAGATTGCATTCTGTCTAGATAGGTCATCTTCAACCACTTCAAGAATCTGTAGAAAGTGGCATTTAAATAACTTGGGGTTCTGTTGACATGAGAGATGATTGTTTCTGACATCATCAATCTACTCCAGAGAGAATGTTGAGCACCAAAGACACTCCACTTGGAGTTTGCTTTCTTCTTGGCACCATTGGCCTTTGGGCAAGGAACTTCCCATAACTCAACCACTGACAAAGTACATTGTATCCAAAAACGAATAAGCAGGACACAAGAAAAAAACTGTCAAATCTTGCCTAAGAGAGTTCTGAAAATTTTCCTGCCTCTGAAAATCATCTGTCAGTTACACTAGGCCTTAGCCAAAGTTGGTTGCTTCAATGTTGCAAAATGAGACTTTGGGTGATTGATCAGGTAGCTAATTGTCTCCATCATATATTGCTTGCTTTCAAAGCTGCTTGATTGTACTTCCTGCCTGTTCAAGTAATATTATCTCCCTTCTCAGGCCTTCGATGGAGTTGAAGATTAGATAGTCATAGTTACTGTACTCTTATGATCTAACCAAGCCATTTCCTATACAAGACTTAGATTCCATAGGATAGAATATTTATTAAAACATTTAGCATATGTTCCTTGCTTAATATTGTTTATGCTGGTTGTAATTCTAATTATACTTGATATCTGTTCTTGTTTATATAGTTTTGTATTGGATTTAGAACTCTCTTATTTAAACAAAAGGGGAAGGTGCTGTGGGAGCACATTCCATTCCTTCAGCCAATAGCCTTTAAGATATCAGTCCAGTTGGGTATAGTCTCTGATACTCTAAAAGCAGCTGTAAAGCATGTGGCTGCTCTCTTGCTTCCAGCTCCCACTTCCGGCTGCTAGACTCTATTCCTGTTCATGCAGAGAACTGTTATCTAGGACAGTGATTTGTAAGTTTTTCCTTAAATAGCCTTTTATTATTCATAATTCTTAATTGATATGGGATTATTTTATGACTTCCATCTTCATGGTCCCAATGTTCTCAGGAGATCTTATCTATTTCTCCTTCCTAGGAGATCTATATATGTTTCTTTTAGGGCTCTCCTAGCTTCTCTGCAGTTGTGGACCCTAGGCTCATTATCCTTTGCTTTACAGCTAGTATCCACTTATGAGTGAGTACATACAATTTTCATCTTTCTGGGCATGGGCTAACTCACTCAGAATGGGTTTTTCCTAGTTCCATCCATTTTCATGCAAATTTCAATATGTCATTTTTTTTTTTACCACTGAGCAGTACTCCATTGTGTAAATGTACCACACTTTCTTTAGCCATTCTTTGGTTGAGGGGCATGTAGGTTGATTCCAGGTTCTGGCTATTACAAATAATGCTGTATTGAACATAGTTGAACAAATGTCCTTGTAGTATGATTGAGCATCCTTTGGGTATATGTCCAACTATTGGCTGGGTATTGAAGTAAGTTAACTACCAATTTTTTGAGCAACTGCCATATTCATTTTCAGAGTGGTTGTGTAAGTTTGTACTCCCATCAGCAATAGAGGAATGTTCCCCTTATTTCACATCCTCTCCAGTATAAACTATCATTGGTGTTTTTTATCTTAGCCATTCTGACAGGTGTAAGATGATATCTCAGAATCATTTTGATTTGCATTTCCCTGATGATTAAGGATATTGAACATTTCCTTAAGTGTCTTTTGACCATTTGAGATTCTTCTGTTGAGAATTTCCTGTTTAGATCTATACCCCATTTTTAATTAGATTATTTGGTATTTTGATGTCTAATTTCTTGAGTTCTTTATATGTTTTGGAGATCAGGTCTCTGTCAGATGTGGGATTGGTGAAAGAACTCTTCCCATTCAGTAGGCTGCCTTTTTGTCTTATTGACTGTGACTTTTGCTTTACAGAAGCTTCTCAATTTCAGGAAGTCACATTTATTAATTGTTTCTCTCAGTATCTGTGCTACTGGAGTTATATTTAGGAAGTTGTCTCCTGTGTCAATGCACTCAAGTGTATTTCCCACATTCTCTTCTATGAGGTTCAGGGTGGCTAGATTCATGTTGGACTTGAGTTTTGTGCATGGTGATCGATACGGATCTATTTTCACTCTTCTACATGTTGACATCAGTTATGCCAGCATCATTTGGTGAAGATGTTTCCAATTTTTACATTGTATAATTTTAGCTTGTCAAAAATTAGGTGTTCATAGGTGTGTAGATTAATATCCAGCTCTTCAATTCAATTCCACTGGTCAACCTGTCTGTTTTTATGCTAATATTGGGCTATTTTAATTAATGTAGCTCTATAAAAGAGCTTGTTCCTTTATTGTACAGGATTGTATTGGATATCCTGGGGTTTTTGTTTTGGTTTTCCATATGGAGTTGAGTATTATTCTTTCAAGGTCTGTGAAGAATTGTGTTGAATTTTGATGGGGATTGTGTTGAATTTATATAGACTGTTTTCGTAGGATTGTTAATTTTTATTATGTTGATCTTACCTATCCAAGAGGATGAGGGATCTTTCCATTTTCTGGTATCTTCTTCAACCTCTTTCTTCAAAGACATGAGGTTCTTGTCGAACAGGTCTTTCACTTCTTTGATTAGTGTTACCCCAAAGATATTTTGTTATTTGTATCTATTGTAAAAAATGATGTTTCTCTGATTTCCCTCTCAGCTTCTTCATCATTTGCATATAGGAGTGCTGCTGATTTTTCTAAGTTGATATTCTATCCTGCCACATTGCTGAAGGTATTGATCGGCTGTAGGAGTTCCTTTGTAGAGTTTTTGGGGTCACTTATGTACACTATCATATCATCTGCAAATAGTAAATCTTTGGCCTCTTCCTTTCGAATTTGTATCTCCTTGATCTCCTTTTGTTGTCATAGCTAGAATGTCAAGAACTATGTTGAATAGATATGGAGAGACTGGACAACCTTGTCTTGTTCCTAATTTCAGTGGAAGCGCTTTGAGTTTCTCTCCATTTAATTTTATGTTGGCTGTCAGCTTGCTGTATATTGCTTTTATTATGTTTAGTTATGTTTTTGTATCCCTGATCTCTCCAAGACCTTTACCATGAAGGCTTATTAGATTTTATCAAGTGCTTTTTCAGCATCTAATGTTTTTTCTTTCAGTTTATTTATATGGTGGATTATATTAACAGATTATCATATGTTGAACCATCCCTGAATCTCTGGGATGAAGCTGACACGACCATAGTAGATGATTTTTTGATGTGTTCTTAGATTCAGTTTGCCAGTATTTTATTGAGTGTTTTTGTATCAATGTTCATAAGGGTGATTGGTCTGTAATTCTCTTTCTTGGTTGAATCTTTGTGTGGTTTCGGCATCAGGGTAACTGTAGCCTCATAAAAAGTATTTGGCAATGTTCCTTTGTTTCTATTATGTGAAACACTTTGAGGAGTATAGGTATTAGCTCTTCTTTGAAGTTCTGGTAAAATCTTTCACTGAAACCATTTGGCCCTTGGCTTTTTTTGGTTGGGAGGCTTTTGATGACTGCTTCTGTTATAGGTTATATTTAAATTGTTCACTTGGTATTGATTAAATTTTGGTACGTGGTACCTATCCAGAAAATTGTCCATTTCTTTTTACATTTACAATTTTGTTGAGTACAGATGTTTGTAGTAAGACCTAATGATTCTCTGGGTTTTCTCCTTGTCTGTTGTTATTTCCCCTTTTCATTTCTGATTTTGTTAATTTGGATGTTCTCTCTCTGCCTTTTGATTAGTTTGGATAAGGGTTTGTCTATCTTGTTGATTTTCTCAAAGAATCAGCTCTATGTTTCATTGATTATTTGTATTGTTTCTTTTTTATTGATATCAGCCCTCAATTTGATTATTTCCTGTCATCTACTTCTTGGGTGAGTCTGCTTCTCTTTGTTTTAGAGCTTTCAGGTTTGCTGTTAATTCACTAGCGTGAGATTTCTCCACTTTCTTTATGTATGCATAGTGCTATGAACTTTTCTCTTAGCACTGTTTTCATAGTGTCCCATACCTTTGGTTACATTGAATTTGTATATTATTGTGACTTCAATTTAGTAGTAACAGGAATTAGGTATTGACATAACAGGTCTTGAAAGTTGTAAGGAGAAAAGCAACCTCATAGATATACTTGAAAAAATATTAATCCTATAGCTCCTGGAGAACAGACAAGAGTAGAAACTACTATAGTAGCCTCCTGGGCAACTAGCAATGGGAAATGAACAAATGCAGGCATCAACAAGAACCAATAGGATTTGACTTCAAAAATAGTATCAGTGTTTTGCCATCTACTTCAACAGCCCTGCATTCTCTCTGCCTACACATTTACTGATCATTCTCACTTGCAAGTGCCCACGTTCAGTATCCTTCTTTCAATCACATGTCACATGATATTTACTGGAAGAGTGAGAGTCATATCCATATTCCTCTTGGGATTCTGACAATGCCAAGCATGCAGTAAGCACTCATTAAATACTGATAGGATAGATACAACACTCTCCCTGACAACCAACACTAAAGGTTATAACAATTTTCAGAAAATTCTATAAGCTCCTACATATACCAAGATTACATGGCATTGTGGTTTCCTTTGGCTCACAAACTTTAGTCATGAGCTTAATGTTCAACAATAAAAAATGGCTAAATGAACAACATTAATTAACAAAGGTCCGATTAATAAAATGTAATGCCATAGTTTTGAAATGACCAGTGAGATAGTGGCCTGAGCAGCAGTTTTCTGGAAAGTGCTCATGCAAGCTTCTGAGGGCCTGCTGTGTGCACCTGTTCATAGCCCCATATTCGGTGACACATCATTAGGCATGAAAGCATCCAGGGCAGCAGTGTTTACACTATAAAATTTGGCAAATGACAGGTTTTAAACATTTACCAGTATATTCTTACATGTAGACAGCAATGATCAATGGATGATAAAATTATTATTTGAAAACTTGATGGGGATCGCTATCACATCACATGAATCAGGCTAATACTATAAGAACTAATTAATGAGGCAAACAATCCCAATTAGAAAGGTATTAAATATCAAGAATCTCCTAATATGGAGCAGGAGAAATACACAGCATCACTAGGAAATATTCTTGTTAAACAAATCTGATTCTAATCAAGCCTAAATATACCTACTAGTTCATAGGAAATAAAGCAGATGGAAGAATAAGCAAACAGCCAAAACCCTGAAAGTGGAAGTCAAGAGGATAAGTAACTTTTTATGAATGAATGATTGCATGATGAATGAATGAATGAATGAATGAATAAAGAAGTATAAAGGAAAAATGATAAGGAAGAAACCTACCAATTAAGGGATAGATTATCAAAACAAAAATAAATGCACATGTAGTCATAAGTTTGAATCTTGATTTGAACAAGCCACTACAAAAAGACATACTTGGGAGAAATCAGAAAACTGGATGAATAATAAATGATATTTATAAACTATTGCTGATTTTATTAATTAGAAGGGGAATAGAAGGGAACTAGAGGGAGGAGAGGAATGACAACAGAATGTAGTAGGGGGTGAATATGAGTAAATTACAGTGATTTGCATAGACAAAAAGTCAGTGAAACACATTAATTTGTATATAAACAAAAATTTTTAAATAATTCAACAACCAACAAATAATAATAAAAATAAAAGCTCTCTCTCACACATACACAAAGTCTTATAGGGATTATATAATATTTATACTTAGGATTGTAGCAAAATAGTATATGGAAAAGGTTCACTAAATTTGAAATTTTCCATAATATAGTTTTTAAATAAAGTAGCCAGTGTACAGGATATAAGAAAAACCAAGTTGTATAAAAGAAAAACCAAAACTATCGGTATAGACATGGGTATATCTTTAGGAAATAACATTATCATGAAAAAGTGATAAAGAAAACATTCATAATAGGGTTTCAAGTATTTTAAAGACATAAACCCTGAAGTCAATTTCATACAGACACATATACATTCACAAATGTACTACCAAATGTCAGTGGCCTGAGGTAAGGTGGCACATGGCACTTGGTGGGGGATGAGGTCAAGAAATGGATCTGGGTGGCAGTGGCACATGCATTTAATCCCAGCACTTGGAAGGCAGAGGCGATCTCTGAGTTAGAAATCAGCCTGATCTACAGAGTGAATTCTAGGACAGTCAGAGCTACATAGAAAACCTCGTCTCAGGAGAAGAACAAAACAGAAACAAAAAAAGGAGGAGAAACAGGCTCATGTTTAAATTGTACATACAAGAAAGAATTTGTCTACTACTGAAATGAGTTTTTATGCACATTTTCAAAAGGGTGCTCACTCTTAACTATTCTCCAGAGATTATGGTCCTGTTCCTCCCTTACAAGCCCTCCTAAAAGTATTCACCAGCCAGGAATCTCCATAAAACTTGAGAGTAGACAAAGAGAATGCACCCTGCTCAGCAGCAGCACCGCCTTAACCCCTGTCTTGGCAAAGACTGTTAAATCCCCAGGCTTTTACCTTCTACAGGCCCAAACTGGAGCACTTTGTTAATAGAGAAAGGTGCACCGAATTTGTTGGAGAAGAAACGATCTTCTAAATAAAGACAGATGGGAATGAGAAAAGGCAAAAGAATCCGAGGACAGACAGTGCCCTGGCCCATACTCTGCAAAGACTGCTTTCATCTCTGTGTTCATGCTGAGTCCTGGCACAGCTCAGCTCAGAAACCTGGACTATTCTCCTACCTCTGAAAAGTTTCATCTAGGCCAATGTCCAAATGTACTTCTTGTTGTTTACATGAACTTCTAGACTTCAAATCTCATGCCAAAGGAACACTAGGCTGCAGCCAACACGTTTTATAATCTCTCAAGTACTGAAACCTTCAAAAAGGTTGATTAATGCTCTGTCAATATAAATTCCGGCTGTGTTAGTTCTTAGTGCAGATCCTCTAAGACAAGTAAGATCAGCTCCAAAAGCAAGAATTCCAATCTGGAAAACTAGAAGGGAGCCCTTAGCTCTTCAAAACAGGTGGGTCACTGACAGTCAAAGGCCTGAGTCTCGGTGAAGGGCTGGGAAAGCAATGTGAGGTGAATGAGGAAAAGAAGAAACAGCTTGATGTCTCCTGTACTACTTCCACCACGGGGAGTTCAGCAAACACTCCTATGAAATATTTGATTGAGCAGATGAAATGGGGAAGGCAAGCAGAGAAGACAGGAGAGAAAGAGGGCCCCCTTTGCTACTGCAAAACAGGGCCCCTGGCATTAGAGCATATAGTTAAGATCCTAGTTTTAACTGCTACTGGCTCATCGGCCTTTGACAAACAAACTTGCACTCGTATCTATATCTGTAAAATGAGGAAACTACCTATCTTGCAGGGTTACTATAAATTTGAAGATAATGTACACAAAATGCTTTAAATGTGTCCTCTGTATGGTGACACAAATTCTTGTCATTCATAACTATTATATCTGGTGGTAGGCAGTGGTGAAGTGAAAAACCCAGAAATATAAATAGGGAAGTCTGGCTTAAGACAAAATGCCCACTTCATAGGTAAAGTATATATTACTTGATAAATGATCCTAGAGCAATTATTTCATACACAAGAGAAAAATTTAAGCTGAACTAATCTAACAGTCAATAATGATCCTACTGGTGTCTTCCAAACACTAAAAGATGATAAAAAGTTTCATCTTTAAATTGTCAGTAGCTAAAAGATTATTAGCTAAGGTTTTAGGAGCCAATAATAAGCACGTGACCCACCTCACTATATTAACTTCATAATAAGATGTGTCCAGACAAAAATTCAGTGAGTTACAAAATTCATGGTTTAAAAAAAAACTTGTCAACTGTATTTCTATACATTATCTATCAGTTGAAGGCTTTGGAAATGAATTTTCCTTGTAAACTTTATTTAGAATAGAATGAATCAAAAAGAACAAAGTTTCTAGAAATAAATTTAACAATATAAGATCTGTATGCTTATAAAATAAAAGGCACTACTAAAGCTGGGCAGAAGTGGCACATGCCTTTAATCCCAGCACTCGGGAGGCAGAGATCTGTGAGATCAAGGCCAGCCTGGTTTACAAGAGTAAGTTCCAGGACAGCCAGGCTACACAGAGAAACATTGTCTCAAAAAAAAAAAAAAAGACACTATTGACTTAATGAGCAAGTACATACCATGTTCATCTTTCTGGGTCTGGGTTACCTCACTCAGTTCCATCTATTTGCATGCAAATTTCAAGATGTCATTGTTTTTTACCACTGAGTAGTACTCTAATGTGTAGATGTGCCACACTTCCTTCATTCATCTAGGTTGTTTCCACGTTCTGGTTATTACAAATAATGCTGCTATGAACATAGTTGAGCAAATGTCCTTGTAGTATGATTGAACATATTTTTGGGTATATGCCCAAGAGTGGTATTGGTGGGTCCTAAGGTAGGTTGATACCCAGACCCAGAAAGATGAACATGGTATATACTCACTCATAAGTGGATCCTGCCTATAAAGCAAAAGATAACAAGCCTATAGTCCATGATCCTAGAGAAGCTAAGTAACAAGATGAACCCTAAGAAAAACATACATAGACCCATCTGGAAAGTTGAAACAGACAAGTTTGCCTGATAAAATTGGGAGCATGGCAGTTGGGGGAATAGGGAGAGCAGAAGGGGAAGAGGAGTGGAGAAGGGGAGGGGGAGAAGAACTTATGGGAATGGGATAGTCAACATGGAGGAAGGATAGAGAAGACAGCAAGGAGAGAGAGATCTTGATTGAGGGAGCCATTATGTGGCTAGCAAGAAACCTGGCACTAGAGACATTCCCAGGGTAGCACAAAGATGACAGCAGAGCACTGGGCTGAGCTCCCAAAGTCCAGTTGAAAGTGGGAGGAGTGAGAGTATGAGCAAAGCGGTCAAGACTATGAGGGATTCACCCACTGAAACAGTTCACCTGAGCTAATGGGAGCTCATCAACTCCAGCTGGACTGGGAAGGAACAAGCATAGGGCCAAACTAGGTGTTCAGAATGTGAGTGACAGTTGTATGGCTGGGACAGACTGAAGGGGTCACTGGCAGTGGCGCCAGGATTTGTCCCTATTGCTTGTACTAGCTTTTTTGGAATTCTCTTTGGATGGATACCTTGCTCAGCCTAGATATAGTAGGGAGGGCCTTGACCTTCCCCAAAGCAATGTACCTTACCCTCTCTGAGGAGTGGATGGGGATGGAGTGGGGGTAAGTGGAGCGGAGGAGGATGGGAGGGAGTGGGAACCGGGATTGGAATGTAAAATGAAACAAGATAGCTTGTTTTCTTTTAAAAAAAAATTAAAATTAAAAACGACACTATTGAAAGAAATTTAAATTTAAAAAGCAATTTAAACAAAAAGCCAGTCTGTATTTGGGGAGTAGAAGACAGTATTATAAAGACAATATTACTAACCAAACTTAATCTAAAAATTAATGAAGTTCCTAACAAAACCAATCATATTTTTTTTGCAGGAACTGACAAGATAATCCTAAATTTCATATGGGAATGCTAGAGAATCAGAATAATGAAAAAAATCCTAAAAAAGAATAAAGTAGAGGATCTTGTAATTCCTGAAACCAAAACATACTACAAGAGCTATGAATTAGAAGGAGAGTAGGGAGGGGTATATGGGATGGTTTAGAGGGAGAAAAGAGAAGAGAGAAATGTAATTAAATCACAATCTTTAAAAAAAAAAGTTTTTAAAAAGCTGGAGAGATGTGCTGGGGCAATTGTGGCTGAAAACTTGGAGTGGCCAATCAATGTCTGGTTTAACTTGAGACCCACACCACAATGAGCTCATGCCCAACCCAGACTGGATGGCCAGGAACCCCAGACTAGATACCCCAGAGACCTATGGTAGAACCAAACACTACTGGCAAAAGAATTCAAATGAAATAATTTCTACTGATATTCTGCTATACTCAGATTGGTGCCTTGCCCAGTCATCATCACAGAGGCTTTCTCCAGAAGCAAAATGGGATCAGGTACAGAGACCAACAGTTAGACATTATGCAGAGAGAGAGTCTAAATTGTAGATCTCCATCTGGTCATGTCCCTGCCCCCCGCCAGCTCAGGGAACCCATGGAAGAGTGGGAGGAAAGACTGTAAGAAATAGAAGGTATATAGGACACCAGGAGAACGTGGCCTACTAAATCAACTAAGTAGGAGTCATCTAGGTTCACAGGGACTGAAGCAGCACGTACAGGGCCTGCATGGATCTGCACCGGGTTCTCTCTGTGTGATATAACTACTGGTGTTTCTGTGGGACTACTAAAAGTGAGACCTGTGTGTCTCTGAGTCTTTTGTGTGCTCTTGGAAATCTTTTCCTCCTATTGGATTGTGTTGTCGAGCCTCAATGAGGGCTTTTGCTTTGTCTTACTGAATCTTGTTTTTTTTTTCCATGTGTGTTGTCTCTTGGAGGCTTGCTCATTTCTGACGGGAAACAGGGGGAACAGATCTGAGGGAGAGGGGAGGTTAGGGACTAGGAGGAATAGAGAGAGGGAAGGCTATGGTCTGGATGTATTGTTTGAGGGAAAAAAATCTATTTTCAATTAAAAGAAGAAAAAGTGCAAAAAGACAAACCCACAGAATGACAGAAAATATTTGTATATGAAAGATCAGAAAATAAAATTATAGAATATATTCATAAAACTTACAAATGAATAATAAAAGAAAAATGCCCAAATTTGAAATGCATAAAGTTTATGGATATTTATTCCAACATGGCATATAGTAGATTCCCATTCATGAAGAAGCTAAAGAAAGAAAGCTATACCAAATATGTTCAGGATGTAATGGATTGGAATGGTTTGGAATCCTTATGCACTACCAGTGAAGTGGCAAACTGGTAAAGCTGCTTTGGAAAACAGTTCAAGAAATTCTCAAAATATTCAGTAGAATGTTGCCATATGAAGCAGAAATTCTACTCCTGTGCATATATCCAAGACAAGCAAAAGCATGTTTTCATGAAAACTTGGACCTGAATGATCAAAGAACTATCCAGAATTATCAAAAAGTAGAAACAACCCAAAAGTTCATCAAGAGATAAACAATAAAAATTACAGTGTGGATGAACATTGAAAACTTTAAGTTAAATGAAAGAAAAGAATGCATTTTCTATTAATACAGAATGTTTAGAACACGCGTGTCCATAGAGATATAAAGTATGTTAGTGGTTACCAGGAACTAGAGGGAAGAAAGAGTAGAATGAAAAATGACTGGTAACGGGCAAAGATTTCCTTCTGGGGTGTTGAAAGTGCTCTGAAATTAGAGAATGTGGATGTATATTTATAGTATAGTTCTATACATACGCAAAGGCCACTGAACCATATACTTTTTTAAAGGTAAGTTAGACAGTGAGTGAATTATATCTTAATAATACTTCAACTTAGAAAAATACAACTGCTTAGACAAGATTTGTGTCACGAGCCTAAAATATTGGACACAGGGCAGGAATCCCATAATCCTACTAAAATTTTAAATTCTACTAAATTTCAAAGAGAAACAACTAACTCCTACAGGAAAGAGACATGAGGCAATCTGCAAGGCAGAGCCGAGCAAATGTATCCTTCAGAGAACTTGAGAGAAAAGCCTGGCCTTGGAAGCATCGCTTACTTCCAAGGAGTTTCTGGTTTCTCAAGTTATAGAGAGAAATAGTCATATATAGAAAATCCAGGACAAATTTTTCCCAGCTCACCCCTAAGTAAACAACACTCACTTCCCAAATGAAGCCAAAGCCCTGATCTGAGCACACATGTCACAATGGAGGCTTTCGGAAGTCCTTCATTCCCCTGTCTTGAAGGGAAACAGAAAAGTAATCTGAAGCACATAGCAGCACCTGGAAGAAGGCTCCAGAATGCCTCTGTCATTTCAGCCACATTCCAGGAGGTAGCAGCAGATGGTAATAAAGATACTCTGAAATGGTAGGTAATGCTGAGTGAGATGGGTGAATTTAGCCAGCAAATATACTTCTGGATTTTCATGTGCCACTGTAATACCTTACAGCATAATAGATAATATGTGTAGATGAGGCGATATTTAAAAGAACGAATGAAAGTAGGACTGTCTCTCACTCTGTCCCCAGTCATACTGTTCCTTTCCCCAGAGGTGACCATCACTTCCCAGTAGTCCTGAGTCAGGAAGAATGTTCTTAGTTTTTGGAAGGTAGAAGCAGGCAAACCTGGGTTACAGGTTTTGAGTCCCTATCTCAAAATAAAGTATTCTTCTTGGAATTTTCATTTGCAAGCACAAATATTCTGCAATGTGCCCTTTTCATGTAATTTCTCTCAGCTGTTTTCTAAGAAATATGTAGACGTTATTTTGAACAGATTCATAAGAGCTTGTGGTATGGATGCATTGTCATTTTAATTACGGAATGAATATTATTATCAATATTTTGAAGCAAGGTAATATCTCAGTTTCTTTTCTGTTGCTGTGATTTGAAAAACCACTCTGACAAAAGCAGCTTAAGGGAAAAAGGGTTTACCTTAGCTCCCAGTTCCCGGTTACAATCCATCACAACAGAGAGGCCACAGCAGCAGCAGGAGTCGAAAACAACTGGTCACATCACATTCCAGTCAAGCAGTCAAGCAGCAGAGAGCTACAATGTCTACCTCTGCTCAGTCCCCCTCTTCATTCACACAGTCCAGGAGCCCAATCAGGAAATGCTGCCTCCATAGTAGAGAGGACCTTCCCACCTCATGCCTACTGTTCAACCTAATCCAGACAAACCCTCACTGAGACTCCCTTCCACAGCTTGTAACACTAACCATTACTGGTGGGAAATTTGCTACTCATAAGAAGCCATTACCCACGCTGAAAGTATTTTGTTCAGCCATCACAATGGTTTTAATGTGTTACTCTTAATAGATGTGGCCATAGGTGGTGGTAGAAAAAACTGTTCAGGCCGGGCGGTGGTGGCGCACGCCTTTAATCCCAGCACTTGGGAGGTAGAGGCAGGCGGATCTTCATGAGTTTGAGACCAGCCTGGTCTACAGAGCTAGTTCCAGTACAGGCTCCAAAACCACAGGGAAACCCTGTCTCGAAAAACCAAAAAAAAAAAAAAAAAAACTGTTTAGCAATATCCACCCTCCTCTTTTAAAGTAAAAAGGCACCATTAGAAAACAGCTATATCCATGGGAGTGGTTCCCATGCCCTGGGCCAAAGAGGAAGTTACTAGTCTGAATCTTTAAAGGAACAACTATAACTCCTCACAATCTCTGTGCTTCTTGCGGGGATTCTCAATAACAATAATAGATAGGGCCATCGTGGTGAAGGCAGAACTAAAGCTTTTTACCATCACCATGGAAACCTCATGCTGCAAACCTTAGACATGGCTTTGGAAGAAGAGGTCAAGAACAGAAGGCGGGGAAGTTCCATCCAGTAGAAGAGGGGAAAAAAACATTTTATGGGGAAAAAATGTATCATTGCCATGAGAAAAGCCAGTTCAATTATAAAAAGAATCGGCCTTCCTATGTGATTTTCCTTACAGGAATTTCAGTGACAGATGTTTCATGGTTACAATAATAGACCTTCAAAAGCCAAAGCATCATCCGGTAGGCCCCAGGTTGACTACCTCTAGGTTTTGTAGATCTGCATCACAGCTGACTTAGACTACCTTGCATAATCACTACATTTATTTATGTACTTGTGTGTGCATGCCTATGGGCCCACTCTTGCACATTTCTATCATCTCTCAAACATGGCAGCTGTGGAAGTCTGGTGAGAAGATGGCTTCAAGACCAGGATTAGTTCTAAGAAATTATACGATCAGGTTATATCATCTTCTCCAAAGAAAGTCCACACTTGGTTTGATGTTTGTTCCTAGAGCCCTGGGATCCTATAAATTATACATCCTCACTTTCTTTGCAACTCTCAAAGTTGCAAAATGCACCTCCTGACTTTCCAAACTTGCCCTTGTTCATTTTTATTGATTGCTGCTTCTTTTGGGGGGAATGGGAGTTTCGAGATAGTGTTTCTCTGCGAAACAGAGCCCTGGCTGTCCTGGAACTCGCTCTGTATACCAGGCTGGCCTCAAACTCTCAGAGATCCACCTGCCTCTGCCTCCAAAATGGCTTAGTGCTGGGGTTAAAGGTGTGTGACACCATGCCTGCAGACTGTTGCTTCTTGGTGGATGTTAACATTACTCTTATCTAATTTTCTCAACTTCCTCTTCATTTCCTCTTGCACTCTTGCTTCTTTCCATCCAATTTCTTTCTACTTTCCTTCTTTTTTTTTCTTGGTGGTGGTTGTTTGAGAAATAGTCTCACTGTAACCCTGGATGAGCTTGAATTGGCTTTGTAGACCACTATGATCTTGAACTCATGGAGAAACACCTGCTTCTGCCTCTCAAGAATTAGTATTAAAGTAGTATACCACTACTCCTGTCTCCTTCATTTTATTTTAGATTTATTTACATGATTTTATGTATATGTGTATTGTGCCTGCATGTACATATGTGCACCAAATGCATGCCTAGTGTCCATGGAAGTCCAAAGAGGATGTTAGATCCTCTAGAATTGGAGTCACATGAGCAACCATGTGGGTGCTGGGTCCTGAACAGAGCAGCCAGTGCTCTTTGCTGCTATGCCTTCTCTCTCTCCCTTTCATCTAATTTCTTTTCCACATTGTCATTTCATTTTAAGTTACTATCTCTCAGCACCTTGGCAACACACACTGCTTTCAACCACCCTGTGGATTCCACTTTTTAAAAGAGGCTTTGCTTTAGCTTTGTTTTTTAACTCATCAATATCTTGCTTCATCTCAAGTCATCTTACCCACTTTCCCATTTCCTCAGTCCTGGTTTTATATGCAGAGCCTCCCAGATAGACTTTGTCTTAAGGAACAAAATTAGCAGAAGGAGAGACTGAAGTGATAAGGATGTAGCAGAGCAGCAAATCACAGTAGCTTGTAGTTAATGACATTCTTACATGCCTTGGATAAGAGAAGTATAGAAGTTCTCAGACAAGATGGAAAAATACCAATAAGCGGTATCTGTGATTAGTCAGCAGAAGCTGGGTGAACCTTGTGAGCAGAAGAGTCACGAAGGAAGAAATAATGGTCAATAATAGTATGAAAGGATGCTTGTCCTTAGAAGGAATCAGGAAAGTTTTTGCCTAGCTCCAAAAAGATGAAGACTGAGCCATGATGGTGATGGTGTAAGGGAATACTCTCAGACAATGCTAGAAATGAAGTAAGCCAACAGGTTTGCTGCAGCTGTCTAGCATCATACATTTACAGCTAGCCAGGTGGTGGTGCACACCTTAATCCCAGCACTCAGAAGGCAGAGGCAGGCAGATCTCTGAGTTTGAGGCCAGCCTTTTCTACAGAGCAAGTTCCATGTCAGCCAGGGCAACACAGAGAACCATCGTCTCAAAAACAAACAAACAGTAAACATCTATAGTCGTTGATCTCAAAACTCCTACATTTAGGATTTAGCACAAGAAAATAATCAGAAGACAAACAAAAGTGTGGATTTGGAATCACTGATAACTTTTGCCTTGTTTGAAACTTAAGAGCAAGGTAAGATTGTGGAAGAAGAAAGGGAGGTTTGTGTCTATTGAAGGAAAATTCTCCATCAATATGTCATCAACTGTGGTGCATCCATATCATGTATGCATTAAAAAGAGCGATACAGTTCTTCACTATGAAATAGACAAATGACTAATTGGAAAGGACAGGACACAGAACGGCAAATGTAGTCTGATCCCATTTATCTAAAAGGATGTCTAAAGACAAGAACAATGAAAAAACTCAGACAAGTTCCCTTCAGTGGACTCCTCTGGGAGGTTTAGTCTCTACTTAAGGCATTTCTGGTTTGTAACTTTTTTACTATTTTCTAGAATACAGAACATAATAAAATTATACATAATTCAGAAAAACTTTTGTACTTTTCTGTAAGAATGAACTAACATAGAAAAAATTAAGTAGATGGTGGTTTGAATGAATTGTCCCCATATTCCCAGGCATTTGGATACGTAATCCTCAATTGGTAGCCCTGTTTGGGCAGACATAGAAGTATGCCTTGCTGGAAGAAGTGTATCATTAAGGGCAGATTTTGAGAGCTTAAGCGCTTGTGCCATTTCAGTTTGCTCTGTTTCCTGCTTGAGGTTTAAGTAGTGAGCTGCCAGCTCTCAGTTTGCTGCTCCAGTTGCCGTGAATGCCCACTGCCACACTTTCCCACCACCACGGTAATGGGCTCTTCTTATTACTCTGGAATTATAAGTCCTCTGTAAATTGCCTTGATCACCATGCTGTACCACAGCAATATAAACCAAAGACACAATCACACCACCCGATTTTTAGATCACAGAAACATTCTATTCTTCATAAGATAAATTTAAACTGCTTCTCAAAAGTTCATTTCTGAAAGCCATTTGTGTAAGCTTGGTATACTAGCTCACACCTGTAACTCCAGCACTTGAGAGGCTGATGTAGGAGGATTCCTCCATAAGTTCAAGACCAGCCTGGGACTACATAGTGATTTTGATGCTAGTGTAGACTAAACAGTAAGATCCTGTATGAAAACAAAACAAAACAAAAATTCAGTTGTGTAAACCAATTCTGAAAAGACAGTGGAATTAGGCAATGAATGCAAGATCTGTCTGCTCAGCTATTTTTTCTATGTGTGTTTTGCCTGCATGTAGGTTTGTGAACCACACACATGCAATGTCCATGGAGGCCAGAAGAGAATGCTGGATCTCCTGGATCTAGAGTTGCAACTGGTTATGAGCATCCATGAAGGTGCTGGAAACTGAATCTAGGTCCTCTGGAACAGTAGTTGTGTTCTTAACCATTGGGTCCACTCTCTAATACCCCTTAGCTATTTTTTGGTACAACTATTAGATTTATCTAGACATACCACAGGGTTTTCTCCAAGATATTTATCAAACCAAAATATTTTCATCAAGAAATACAAGTCTTTGATGTGGGAGTGTCATATATCAATCTGTTGATTTCATTGGTTAAGTTATAATAAACCAACTGCTTGGCCTCATAGCTTAGAACATAGATGGGAGGAGTAAACAGAATAGAATTCTGGGCGGAAGAGGAAGTGAGGTCAGACTCTGCTCTGCTCCCGGAGAGACTCGACAGCTCTGCTCTGGAGCAGAGACACCATGATGGACGGAGGCTAGAATCTTCCCGGTAAGCGCACCTTGGGGTGCTTACACAGATGATTAGAAATGGGCTAAATTAATATGTGAGAATTAGCCTAGAAGAGGCTAGATAGAAATGGGCCAAGCAGTTAAATGAATACAGTTTGTGTGTTGTTATTTTGGGCATGAGCTAGCCAAGCGGCCGGGGTGTTGGGGACGCAGCCACGCCGCTCCTATTTCAACAAGTCTTCAATGAAGATGTTAAAAGATTGCTGTCTACATTCAGAATCTCTCTAGAACAACTCTGAGATGGGAACTTGAGAATGTATTTTATTTACCTGTGGGCAAAGTGAGACGGAGCAAAAGAAAATAAAAATGAAGGCTTGTTAACAAATGGATACTATGACAGACTAAGCTAGAGTCTGCTCACTCTGGAAGGCTTCTGAAAATCTTTCTAGAAAGAATTACAGAACTTTCCACTAACATCAAGAAGTCATGGAGCTTTCCCCGCATCACTCAAGAACATAATATCAGGGCGGCTCCTGAAACTTCCCAGCCATGAAAATATGAGCCTTGGATGTATATTAAGATGCCTGGGCTAGACAGGGTGACATTTGCCATATGTTTTCAACTACCCAAAGTGTTACAATCCCATGGGGGCGCATATTGGCATTACTTTAAAGATAAAGAAACTGAGGCACAAAGATTAGCTCACTCTCAGGCACATATACATTTCCATTCTCAGTTCTTGCAAGGGAAAGATACTGAAACAGCTCTCCAGATTATTTTAATCATCTTGCAGCCATAGTAGAGTCTTCTAGTTCCTAATCCTATAACCAAGTGAAATTTTCATAACATCATCACCCATGGCTACTCTTACCCTAGAGATGAGTCACTATGAAATTATCTCAGAATTTGGATTGAAGTATGGAGGGGGGATTTTTTTATCTGATGAACTCACTGCAGGGAATCAGTTTCATAGAGAGTTTCAGATTTGAGTATATTAAAACATAATCTATAGCTTTACTATTAGTAGAATACATTATTAGAATGAGTGAAACATTCTGAGCACTGCCAGGACACTGAGATCATGCCAGTGGGAAGGCCAATGAGACTCTCTGTTTTAGTACAAAGGGGAATAATCCACACATCGCTGGCAGCCAAGTCTGCCTTGGTTTAAACTGCACACAGATTGAGAAAACCTTTCAGGAAGTCATATTGATGGTTCACTTACATACACCAGTGGAAAGACCCTTGCAGCTCAGCAAAGGACATCTGAGACAGCTATCTACGCTGTCGCCAGAAGCGATGGCATGTCTCTTATGTTTTGCTCCTTGGCTCTCCTAAGACTTAGCCTACCTCACAGGAAGTAGGGGAAAGGGCAATCCTCTCTGACACCTCTCAGGCCCAGTACAGTTGTAGCCTCAAAAAAAAAAATCCCAGAAACCCAAGAGCAGCCCACCCACAAGAACCCTAGTCCTAGACCCTCCACCCAACCATTAGTCAGATTTGGAGTCTTCTGCATTGAACCCTAAGAACACATGGATATACTGCCATAGAAAATTCTGACGAGGTGCCTATCACTAAGCTCTTACCCTGAAGAACCACACAATGTCTCAGGAAAATGCCAGCCATCTTATTTACAAATTGCCATATAGAGAGGATAAGACAGCAGCCGAGCACACTGAGAGCTGCTTGGAGTTGAAGCATTTTTGTTCTCTTAGTAAAGAAGCACTTTATCATTCTTCCTCCTCGGCAGTGTGGGCAAGTCTCCAAACCCATATGCTATGTATCTGTCTGGGAATTTTCCTGCCCAAGAATATCACGGCAACATAAAGATTTGCATGGCCAGGAAAACTGCCAGGTCTGTCTGCTCTTTTCCCTGACACACGGAGGCCTTTGCAGCAGAGACATATACTGGCTCCAGCAGGAAAGGGAAGGGCTTAGGTGGGAGGGCAGCACTTCACCTGGCACACTGGGCTGGAAGACTTTATTCAGATCCAAGGAGGAGGCTCTGGAATGGGTTTTCTGTGGCCGTGGTGGTGGGGTGGGAGGGTCCTCACCCCTTTTCATGGTCTCTTCTATGGAGGTGCTAGAGTAAGATCTGTAGCAAAATAAGGGAAGGTCAGAGGGGAAAGAGGAGAGCTTTATTCCCTGAAATTGGGTTGAAATAGAAAACACCCCAAAGTCAAAATGAATGTAGAGGACAGACAAGCTGCCGAAAAGCAGCTATAAGTCCTGCTGTCCTTTAAATGTCACTGCATACAATAACTGTCCAAACTCAGCCATGACTGGGATCTTTTGCCCTTATTCAGCCATATTCCTTAATTTACACTCTTTCCAAAAGTATAAATTCCAAACTGTTTCTGTTATACTTTCAGCTTGCACACTTCTGTGTTATAGGAGAAGTGCTTCACGGTATTAACTGATTTCAAAACTTTGGTTTACTTGCAGTGTGATGGCAAGCACATATGGAGTGGGGACAGCCATGCTGTGACTAAGAACTCAAATGCAAGGGTTATGCCACAAATGACGCTTAGGAAAGAGAAACACATCAATCAGCTTCAGGGGGTTAGCTAGTCTTGCCCTGAGAAATAAGTGTTTTATGGAATTTTCAAAGCAAAGGCTTAATTTTAACCTTCTTTAAAGTGTAACAAGGCACAGCTAACTTGGTGACTTCTGACACTATAATAATGGCATTTAAAGAAAATGAAAGAAAAGATATAATGTTGCAAACTCCAATCTGTTTCTGTTTCAGTTTTTGAGATGTTGCTTCAGGTGCTCATGAAACAGAAAATAAATCTTCCTGAAGTAACAGCTAGTATATTACTGGCAACCTACTTACTTTCTGCACTAATTTAACTCCATACTTTGGTCTTGTGATAAGGCCAGGCTCCTGATATGATTAGGAAAAGCGTGGAGGATGTGTCCATCTCTTCTATTCAAGTTCTCAGCTGATTTCATGTCAAAGCAGAAAATAACCTCTGAATCACAGACACATCTGAGAAAGAAATTATCTTCAGGAAACTGGTTTCTGTGTTTAGCTATTCTAGCAGTTATTCCTGAATTAGAGTTGATCAATGGCTATTAAACCCCCTTAGTTTGGGTAACGTTTTTTGACAAGACAAAGTTTTGTTTTTAACTTTAAGTGTGTTCTTTGACCACTTCATATATGTATAAAGTGCATCAGATTATTACAGCCCACTCTTTAATCCCCCCTTCCTATTATCCCTGCTTTCGCTCAAGTCTCCTGCCCACATTTATGAGGTTTTTGGGGGGTTGTTTTTTGTTTTGTTTTTTTTTTTTTGTTTTGTTTATAAGACCCACTGTGGTTTATATGTGTGACTGTGGGCTTGGAACCATCCATTGGTACATAGTGAAGTCTTCAGTGGGCACACAACTATAGACAATGATGGCTCATCCTCCAGAATTTATCAGTAACCAATAGTTCAGCAGGGGAACGGTCCCATAAGGTCCAATTCATAATTAACTGTTGCTAGGCGAGAGTTTTATTTTACAAAAACAAAAAGTTTCCCAAGGTTTCTCTGTGGTCACTAAAGTTTTTGTTTGTCTTGTAAGGACACAATGTTTAAGACAATGGTAATAGTGGTACGTAGCATGCTCTTGGGTTGGTCCTAGTTCTGTATCTGGCCAGACAGATGAGAGAAACAGATGAGGCAATAACAAAGGGAAAATTTCCTTAGCATTGCCAAACAGAACCAAAGAGAATTAACATAAAAATACAACCAAGTTTTTAAAGAACTATTGCTCTTTAAAGAAAGCTGGAGTCTCTAGCTAGAATTTTCAAAAAAAAACTTTTTATGCCACATACATCTTCAGTGACATTCAACGAAGGAAGACTAACTTATATGTAATAGTCTGTGAGTACATGCACATGTGTATACACATGCTTGTACACACATATACATACTTTGCCATAACCTCCTTTCCATATATGAACTTTGTGTTTATATTTTTACATGGAAAGGTACTGAATACCAGATAAGTGAGACTGTGTGGCAGGACTGTGGTCCAGTAAAACATACTGTGCAAGGAATGGCAAATGAGAGATAAAATAACATCAGAATGTTAATTTTTCCTCTTTTCTTTTTTTCTATAAGTCCTTACCATTTGGAAAAAAATGAGAATATGGTTTGCCACTCTTCATCTCAGTAAATAGCCAGTTAGAAATAAGAAAAATGTAATCATCCAAATTGGACTAGGAGGCCAACTTCTAAAATAATAATATATAATATTTGTCTAGGCCATTACTAGTGGAGCATGTGCCTTTGAGATTTTATAATTTCACTCATTTTGAGGAAATAAGAACTCAACAAAAACTATACTTATGAAGCTCAATTTATGACTAATAAGGTATATATCAGTTCATTTCTGCAATTTATGGAAAGCTTCTCTTATTATAAAAAGCTAAAGAACCTGCCAATCCTTTTAAAAATCCTGACAATCCTTTAAAAAGAGAGAGAGAGAGAAAGAGAGAGAGAGAGAGAGAGAGAGAGAGAGAGAGAGAGAGTAAATATGTCACCCTTGTTTTCTTCCTACTCAAATTAAGTTATTGCTCAAAAATATATATGAATATAGGTATTTGTGGCTTATATGAACAAGAAAAGAGAACCTCAACTCTTTGATTTACATTGAGACAGTATGTCCTTAAATTTCTTTTTTCAAAAGATTTGTTTACTTATTATCTATAGTGTTCAGCTTGCATGTGTGTCCGCAGGCCAGAAGAGGGCACCAGAAATCATTACAGTTGGTGATGAGCTACCATGTGGTTTTCAGGAATTGAACTCAGAATAGGCAGTGCTCTTAACAACTAGGCCATCTCTCCAGTCCATGTACTTAAATTTCAAGAGAATAAATTTTGATGCGGTTTAAATCCACTTTGGGGGAGGGGGATAGAGGACCTGAAGCTGAAGGAGGAAAAAAGTTACAAAGGGTTAAAGTAAAACTCAAAAAAAAAAAAAAAACCCACATGGTAGTCTATCTTACACAGCAGCTCTACTGCATTAAAGTGGCAGCAACATTTCCTGTCTTTGGTGGACTAACTCTGTGTCTCTGTGTGTCCCCTCTGCTCCTCTTTTCCAGGTCTGACAACAGCCATGACTCTGCTCTCTTGATTTTCCCTCTTTTGTTCATGACTATTTTAAAAACATAAAGCTGAGAAGAGGCACTAAGAATGGCTCAAACAGATCCTAAGTAATGCTTACCTGAAGCACGGTGTCTCCTTGAAGTCATAAACATTTTCCCTTCTCTAGATTTTATGTCCCAGACTTCTTACTGCTTGGGTGTTCATATTCACAGAAACTTTAGTTGTTACCTTTTAGCCCTATTCCCCTCTTAACAGAGCTATACCCTATTACTTATCATCCTTCCCCAACTCAGTCATTTTACACAAACTACTTCCTGTCAGGGGTCCAGATAACAATAGCCACCATCTTGTAGCACTGATGCCCACAAAGGCTAAGAGGCTTTCCAGCATCACGAGATTAATCAAGGCAGGCCATTCACAAAGGAATGAAATGACCCATGTCTTTAGATTTAAGTCTAAAGGCAGAGCAGACAGTAATTTGGGTGTGGGGTCCAGGATTGTATTCTAGGCAGGGGCAGGGCACAAAAGACATCTTAATTAAATTAAATTTAATTTAGAAATTAAATAAACACTACCTTGATCTTGGTCTTGCTTTGAGACTGTTGCAGTCCTTAGAAGTTGCTGAAACAAAAGATTATTTGTTGGTTGCTTGGGTTTTCATTTCTCTGTTAATCAGGGTGGAAGTTGCAGTTGGGCTATTACAGAACACAGCAACAAGTAAAACCGAGGTTGATGTATCCATGTGGAAAACTCAAGGGCTTCTACACTTTGATAATTCTCTGATTTTACTTTTAAAGCTAAAGGCGCAATGAAAAGGAGAGAAATCCAGCATGTTTTCTTTCATTGAGATTGAGAGGTCATTCTCAAGTCTGAATGGATTAATGGAGACATTCCAAGATAAAAAGACAACCCACTTAAGAGGTTATCTTTTTATATAATGATAGATTCCCACCTGAGAGCGTCTTGGTATCACCTGATAGTCTAATAATAGACTTAAAACCAGTATTCCAGGTTAGGAAGAAATAGATCTAGCTCCGTATTTTCTTGAAATATATAATATTACCAGAGTTAGATGTAATGGCTAATACCTGGAATTGGATTCTAGGCCAGCCAAAGCTAATTAATGAGACCCTGTCTCAAAAAAAAAAGTGTGTGTGTGCATGCAGAGCACCAAGGTCACAAGAAAGCTGAGCTCTTACAAAGAAATTAGAAGAAGGTGTGAAGCTTTTCCTCTAAGAAAATATCCCTGTCCAGTGTGGTTGCTCATGCTTATAATCCTAGCACTCAGGAAGTTCAGAGAGATCACCATGGTTGGAGAGCAAACTGGGCTGCACAGTAAGTTCCAGAATAGCCTGGCTAAGATACAGAGTAAGACCATATCTCAAAAACCTCCCTCCATAAAAAAGAAAGAGTCCTTGTCTCTGTGACAGAACCAGATAACAACTATGAAATGGAATCATTCAAACATGTTTCAACCATTCTTTTCCTCATCAAACCCAAATCAGAAGCTAATATGCTCACTACTAACACCCACAGAGCCCACTTTCCATCAGAAGTTGTGAGGAGTAATTTGAAACTTACAAAAACATCAGTCCTCTTTTTGTGGTCCACTCATTTGTGGAAAGTGCCTTTAGAAGCTCAGAGCTCTGCTATGGTTTTGCAAACACTGCAAGTTTTCACCATAAAATTTCACAGGAAGAGTGCTGCTTATGGGGAGAATATAATTTGTTTCTTTGTTTCACATATTTATCCAAAAGAAAGTGTTTCGCTGCTCATTTACACTGCTCCACAGATGAAAGCCTCCTCTGATAGAAAGCAGCCTGGATTGATGATGATCATTAAAACCCTTGGGTTAGACAAGCAAAGCAGAAAGGGGAGCTGAAAATTCTCATAAATGCCAGCAAGGCACAACAAAGCAAACTCCCAAGAGAAAGAGCCTCTCCTTACATGTGGTCAGCTGCATAAAAGGAGCCATTTCTCCTGACCTAAGCATTTGGCTTGCTGCAGTGAGAAAAGGCGTGTTTCAGCTTCCAACTGCAATGCTGCAAGAGCCCCCTTCCCATCAACAAGAGTATGGAAATGCCAAAAAGACTGAGACTCTTCCTGTTCATATCACGACCCCACACCTGGGCAAAGAAGAACCAACACCTCCTTACCTCCTACCAACTCCAGGCAGCAAAGAACAGGGCCTCCCCACTCTCAGTCAAAAAGATTGCCCTAGAGCTAGGAAGCCAACGTGTGGCCAGACTCACTGCAGTGCTGGAGGCAGGCCTCTGAGCAGGCCCATCACTGTTCCTCTGTGTTCTTCAGGCCTCACTGCTTTCCAGAAATATTCAGTTAGCGAAAGTCCTAGCCCTGTTAAAACACTGTTTCCCACACCACCAGACCGCAATAACCGTTAATTCCCTTGTCATTTGTCTTTATCTTTGTGCTGGTGCAGGGATGGGTGTGGAAGTTAGGGTGAGCTCTGCTAATGAAAGATAGGCAGACAGACATAGTAGGGGTGTGGGTGAGCAATGGACAAAGGACCAGGAAGTAGGTTGGGGGTCCAGAGACCCCAGGTGCTCCTCCTAGACATGTCACTAAACAGATGAACTTGCCTTTCCTCACCTATTAAGCAAGTCCCTCTCTCACAGGGACAAAAAAAGAAGGCTGGAGTCCTAGGAAAAGTGAATGTCCTGCAGAATTGCAAAGTGTAAATTAAAGGTCCTCATATTCTGAACTCTGAATTTAGTTCCTTGCAGGAGATGAGGAAAGGGGAGAGGAAAGGGGGATCTGCTGCACTGCACAAGGCCCATGAGGTGGTCACTAACAGTGGAGCAGCACCCAGAACTGCCCAGAGCAGGCTGGAGACCACACTGAGGAGGAACACCTTGCCGTGACACAGAAGCAAGATGAAAACTACTATTGTGCACTGTGTGTGGCTGAATTAGGCTAGAATGGAACATGGGCATGAAATCTCTTAGACTCCCCTAACACATATCTGCTCACCAACTAAAAGGGCAAGAGTATGTAAGAAATGAATGCTTCACAAGGAGTCTCCATTCCCTGATGACGTGGTACCCCTGTCTATCACCCACCATATCACCTTCACTGTTACTATTATTATCACCACCATGCATACTAAGCAAAGCACAGACATGCTTTTCCCTCTCTCTACAAAGATATAGCCAAAGCACAGCTTAGTAGCCGACTCAGGTTGCAGACTACAAAAGCCTCAACAGTACTAGTGTAGTTAAGTCATCCATCCACCACCCTGACAGCCCACCTCTGCTCCCCACTGATACTCATAGCTCAGATGAGTACCTGCACAAACAGCAAGGGCACATTGTGTTGCAAGCTCAAGCAAAAGCCAATGAATGAATCACAGCTTCTCATTTAGCTGGAGAGAGGGGAAAATGTCAACTTCCTGGAACACGCCAGGCATGTCATCTTCCATCATCTTTCCGGGAAATGAAAAAGGGAAGAGAACACAGACTTAATTAATGACTGACCTTCTAAAAGGCTGCAGCGGAACTAGAGGAACTGTCTCCAGTACACTGACTACCATTCGGAAATATAATTACCCCGTTGTGACTCTCCTGTCTCCCAGGGGAACACTGTGTTGTTTTCCCCGGAAATAGGCTGTTAAATATGTTTGAGACGAGTGACTGAGTCACATCCAGAAGGGGGCAGCAGTGGAAAGAATAAATCAAAACACACACAGCATGTTCCCAGGCAGAGTGAAGCAAATTTAGATAGACTTCATGTGCTGTGGCACACCTGTTAGGTTTTATCTGGTGGTGCCAAGTCCTAGTAAAGAATGTTAAAAATGAGAATTGAGGCTCATGTCTCAAAAAAACATTTGATCTCATACTGAAATCTCTGGAACAAATAGAAAGATTTAGGATTCTCAAAGCCTATGGGAGAAGCATTAATTTAACACTCCAAATTGAAATAGCTTTTACTAGCACCATGTCATGAAATTTACAAAAAAATGCAGAACATCCACCTTACCATCTGAAATCAGAGCCGCTAAGAATTGGCCACAGGTGTTTGGCCTATACAAATAGAGTATTTCCCCTGTGATGAATGGATCCAAATGTTTCAAAAGGCAAAATAGGGCTTGAGAATTCCCACGGATTTTGGAGTCGTGATTGATTTACCATCATGATTTCCTATTTTGTAGCATTTCTTTTTTGGAGGTAGCGGCTTCCAAATAGGCCACATACCAGAATCACCTGGGGCAGGGGAGGAAGACTGGCGATTTTTCCTGCCCAGTTCTCCTTATCTCTTCTTTCTTCCTCTTTCTCCACCCTAATCTTGTTTTTAAACTTCAATGATGCTAGTATTTGGGAAACATTTATAGCAGCATAAGCTTCAGCTTTCTGGAGCCACTTGATTTTTAACATGGTTCATCTTGCTTCAGTGATGGCTCCATTCAGAGAGCTACAGGGGGCAGAAGAGGTGACTCAGCAATTAAGAGACCTTACTGGACTTGTAGAGGCCTTGGGATTAGTTTGCAGCACCCATACGGAAGCTTACAACCACCTGTAATTCCAGCTCCAGGGGATTCAACACCTCTTATTGACCTCCATGGGCACTGTACATACATAAGACACATACATACACCCAGGAGCACACACACACACACGTGCACATGCACACACACACACACCTACACGTAAAATTAAGTAAATAAATAGGTTTTTAAAGAGAGAACTGAAAACACAGGCCCAAACATTCTACACTGTTTCTCAGACACATTTCTACTTCTACAGGAAACTGACGAGCACGACTTCTACATTTTCCCCCTGGAATCTACTCCATGTTTAAGCACTACCTTCCTGGTAGGGAAGGATTGTAAAGATATTTAAGATTGACAGTTTGGCAATGGAAAATACCAACTCTGGGCTTCAGGTTAATCCACCTTACAAGTTCTTTAATTTACAAAGAAAACACAGGAGTTTATGTGAATCACTGAAATTCTAAGGTGTCCTGATTGTATACTCCTAAATTCAAACTGACTGAAATCGAAAGTAACCCTCTTCTGAAGAGAGGGAAAGGGTAGGACACATAATGCTTGTAACAAAACACAAGCCAAAGATCTAGAGACAGACAGACACACCATCACAGACACAACAATCTTCAAGTCATCAAACAGCTGAGGCTTCTTAATTTAGAAATTATTAGAGAGAGAATACATTAAAATGGTTTTCTCCTACCTGTATCCTCAGACACGTCCTTCGGTAAGGGTTCATTAACAGTACTTTTCAAAGCTAGTAGTATTTTGTTTCATGTTTAAGGAAGAAGAAAGAGAAAGGAGAAGAAAAAGAAAACAAAAGCCTTGTGAAATTTTATTTCTGAGATACATGACATTAAAACAAATAATCCCTATCCATGAGTTACAAAATCTTACAACCCTCTAGAAATTGCATTTCTAGAACACGAGAAACCTCACAGAGCGTGGGAAAAGGCTCTCCACCTACAGAAGGAAGGTCTATTTTCAAGTTTCTAGAGAGACAGCCATGAGTGGTTAGGAGGGATATTATCAAAAAGCATCCCACATTTCTCCCACTTTCCTTCCTAACAGCCAAATCAACAACAGGAGACTGTTTGGGATTTAAACTCAAGTTTCAATATTTTTAGAGCTTTGCAGTCAAGACAAAGACAAGTTAGGAGCGTGATCAACTGTAGATAACGTCTAGTTCCACTTGAGTCTCCTAAACGAATATTTAAATCGAAAGTATGAAACCATTGGTGCTTAATGGAAGCTTCTTTTCCATGTTTAATGTCTCTGTGAGGCTGAATTAATGGCAGGGCTCAACAATAAAGCCTGAAATGGCTTCCCTTCAGACAAGCTTCTCCCACTTGTGAGTGGTAAATTGATGTAACAGATGGAATACTGGCTTAAGACAGAAAATCTTGGTTCCTGTCCCAGTTCTTTTTCTTCTTCTTGTACAAGTAGATGATTCATACTGCCTGCCTGAGCTCAGCTGCTTATTTCTAAATGTTAAGTGATTTCAAAAGCACTAGATTTCTGAGGTCTGTGTATAACAAGGTATATGAGGAAGGACCTGGTCAGTTCTAAAAGGATCACACAAACTACAGGGTTTAGAGGAGAGGGTCCTGCCTGCACTTCTGGATATGGCAGTCCAACTAATCCCCATGCCTGAGGGTATCTCTAGCACTGGACACTCACTATGCTGCATGCCTTCTCAGCTACCCAGTAAAACAAGGCAATTGAAACCAGGCTCCATATCATACCTCCATAAGCACTGGACCAATGAGAAATACATAAAGCTTTAGGATTGATACATTGTCTGAAAGAACTTCTTCATGGATTAGACCTGTATACAAATGTATACTAATGGTGGTTTATTTTTTCAAATCCTTTATGCCAATACTAGATATTAATCCTCCAATTCTTTCTGTTTCCTAACTATGGGAACAGAATCCAATGTCTGGTGTCAAAGTACCCTAAGATTAACAATGACCAATGAGCTGGCGGTGGTGGCACAAGCCTTTAATCCCAGCACTCAGGAAGCAGAAGCACGCAGATCTCTGTGAGTTCAAGGCCAGCCTGGTCTACAAGAGCTAGTTCCAGGACAGGCTCCAAAGCTACAGAGAAACCCTGTCTCAAAAAAAAACAACAAAAAAATCAATTAAGGCGATTCAGAAACTGAAAGTGATACTGCAACATTGTGAAACACAGGCTTCTGACAACAATTTAAACTACACAATCTACCCAAATGAGTATACATTCTGAGGGCTGTCCTCATATGATTGGAAGCTGTTCCAGGAGAAATAGATGATGAAACATAGGAAGGCATCCTTATAAAAATAAAACTAGTTCTTTTCATACCTTGTTTGTCATCACCAGTAGTTGTATCTTGGGTAGGAACCGGAAAGTCAGCCATGTCTTTAACAGATGTCTTCTTGGAAAAGAAAATTAATTATATGTGTTGAAATAAAAATTAAGCAATAAGTAGACATGTTTTAAAGGTTATAGTTCATGTCAAAATTAATGTCTTTAGTAAGTCCTGACATTTAATACTATTTTATTAATTTGGTTTTCTGATGAGACATAAGTAAATTTACACTAAAATATTTATATACATAGAAGAAAGAAATAGATTTGAGAAACAGAGATTCAAATTAAAGCATATTAATGAATCTTATATTAAATTTGAATCTTGAGTGGGATTCAACCAGAGAATATTTTTACTTTTGGGCAGTCATCCAGGTACCAACCTGGCATTTATAAACTTTTTCACAAACAGGAAGAGGATATGAATAATGACCCTATAGTGGTAGTATTTGCCAGGAGCTACTTTGTATTAGATGTTCAGCCTCCTTGTGATAGAGAAAAAAATACTAATGAACAAATCAAACATTTCCACAAATCAGGGCACAGTGGCATATACCTTTAATCACTTGGGAGGCAGAGGAAGGCATATCTCTGAGTTTGTAGACAGTTTGGTCTACAGAGTAAGTTCCAGGACAGTCAGAGCTACATAGAGAGACTGTGTCTCAAAAAAATACCACTAGCTCATCAAAGAGAAAAGTCTTCAGTATACTAATAAGCTGAATATCCAAACTGATCACATATGAATTGTTCTAAAATAGTTGAAAATTTAATAATAGATTTAGTTTCAATAAGGTCCCCCAATACATACCCTAACTACAGTATTAGAAATGTATTATGCTTAAAAACTACCCGAAGAAAAGATCTTAAATCTCCACTGAAACCAAGTCACTGTGTGAGGTGATGGGGGAACTACTGGCTTTGACCGTGGTAACTGTTTAACCATGTGTGTATGTCTCTATACATGTATCAAAACATCATAAACATGCAATTATATTGGTCTATCTCAAATCTGGAAAATATGTGCTCCAAGACCTCTGCTGTGACTAGAGGATAATATATATTCATACTCGTGTTATCTTTATGTTTAAGGTCTGTAAAGGTATCTAAGAATGGAAGAATGGCAAGATAGCTGGAGAAAAAAGCTACAGGATGACTTGTTGCCAAATGTACTTTAGTATTACATACATTTTGAACATATCTGAAACTTAGAGATTAATTTAAAAATGCAAAAGAAGGTGACTAATTTCATAGAGGTATTTGGTGTCCAATGATTAACTCTAGTTTGTGTCTCAGAACTCAAACAACCACAGGGATATCCATGCTTCTAGTTTTCAATTGTTTGAAAATAAAAGTTTACAGTATTTTGTTGGTAACCTGATCAAAGGTCTAACATTCCACATCTAGGTGATTCTTTAAGTGTTAATATTGCTTTTATGGCTGGGTGGTGGTGGCACATGTCTTTAATCCCACACTCGGGAGGCAGAAGCAGGTGGATCTCTGAATTCAAGGCTAGCCTGGTCTACAGAGAGTTCCAGGACAGGCTCCAAAGCTACAGAGAAACCCTGTCTTGAAAAAAAAATAAATATCATTTTTATAGCATAATATAGTATATAGTAACTTACTTTAAAGTAAAAAAGCTTCTATGTACAACTGCAGAGAAATTACTATACATACATCTACCATATCCACTGAGCTATGTGATAAACTGGAAAATATTTTCTGTGTAGAAGATAGCAAAAATTGTAACACTTCCAAGGCTATCCCAATAAGTTCACTGAAACCAAATGGTAACTGAATTATACATTCATGGATATTGTTTAAATTCTAGGATGCAGAGGAAACTTGAGCTGCATTTCTTGAAATGGCCATGTTTAACTTTGTGTACATGAAGTTCCAAATAATCTTTCCCTTCGTTTTTAATTTAATGGAGTATTATTTAGCAGTAAAAAAAAAAGCTTGAAATTTGCAGGCAAATGGATAGAACTAGAAAAAAACATCATGAGTGAGGTAACCCAGACCTAGAAAGACAAACACTGTATATTAAACACACAGCAAAGGATAACAATGCTACAATCTACAACCCCAGAAAAATTAGGTCAAAAGGAGGACACGCATGAAGGGCCCCAGGAAGGGGAAATAGTTAAGATCTCCTGGGAAGATGAGGGATCAAGATGGCCCAGTTAGGGGAGGGATAGAGAGGGAGAGCAATGAAAGAGATAGTTTGATAGAGAGAGTCATTATGGGGCTAGGAGAAACCTGCTACTAGGGAAATTCCCAGGAATCCACAAGGATGACTCCAGCTAAGACTCCTAAACAATAGTGGAGAGGGTGCCCCAACTGGTCTTCCCCTGTAATTAGATTAGTGACTACCTTAATTGTCATCATCGAACCTATATCCAGTAACTGATGGAAACAGATGCAGTGATCTACAGCCAAGCACTGTGATGAGCTCCTGAAGTTCAGATGAAGAGAGGGAAGAGAGATCATATGAGCAAGAGGGGTCAAGATCATGATGGGGAAAACCACAGAAACAGCCACTTAGTTGACTCCCCAAGGAAGGCCTTACCCCCTCTGAGGAGTGGATAGGGGTGAGAAGGGGGCAGAAGAGGGGGAGGGAGAGAGAACTTGGGTTGGTATGTAAAATAAAAAAGGTTAAATAAAAATAAAAAAGAGAATTTCATATATGTGTTGTGTTTATATCATTTCTACCACATGATTTCCTCCTCCAATTCCTATGTCCTCCCTATTCCCTTTCAAATTTGTGACCTTGCCTTCTTTCATAATTATTTTATGATCATAAGGATATATGGATATATGACACAGCCTGCTAAATCCATCTAGTGGTGCTTGTATGTACAGATGTTTCGGGCTGAGTACTCAGTACTGGATAACCTATCAGGGATCTGGTCCTTCTCTCAGCAGTCATTCATTTCCTGTAGTTTTTCATCTAGACATAAGCCAATAACAACATCAGCTGACATTCCAATGTGGAAGGAGGAAATCTCACAAGGCCCTCTCACTTTCTGATTTATGTGGTATCATTTTTCTGTAGGCTAAACCACAGTCCACATCTACATTTTAACTGCTCCTTCTGAAAGGGCAGCTAACACATCTTTAAGCCTGCTTGACATGGCATGCATTCCTATCCTAATAGGTGATTCTCCACATTCCAATGAAACCTCCAGAAATAATTTCCTATTTACCATCTATTGTCTCCAGTAAATTATTGAAGAAGTTATTTTTTACAGTGCTAGGGATTGAACCTAGAGTCTCATAGCATTCTAGGCAAGTGGCTATACCACCAAACTCTATCCCCAACCTGCTCTGCTGTTGTCTTTTGAGATAAAGTCTCATTAAGTTTCCCAGGCCAGCCTTAAAATCACTTCATAGCCCAGAATGGTCTTGAGCTTATGATTCTCCAGTCTTAACATAGCAAACAGTTGGCAATACAAACATGACCAGACAAAAGTGCATTTCTATTATTATCTTCTCCTACCTGAACCACATTAGAGAAAAAAAATGGCCTAGGGACAAAAAAAATGCAGATAATAAAATCACTGAAAAATCTCGCTGAAGAAATAGCTCAGTGGTAAAGTACTCGCTTAAAACATCAAAAGCAAATTAAAAAAAAGCAAATAAAAATGGACACAAGATTTTAATAGCTATTTCACCAAAGAAAATACACAGATGGCTAACAAACACATGAAGAAACATTCAACAACACTGATCATTTTCAAACTGAAACCATAATAAGATATAACTGCATACCACTAGGATAGTCAAAATGAAAATGGCAGGAACAAGGGTGTTGTGGGATAATGCTCTTGTACACTGTAAAGATTTGTCACTCATATTGGTTTAATTAAATGCTGATTGGCCAGTAGCCAGGCAGGAAGTACAGGTGGGGCAATCAGACTGGGAAAATTCTGGGAAGAGGAAAGGCAGAGACACAGAGAAAGCAAGATGAAAATGTTTTGCTGAGAAAAGGTACCAAGCCACGTGACTAAACATAGATAAGAAGTATGGGTTCATTTAAGATGTAAGAGCTAGCTAGAAATATGCTTGAACCATTGGTCAAACAGTGTTGTAATTAATATAGTTTCTTTGTGATTATTTGGGTCTGAGTGGACAGGAAATGAAAGCACAGTCTCTGTTTACATAATGAATAAGCCTGAGCTAATAGGCCAAACAGTTTATAATTAATATAAGCCTCTGTGTGCTTCTTTGCGACTGAACAGCTATGAGACGGGCAGGACAAAAACTTCCATCTACACAATGGTTAGTAGGAATATGAAAAACTTCAGACATTTATGGATGGGGAATTGAAATAATACAGTTGCTTTGGGAAGCAGTTTGGTGGTTCCTTAAAACACAGCTGTGGTACAACCCAACAATTCCACTAGTAAATATATTGAAAAGAGAATCGAACATATTTCCCACACAAAAACTTACACATGTAGGTTCATAATAGCCAAAATATACAAGGAGAAAGAACTAAACAAAATATGGGATATTCATACAATGAAAACTATTCCACACCAAAAATAAATGTGGTACCTTTAAAACACTATACTAAGTAAAAAATGCACTCACAAACCACACATACACTATTAACCTATTTATATTAAATGTTCAGAATAGACTAATTCAGAAACAGAAAGGTTAGTGGGAGCCAGGGAGATAGATCAGTGGGTAAAATCACTTGCTGCCAAGTCTGAAGACCCAAATTCAATCCCCAGGCTCCACACTGTAAGGAGAAAGAACTGGCTTTGCAAGCTGTCCTCTGACCTCCATGTTGATGTCATGGCATGTGTACCCACTCACCCACAATTAATTAATTAATTAATTGACATGTGATCGATCATCAGAGGTGAGTGGTGGGGAGTGTGGCAAATGGGTCCTAATGAAAACAGGGTTTTAATTCAGAGTGATAAAAATGTCTTGTGCCTATACTTTAGGGATGCAGCTTTCGTGAGTCATCTGACATGCTGATACAGCTGCCTCTGAACCATCCACACTCTGTAAGTAACTCCTCACCTATATTCCTATAAGAAACCCCACAAACTCACTGCTCCCCTAAAAGAGACTACAATGAGACTATGTTGGTAGTTGGACAACTCCATCAGTACACTAAAAACAACTGAACTGTGCAGTTTAAATCGGCATGGCATGGTATTTCTCAATAAATGTATTTTTAAAAAGAAAAATACAGTAATCTAACAAACTAACATGGACTAGTCCTAAAATTATAATCTATATTTTTAAATTTTTATTTATTTTATGTGCACTGGCAGTTTGCCTGTATGTATGTCTGTGTGAAGATGTTAGATCCTGGAGTTATAGACAGCTGTGAGCTGCCATGTGGGCACTGGCAATCCAACCCAGGTTCACTGGAAGAGCAGTCAGTGTTCTTAATCACTGAACCATCTCTCTAGCTCCATAATCCATAGTTATTGATAAGAGTAAAAACAAGATTACAGCTCTGCTGTCCTTGGGAAAGTACATTATTCAGAAAATGTCTTGTGACCTGACACTTGAATCAGCTACAGGTTTGTTTATAACACAAACACCTATATTGGAGTTGCTGTCCACAGGACTGGCACCAAACTCTGTTCACATTCCATGTGTTTGTGAAAGATTAAGAGACTTCCAGACAGAACAATGAGTAATGGTTTAGAAGAACATCAAATATTTAATCACTAGCCATTAAAATCTTATATAAACTTTTTTATTGATTTTATTGCTGCATACTAATTCTACAAAGCACGGGCTTCATTGCTTCCACACATACGCATAGTGTGCTTTGATCTTATTAACCCTTTCAATACCCCTTATCCTCGCTCCTCCTCTACTACTTTCCCCCGCCACATTCCTAATAGTCTTTCTATTACCTGCATGGCCCCTTTTATTCCCTCTCTAAATACTACATTTTACAGAAAATATGCAATATTTGTCTTTTGAAGGCTGATTTTATTTAACATTATGATCTCTAGCTATATTCATTTTCCTGCAGATGGCACAATTTCATTCATTCATTCTCCTGCTGGGGGTTGGAGTATCTCACTATGCCATCTATGCTCGGGAATCCCTAGACCTAGCTGGTGAGGAACTCACAAAGATCATTCTGCCTCTGCTTAAGTGCTGAGATTAAAGGCGTGTGCCACTATACTCAGATTTTGTTCATCTTTAATATTGAATTACAAACACTTCATTGCATTTATGTCACCTTTGCTTTATCCATTCATGGGCATCTACACTAATTCCATAGCTCAGCTACTGTGGATAGTGCTATGATAAACATGTTCTCAGGAATCTCTATAGGAAGCTGCCTTTGATTCTTTGGGGTATTTATCCAGAAGTGCTGTAAATGGATACATGGCAGTTCTATTTTTCAGGTTTTGAGAAACCAGTGTACTGATTTCCATAATAGCTGGAGTAATTTACATTCCCAACAACCTTATTTGGGGTTCCTTTTTCCCTACTTCCTCACCAACACGTGTTATTTGTTTTCTTGATGACAGCCATTCTCACTATGGCGAGATAGAATATCAATGCAATGTTTTTTGGCTTGTTTTGTGACAGGGTCTTTTGCAGCCCAACCTGGCCTCAGATTCACTATGTAAGTGAGGCAGGCCTCAAACTCCTGGTCATACTGCCTCTACTTCTCTGATGGAGGAAGGTCATTGGTTAATTAATAAAGAAACTGCTTGGCCCTGATAGGTTAGAACATAGGTGGGTGGAGTAAACAGAACAGAATGCTGGGAGGAAGAGGAAGTGAGCTCAGACGCCATGCTCCCCTCTCCCGGGCAGATGCAATGAAGCAAGCCGCCAGGTCAGACATGCTGAATCTTTCCCAGTAAGACTGAAGCTAGACAGATTATTAGAGATGGGTTGATTGGGATATGAGAATTAGCCTGTAAGGGCTAGAGTTAATGGGCCAAGCAATGTTTAAAAGAATACAGTTTGTGTGTTGTTATTTTGGGGTATAAGCTAGCCAGGCGGCCAGGAGCCAGGCTGTGGGAAGAGGACCGCAGCTCATACTACACCTCTCAGGTGCTAGTACTGCATATATGTGCTATCACATTCAGATTATGCATGATGAGGAGCAAACCCAGGACCCTGTGCATGCCAGGCAAGCATTCTACCAACTCAAGTGCATCCCAGAATTCAATATTGTTTTGATTTATATTCCCTTAATGGATACAGAGGTTGACCATGTTTTATGTATTAGCCAACTATACTATATATTCAATGTAGTCCCCATGAAAACCCCAATGATATTCTTCAAAAAAGCAGAAGAAAATCCTAAAATTCATATGGAAACATGTAAGATCCCCCAATTACTCAAAAGCAATCCTAAGCAGAACGATTTATACCAGAGGCATGACAAAACCTTAGATCCATAGTATAGAACAGCATGGTACTGACACAAAAGTAGACATGTAGAGCAATGGGCTTAATAGAGCATCCACACATAAAGCCAGACAGTTAAAACTACCTAGTCTTTGGCAAAAGTATCAAAAACATATATTGAATAAAAGTTAGCATCTTCTATAAATGGTACTGGAAAAACTGGGTGCCTACATGAAGAATGAAACCAGATCCCCATCAAAATCAATTCAAAATGGATCAAAGACCTTAATATAAGATTTGAAACTGCTAGAGAAAACATATAATAATACAGAAAATAATCCCAAGAACTGAAAGATGTGGACTGGAATATAGCTCAGTGATAAAGTGCTTGCCTATCCAGCATCACAAAAAAGAAGAGACAAGTAGAATTGTGTGAAATTAAAGAAACTTCTGTACAAAGGAGAATTAGCAAAATGAAGAGACAAAATATATATCAAAGACCTAATATCTTCTATTAATTTTTTGAAAATTAAACATCAAAAAATGATTTAATCAAAAAGTGAACTAATGAACTGAACAGACCTCAAAAGAAGAAACACAAAGTCGGGTGTTGAGGAGATAGAGGCAGGAAGATCAACAATTCAATGTTATCCTTAGTTACATCATAGCAAGTTTAAGGCCAATGCATGAAACATTAGACTTTGTGTCAAAAAAAATAGTACAAGTGGCCAATAAACATTTGGGAGAAAAATGCAAATTAAATTGCTTTGGCATTCTAGATCACCTCAATCCAAATGACTATCTTCAAGAAAAACAAATGAAAAATTGTTGGCAAGAAAGAATATGAGGAAGAAGAAACTCTTATATACCACTGATGGAAATGTAAACCTATGTAGCCACTATGGAAAGCAGTGTGGGGGTTTCCCTACCCTATGATGCAGCTTTACCATGCCGGAGCACAAACCCAAACTACCGTATACCCTACTACAGAGATATTTGCCCATCCATGTTTAGTGATATTCACAATAGCAAGGGCATGGAATCAGCCTATATACCCATCAGTACATGGGTGAATAATGAAAATGCAGTACATACACACAATGAAGTTCTAAGTCATAAGAAAGTGAAACCATGGCAAGTTCAGGAAAATGGATGTAACTGCAGATCATTATATTAAGTGAAAAGGCATTTAGGTATAAAAATATGATGAATCCCATTATTGTGCATGGTGTAACCATTGGTAATATATTCATAAGCCTATAGATAATTCCTTACCCATGTTTGTGTAAGCAATACTAATCAAGCTTATTGGATCACCAAGAAATGACATGAAAGTAGAAAGGGGACTAGTTGGGAAGAGATCCGCAAGAGAGGGTAATGGAGGTGAATATGATCCAAATACATCATAGAATATGTGAAATTAGCATGATAAAAGCTACTATGTATAATTACTATATGGTAATGTTTAATTATGAAAAAATAAAAATTTTAAAGTTAAAAACTGCCATCATAGTACTCATAGTGATAATGATTGTGGTGATAACAATGACAATAATCATACCAATTCATATTCATTAAAGCCCAGCTAAAGATCACTGAACACAGAGATAAGCATTCTATTAACAATACAATATCATGGGAATTTGCCAAATTTCTTTGGGAGAATCATCTAAATCCATCCTCGTTTAGTTTAGATGTTTAAAACCCTAAGGTATCTTTAAATGTGATTTAGGGCCCCTTACATAGTTCTCAAACCTCTTTTCTTTTCTTTCTTTTTTTTTTTTTTTTTTTTTTTTTTTTTTTTTTTTTTTTTTTTTTTTTTTNTTTTTTTGGTTTTTCGAGACAGGGTTTCTCTGTGTCTTTGGAGCCTGTCCTGGAACTAGCTCTGTAGACCAGGCTGGTCTCGAACTCACAGAGATCCGCCTGCCTCTGCCTCCCGAGTGCTGGTCAAACCTCTTTTCAAAATTAAAACCCCAACTTAAATTATTCTCTATGGAGCTAGAGAACTGGCTCAGAGGTTAAGAGCACTGTCTGTTCTTCCAGAGGACCTGGGTTCAGTTTCCAGCACCACACAGCAACTTGAAGCAGTCTGTAACTCCAGTCCACGGAGTTACAGATCATCTTCTGGCCTTTGTAGGCACTAGACATGAATGCAGGTAAAATACCTATACACACAAAAATAAATAAATAAATTTTAAATTATTTCCTAAGGACTTAAAGCCTAGTTAAACAACTTGCCTATCATTATCTGCCTTTGTTAGGCTATACATCATTTCACATCCAGAAAGTCAAGAGATATTGATATTATCCCATACACTCTACTTTTATGAAGAAAAATAATTATACACATTACTCATTGTGTGTATTTGAAAGGTCAATCCTCAAACCATGAAAAGGAAATGCTATAAAAGCTCTTTTTCCAGTATTTGCGAGGACATAAACTATGATTTACTTCTACAGACATCCTGATTTACATAGGAAGGGTTTTTTTTGGTTTTGTTTCTGTTTTTTACCTCCATCCGATTCAAGTCACAGGGTTGTTGGTTTGCTGGCATTGACTCAGAGTAAGAATCAAATATTGCACACTCCCACTTGGATTTCGGGAATGCTAGTAAGGAAGAAAAAGAATATGTAAGAATATTTACTGCAGCCATAGTGGGATTTCTTAGCTGTTAACTATAACAATGAAGTCAGCTCACTCATCTGCACTACCTACATCCCTCGCTATGGTGAGACAGCACTTGAAGGTCCTTACAAGCACAATCTAGTTTTGCCATTTTCATCCTACTGAAACTGAGGAAGGTAAATGACTTACTTAAGGGCATACAGCTGGCTAGTGACTGGCAGAGGCCAGAACACTTGGCAGTCCAGCTGAAAAGCTCTTGCTCTTGGCAATGAATATTACAACATGGTAGCAATTTACCACGTTGGCTATCATGATATGTTAAGTTTTAATCATACTAAAACAAATTTTAAATGCAGGAATCAAAAAGATGGTTTGAATACTATGAACATTAACTAAAAATACTTACTTCTAAATATTGCTAGAAATAAGTAAGACACTAAAATAATATATACCAAACATAACTTCATGAAATATTTATTTCTTTGGTTAGTAGGAAAAACAAAAATGATAGCATGCATTCTTACTGACTGATAATAATAAAACAACATTACAGGTCTTTTCTACTGTACAACAGCAAAAGTAGCTGTTAGTAGGGAAGCTAAGTAACTTGGCAAGAGGAAGAAAGCATGCTATTTGATAAGCTAATTACCTAACATCCAGGTTAGTTCTTAGGAGCAGATTCTGCTTTACTACTCTGTCATGAAGTAATTAAGAATGAAACATCACAATGACTTTTAAAAGTTGCTAATATTACAAAGAGGTAAAGCAGACTGGGGTAGATAATAAATAGAAGCTATAAATCAAATCTGTCAAGGCACACTGTTAGCAAGTCAATTTTTAATGAAATGCTTTTTAAAACTGAACAGAATGTGAAAAACTTGATTGGTGTATTTGGGAGGCAGTTTCAAGACAGGGTTTGCCTGTGTAGCATCTCTGGCTCTCCTGTAGACCAGGTTGGCTCTGTAGACCAGGCTAGCCTCAAACTCACAGAGATCCACCTGCCTCTGCCTCTGAGTACTGGGATTAAAGGCATGCCCCACCACTGCATGGCTCAGTTCTATACTTTTAATGTAATTTTGATTATTAGAGTCTAATTTTGTAGCTCTGGCTAACCTTGAATGCACTATTTAGAACAGACTGGCCTTGAACTCACAGAGATATGCCTACCTCTGTCTCCTGAGTGCTGGGATTACAGCCATGCGCCACTACCTGGCAACTGGTGTCATATATTTAGTCCTTACCCATCCTTCTACCACTGCTGTACACTGAAGTGCTAGCTGGAGTACCACTACCATGTGGGAGCAAATCGGGAGCGAATAGGGAGCGAATAGAAGGCAGTCCTGTGTAGGAAGCTAACACTTTCAAACACTACAAAAGACAACAATTAGCAGCTAACCCTACCCTATCTTCTATCCCTCCGTGTCCACTGTCACCTCCCCAGTCTGAGACCTCCTCTGTTCTTGACTTGTTCTGGTCTGTGGTAGGCAACCCATAGAATCGTTGCAGACAAGACATCTAATTTTATCACTTACCTGCCTAACACAGGTCCGTGCTATTGCTCATGGTATGTTTCCTGCTTTTCTCCTCAGCCTCATCCTGGCCTCTTCTTTGTTCTATACACTCCAACCACTGAGGCTTGACGTTTCTATCCCTTCTTGAGTGTTCCAAACCCCTTCTCAGTACCTCTCAGCATACCTGCCGCTCCTCTCTTCCCATACCACAGAGAAAATACAGGTCCTCTCACACAGTAAAGACTCAAAATATTTTAACAAAAGTTTTCTTCAGGAATCCACCCAGTTACCCAGACAGGAAAGTGTCAAAAAGGGCTCATAGACAGTATACCAAAAAATGCAATATAACCTTACAATTTTGTTCTCTAATTGGGCAAAGGGAATAGTTCTATGATTATAAGTAAAATGGCATGTGATAAAATCCCTATCAGCTTACTAAAAAGACAACCTTGTACTTTTAAATTACCTTACCCAAGACCACTTTGAGATACTAGGCTATGTTTCAAGATGAGAAGCTTGTAGTCAGCAGTATAAGATCTATTTTTCTATCAACAGTGGGATTTAGTAATTACTGCCCATGACTGTCATAAAAAAGAGAAGTGATACTGGTTCTAAACCACTCAGAGGGCACCAGAAACAGAAGAACAGATGGCTCATACTTCCCTAGACTGTCCCTATAACTCATATTCTAACATGTGAAAGTCTGACTCAAGTTAAAGAAAGTATCTTCAGAAGGCAAGGGCTCCCTGATGTCCAGGTATCATCTTAAGAAATAAGAGTTTGTTATTAGGCCTCTAAGAAAAATAGCTAAGGTTTATGGTGTATAATGAGCCCTTACCTGCTTGCAAGTACTCTGGCTGCAAAGTCGGAGGCAGGCTCTCTGGCAGTGGGTAGCCGTTCTTCCGTGCTACAATGAGATGAAACGCAGCACAAAACTCAGGCAAGGTCAGGGCTCCATCACAGTCAGCATCACTGAGTTCCCTAGAGACAAGAGATGTCATGAGTACCTGTCATGCAGCATCAGCCTCAAACACACACACAGAGAGATCCCAGATTCCTGCCCATGGCCTGTGGTATCCTCAAAGTTCCCTAGGCAAACCAATGTGAAATCCCAAGGGGCACTCAGAGGAAGAAAACAAGCTGCTCTTTGGCAGTATCATCAGTAGCACTTTGTAGATAAAAAATGGAAATTCTTCAAGCTCTTTGATAGGTCGACACTGAGACAAGGCATAGGAGAGAACTCTAGAGAGAAAAGAAAAGGAAAAAAGTGATGTCTGGGGTTCTGCAGTTACCTGACAGTCGCTCGATAAGTGCAGGCTGTGCAGCGTGAAGAGTGCTGGACTTAATGTGGAAAAGAGCCAAGGAAGTAGACACTCAGCCGCTACGGCTTTCATTCAGAGCCTGGACATGGGCACTTCGGGTTTATTTTTTTAGGTTTTAAGGAAAAACCTTAATGTTTTCAAATAGTGTGCATTTTGGTAGCAAGTTAGTCTCTGTATGAGAACTTCTCAGAGAGCTGGTCATGATGGTACATATCTGTAAGTCCAGCACTTGGGAGGCAATGGCAGGAGGATCAAAAGTTCAAGACTAGCCTTAACTACATAGTAATTTCAAAGTCAGTCTGAAGTACATGGGACCCTGGTTGAAAACACAGAGACAAGAGACAGGATGAGGCAAGGGAAGAAGAAAGAGGGAAGAGATGGAAAGGGAGAAAGAACAGAGAAAGCAAGAGACAACGAGAGCAAGGAGGACAGAGAAAACAAGAGAACAAGAGAGAGGATGTGTGTATAGAAATACAAACAGGTTCAAGAAACACTGGTTGCTCGTGTTTTGATATAAAAGTACCAACTAGAAAAGGCTGAAACTGGCAAAGACAACCATGAGGAAAGGGAGTCTTGGAAAAGACTTGTCATCACTTCAGTCACTGTCTCTCGCTAAAAGACACAAAAGAAACCTACTTGACAAAAGAACTAAGATCTGTTAAGCACCATTATCTCTGTGGTATACAGACACAAGCATACTTGTATTGGGACAAGTATAGAGAGAGACTCGTGTGAGATGTACTAAAAAGATGTTGCTATTGGAAAAGTAAAAAAAAAAAATCTCTAAGGGAAGGTCTGTAACTTTGCTTCGGACCATTCGCATCCTCCTATTCCCCCTGAGACTCTTGCTCTAATTCAGAATGCATCAGCCCTGAGACAGCTGCTCCCCAGGGTGAGGCATCTGGGAACTGCTTCGGATGCTGGATAGAGAGTATGCCATTTAGCCTTCATGCATTTATCTCAACAAAAAGACAGGAAGCCTCACTGGGCAAGGCTGGGAGTTCTGCCAAAACAGACTATATTCTTTTTTAAAATGGTCATTTTTCCCTACCCTTAAAATCTTAACATAAGTCCTGTTGCAAAAAAAAAAAACTATACTATAAAAAAGCCAGATTATATGTATATGGCTGAAGAACCTAAATCCAGCTCAAAATCCCAGCTACACTGGCATGCACAGTATGACTGGAATAATTTTTCAACAATATTGCACAATATGTGGTGTGCGATCCTAAATTCTATTGTGATTTTGTAATGCCTCATGAAAAAGCTTTACATAAATATTCCAATGTTTTAATATATATTTATAATCCACAAAGGCAGCAGTTTATGGGGCTGAGCATTTTCATAGATGCAAAAAGAACCATCTGGAGCATTGCAGCACCGCCCTCCTGGAGTTACAACTGTGGCAGGCCTCTGTAGCAAGGCAGAGCCGACACTGCAGCTGCAAATGCTGAATTGGGGCCCAGCTGTGAAACACCTGCCAAATTTACAAAGTTCACAGGCATCTAGAATAGACAAATTTCACTTCATTCCAAAATGTTCTTGGACCTTCTGTTCACTCTGCCTTATAAAATATTATGAAAAATGGCTTTTCAAAGTCCTCTGGATTCTTGCCTCACACTAAGTAAAAAATATATATATAAAAATAAAATATATGACATAGTATCTCACATGTGCGCAGCTGCCTAGGCTGAAGTCAGGATGACAAAGAGTAATAAGTAGGCAATTACTTTTGCATATATATGTATGTCCGTATATGTGTGCCATATGAATACAGTGCCCTAAGAGACCAGAAGAGTATTGAATCCCCTGCAGCTGGAATTACAAGTAGTCAGGAGTGATATATGGGTGCTGGGAACCAAAAATCTGCTCTTCTAGAATAACATCTCTCCAGCCTGAGGAAATTACTTCTAAACTAAGTAGCTAACCCTTAGTTTATAGTATACACCTGATACTGTTCATTGACTTTTTCATATAATTATTTAATCTCCATAGCAACAAAACCCTGAATTCTGTTCACTCTCAATCTGTTTTTAAAAATCATTCAAAAATAAACTTTTCAGGGCTGGGAGTGTGGTTCATCAGTGGATCACTTGCCTGGTATGTGTGATGTCCTGGATTCAAACCTTAACACCAACAAAAAATTCAAAAACCAAACTTACTTGAGAGGCTGAGGCATGGCACTTGCTACAAGTCTGAGGCCAGTCTGGGTTACACAGTGAGTTACAGGTCAGCCTGGGCTACAGAGTGAAACTCTGTCTCAAAGCAAATAAAAATCACATCTTAAAAAGTTAAGACTTTCAAAAGCACTAAAAGATGAGCATATGATACCACTTGGCAGTAATCGTACTCACCAGATATAAGAGAGTTCTGGGATGGAGAGCTTGGATTTGGTGAAGAAGTTCTTGGCCACAGACCCTGTCAAAAGCCATTGTTTAAATAAGCCATTAGTTCTTTGTCTTGAGCAGCTTCTATGTGCAAGCCAATCACCACTTTTCCATTCAGCAATCTCTACCAAATAACCACAAATGCATTTACTTTACAAGCAACAACAAATCACAGGACTTTCATAAGAGCAGCATGTGGCTTGCCTAGCACCTCTGAGGGCACTGTTGCAAAATGATAAAAAGACAAATAAGAGGAATATAGCATATATAAAAAGAAGCAATGACAAAATGCTCATGACAAGTACAAACCATGTAAATTTTTCCTTTGCTTCTATCAAAACTGCACATTTTTATTAAAAATTCCTAAAAAAAACCTTCAAAATTACTTAAGTAAAAATATGTTCAGTTTTATACTTAAAGAATGGAAAGACAATGCAGAGCATGGCAAATGATAAGCAAAAAGAAAAGGGCATCACTAATTCCACCAGAAACAAGAGAAACAGCTTGAGAAATATTTTTTTTATTTTTTAAAAAGAAAACAAGCTATCTTTTTTCATTTTACATATCAATCCCAGTTACCACTCCCTCTCCTCCTCTCCACTCCTCGGAGAGGAACATTGCTTTGGGGCAGGTCCAAGACCCTCCCTACTATATCTAGACTGAGCAAGGTATCCATCCAAAGAGAATGGGTTCCCAAAAGCCAGTACAAGCAGCAGGGACAAATCCTGGTACCACTGCCAGTGACCCCTCAGTCTGCCCCAGCCATGCAACTGTCACCCACAGTCAGAGGGACTAGTCTGGTCCTATGCTGGTTCCTTCCCTGTCTGGCTGGAGTTGCTGAGCTCCCATTAGCTCAGGTAAAATGTTTCAGTGGGTGAACCCATCATGGTCTTGACCTCTTTGCTTATATTTTGAGAAATATTTTTGATGAACTTTAACATCCCTTGATGGCACATTGAAGAATCCATCCAGGACTCTTTTCACTGTAAATTTACCTCTGTCAGTTAAAATAGAGCTGTCATTACACTGTCCCAGCCACACTGCTCTTTCATGCTTCCAGCCCTTAGCACCTTCCCAATTCAAAAGCCTGATTTCTAACACAAGAGAGCATTAAAGCACTAAGTTGTTCTTAACTAAGTCAAAAGTCTCCCACAATAATTACGTGTTTTCTAATTGGCTTTAAAACAATAGGAATAGGTGGGAATGTAGTTGGTGGCAGAGTACTTGACTGTCATATGCAAAGCCCTGGAATCCATGCCCCCAGCACTAAAAAACAAACAAACAAAAAGCAGGCCAGGCACGGCCTGCACACATTTAACCCCAGCACTTGGTATACAGAGGCAGGAAGGTCTCTGTGAGTTTGAGGCTAGCCTAGCCTATGGAGCAAGTTCCAAAACAGCAAGGGTTATACAGTGGGACACTGTCTCAAAAACAAAACAAAATAAAATAAATTTTAAAAATAATTATAATGGATCCTAAAGCAATATTTTCTTCTGATAAATTATTAAGAATCAAAATCAAAGTATCAAAACCCAATGAGCCTTCTTCTCAAAAGCACCGTATCACAAATGCTATCACATGATCTTGGCTACCAATGCAACCAACCACCTTGGGCCACTTGACCGAATTTCATCCTCTTTACAAACTCTTCTACAGTGACCAAGATATAAAGACACTCTCTTCTCCTACCTGTCTGTTTGCTGCTGGAACATTTCTCTTCAAAGCACAGTAGACCCCACCCACTAGCTAGTGCAGGTTTTCACATAGGAGACTATTGGACCATAGAGTCTCGAAAAAGTTAAGTGGACGGCACTGGGAAGCTGACTGACAGCTATCAAGTTCAGCATTGTCGCAGATGCCACCAGCTAAGGAGAAAGCCCGAGTGCTCTCTCCTTTGAGTGTCAAGTGAGATGTGCTCATGTACTTGCACCCCAGCTCTACCATCGAGCCACCGGAAAAAGAGACTCCATTTATATAAAAAAAAAAGTCTAAAATTTATAAATCTAGAGAAAGAAAGTACATTAATAAGTGTCCTAGGACCAGGAGGTGGAGAAGACAGGAGTAGGGAATAACTGCTACTAAGTGGCTGGATTATAGAGGAGTGAGGGAAAGGTTCTAAATTTGGGTTATGAATCTAGTCTGAAACTGAACTAAAACCACTGAGCTGCAAGGTTTAAATTAATTATATGTCAACTAAGATGTTTATTTTAAAAGATGTTAGTTAACTGTCATTAAGAGATGCCTTCATTATGATCAAATTAAACATTTTAAAGGAACTAACAAAACAATCAGAAAAATTTGAACAATGAAGACTTGATTTATTAAAGAATCAGTAATTTTTTCTCACATGTACCAGTGAGTTCTGGTTATGTTTTTTAAGAGACCCAAAGATATATCCCATAATATTTTTCAAATCAAATAATCTGGCATGGGCTGAGAGGGAATAAAGATAAAGATAAAATTGCTGACACTTGTCCATGGAGATTTGTTAATAGTGGCATGTCAAGTTGTATCTACACATGAAATTTTTCAAAAATAAAAAGGCTGAAAGAAAATAAAAAATACTTCTAACAACTACTTATTCATATTTGGCTAAATATCTGCATATGTTGTGAAAGGACTTAGTTGAGCAAGAGCTAAGGTTATCCCATTGTCAATATGTGTAATCTGGATTTCTGTTTGTCTTTTCTAAATAATAATAGTAAAATTCATTTGTTATTTCTATACTATCCTACCTTCCATAATGCCGTCACCCCACAATTATCAAAACGATGGTTGTCTTTACATATACAAGAATATATCAATTATATACCTTATTTCAGAGAAAATTGGTCTTTTTTTAAAGATTTATTTATTTATTATGTATACAGTGTTCTATCTGTATGCTTGCTGGCCAGAAGAGGGCACCAGATCTCATTACAGATGGCTAGGAGCCACCATGTGGTTGCTGGGAATTGAACTCAGGACCTCTGGAAGAGCAGCCGGTGCTCTAAACCTCTGAGCCATCTCTCCAGCCCTAGAAAATTAGTCTTAATCCATGCTTCACTGTTAGTTTAGAATGATCAAAACCACACTGCTATTCTTTAAAATTGAAGTGTAAGATGAAAGTTTTATATATTTTTCTTCCAGACTCTACTATTTCACTGTTTGTTTAGCCTCGTAAAATGTAGGCACATGGGAATTAAATCAATTCCTCTCAGCTGGAATTTCCATGAGGGCACAACAGGAATGCAGATATCTGGAAATAATACAGAAGAACTGCCATCGAGAAAATGCTGGCCAGTTTTTCTCTCATATCCTAATTTCAAAAACCAGGGAAGAAAGACATGAACCAAGGAAATGAGCATGAGCCTACTCTTCTAGGGAGCATAAAACTTTAGGAGACATGAGCTGGAATAATGTATTTGTCTTTGCCCTGACTCTAATACAATCAGTAAGCAATTTAAGGTGTCCCTTGGCATTATCATCTACTATTTCAAGTGCTTTCACTGAGAAGGTGCAGGGTCTAAACCAAGTTCCCCCAAATTCCCACCTAACCCTTCTGCAACAGCAGTATAATTCTCCCAGGCTCGTTACCATATTTTTTTCTGCATGACTTACATTTGATAAGGAATTCTACCTTAGAGGAATACAAATCAGAATCAGAAAAGGTTGCTATACTCATTTTGTATCAACTGTTTCTCAAGATGTTCTCCATTACTCACATGGGAATCATGTACCAGGACACCATGTTCTCTCACCTGAAATGAAGGAACTCGGGTCTGGCTGGAGGGACCGGAACTGATTGACATAGTACTCCCGCTGTTCTTCTGTTATCCTCCAGGGCTCATCCGGGTAATTAGTGCTGTTATCCTGCAGTTCTCTCTCCACTGAAAAGGACTTTAAAAACAGTGTTCACAGAACCTTCCTTTCATGAAATGAGACTTAAATAGCAATGAAAGTTATTTTGTATTTCTCTTCAATTTTCCTCAAGGGACTACATATAACTGCCTCATAATAAGAACTAAACCACAATATAAACTATGATAAAAAGTAGGTATCAAGCTTTATGCTTTCTTGTACCTTCAAAATTAACATTACTGAACTTGAAACAGTAAATAGTTAAACACTGATGGAAATTTTCCAACGTCTTAAAAGATGAGTTTTAAAAGACAACCTTTCTTATCTTCGGCTATTCATCACATTTTGATTTTAGATTATCTAAGTGGATAACAAAATAGTAATGTTTTCACATGTATGGTAGCCCAAAGCTGATATCAGGAGTCTTCCTCAACTGGTCATCACCTCATGTACTAAGACAAGGTCTCTCAGCTGAACCTTTAGTTCTCTGTTAAAGCTAGCCTAGCTAGTAGCTTGATTCCGGTCTCCACATTCCAAGAACTAAAACTGCAGGCAGGCTACCATGCCCAACAGACATTACATGGGTTCTGGGGATCCGAACTCTGCTCCTCGTGCTTGCATAGCAAGTGCTTTATCTGCTGAGCAGCTCACTAGCCTCAGATTCTCTACTGCTCTGCACAGAATATGGACACAGCTATAACCACATAATCTTTTTTGTTTTTTTCTTTTGTTCCTTTTTTGGAGACTAGATCTCACATTGTACCTCATGATTACCTAGAACTTATTAATTTGTAGCCAAAATTGGTACTGGATTTCTTGTAATTCTGCCTCATACTTCTGGGCGCTGGGGTTATAAGCATGAGCTACAATAAGTGAGTTAATGTTTTCTTTATTCCTGCTGTATTTGCATTATATAAATCCAGGTGTCAAATTTTTCAAGTGAAACCCATGTCTCTGGGTCCTACATAAGTGCCAAGTCAGCATCACTGAATCTGTCCTTCACATGTGTGAGTTGGGAATACTTACTAAATACAAAGCTGAGTTGTGGCAACTACCATGGTATTGCCATCAGCAGGGTAACAAGAGGGTGCATCAAACCTGCCACTAGAGGGCAGGCATGCCAAATTTGAAGATTTAAGAGCTCAGAAGTTCAGAGACCCAATAGAGGAGAAAACAAAAGCTATACTAGGCTCTGGGGACGGAAGCCAAATGGAAGTGTAGAAAGAAACATCTAGGGCTTTTCTCCATCCTTCCCATCTACACCAAGAACACATATTTTTACCAAAGGCCATGTCCATTGAACCAAGAGGTGGCCACAAGGAAGGCAAAAGTAAACTAGGCTGAAGGAAGAGATGTTATCACCGCACAGACATCTCTGTGCTAATTGTTGAGCTGCTGCATCACTTGGTACCAAATGGAAGTTCCTGCTCCCCTGGAGTGTGTTCCTTCTCTCCTGAGAATGAAGGCACGCTAGCTAGTTGCTGTTAATGTTAGCCATGGTGGCTCTTTCTCCAGCTTCATAAACAGATCCTTTCTTCCCTATCTGTATCACTTCATGCCTGGATAGTGTTAGAAGTTTGAAAATAGGACTCAAGCTATCTGACAGAAAGAATCTGGAATAAACAGGAGAAGGTGTTTGATTCCTCTGCTTAAAACTCTACAGTCATCTTGACGGTAATCTTCCTGGTGAGGTAAAGCACTTATCCAGCATGTGTATGGCCCTGGGATCAATCTCCAGGACCAAAACACAAGCCTATGAGATTATCTGCTGTTCTCATAATAGTCCACCTCCTCTAACTGGCCCGCAAGACTCTATAATCCATGCTACTCTTTGCTCACTTGGTAGGTTTCCAACTGCCCATGTGCTCAACATGTCTGACCGACCAAACTTAGCTCTTCTTCCCAGGAAACTCTTCCTCTGGTGATAGGCTGATCAAATCTCCCCTTTCCCACATCCTCCTGCTCCAAAGGGCCATCTTCATATCCCTACCATGCCCACAGCCATGCTTACACCCTAACATATGTCATTCCTGTCCCAACAAGTCTATTACAAAGCTAAGGTCAGCAGGCACATGTGGATGAATGACCTGACCCATATCTGGTATCATCTGACTAATTTGGAATAAAAGCGCATGTGCATACAACACACTGACATCTGAGACACTTTGGCATAGAGAGTTCTTTTCTTGAAAGAAGAAATGAGATGTTCATTCTTAAAGATATAAATAATAAATATACAGACCAACAAGCAGAGAAAGTAAACCTGAACATATAGACAGCCAGGCCATGATTCTGAGCAAGGGCCAGGTGCAAACAATGGGGATGTTCTATCGGGAACTCACCAAGGCCAGCTGACCTGGGTCTGAAAAAGCATGGGATAAAACTGGACTCGCTGAACATAGCGGACAAGGAGGACTACTGAGAACTCAAGAACAATGGCAATGGGTTTTTGATCCTACTGCACGTACTGGCTTTGTGGGAGCCTAGGCAGTTTGGATGCTCACCTTACTAAATCTGGATGGAGGTGGGTGGTCCTTGGACTTCCCACAGGGCAGGGAACCCTGATTGCTCTTTGGGCAGACGAAGGAGGGGGACTTGATTAGGGGAGGGGGAGGGAAAGGGGAGGTGGTGGTGGGGAAGAGACAGAAATCTTTAATAAGAAAAAAAATTTTAAAAAAACCTGAAAAAAAAGGTATGAAAAGGCCAGGAGATCCTTGAGATTGGAACAGAAGTGATACAGAGACAGGAGTGTGGTGCATGACTATAATCCCTGCAACCAGGAGGCTGAGGCAGGGGATTATGAGTTTAAGGCCAAGCTTGGCTGTATAGACAATTCAAGTTCTACAGGTAATAATGTATCTCAAAAACTAAGAGTAACAGGTAAAAGAGTTATAAGGTTGTTAGGAGCTAAAAGACAAGTGAGCAAAAGGACAAAAGGAGATCTAAAAGACCCATAATGGAAGAAGGAGTATGAAGACAAAGAAGAGAAGCTGAGTCTAACTGATTAGAACTACAGGACTGTGGAGAGACTGGGATGTTGCAGGTCCAGAGACTAGTTACCAAATCTTGGGCTAAGTTCTAGCCCTCCAGAATAGCCAATCCTTGCTCACTACCTTTTTGTCAGAACTAAGATCTTGGGACTAATAGTTAAAACCCTTTTAGAAACTATTAACTTAGCAGACTACTAGTTTCTACCAATTCAAAAGCTAAGACTGTCAACAGATGTCATCCTGAGCCTGTAAAAAAGCTTCTTCCATCTTGCTGTACCTCCCTCTCAGGTGTACCCACTAATGTAATTTAAACTTGCCTTGATTTATAGCTTTCTTTGTTCCATAAAACTATAAAAACATCATGAAATTGTTTCAATGTTACAACATGGAATTTGAGGTAACATAAATCTGTGTTCCATGTTCCCAGGCCATGGCCACTCAAAATGGCTACAGAATAAACTCATATTCTCTTTAAAAATATACAGCGAGAGAGACAGAGAGACAGATAGACGGAGAGAGGGAGGGAGGGAGGAAGGGAGGAAAGGAGGAAACTCAATCCCTACAGGGACTGGCAAGATGCTCATCAAGAAAGAGCTGACAGCACATAAGACTGACAACCTCAGTTTGATCCCCAAAGCCCACAAGAACAGAACTGATGCCCAGAGGTTGTCCTCTGACCTCCACACAAATGCGCTCACAAATACACACATATTTAAAAATGTTTTAAAAGAAAAAACTATTAAAGGAACTTCAGGATTGTCAATATGGCTTGATATGGTAAAGATGCATGCTGCCATGCCTGACAACCACAGTGCGATCCTCAAGACCAATCTGCTAAAAGAAAGAAACCAAACTAGCTTTTCCAAGTTATCCTCTGACCTCTACATATACATTATGACATGGACGCACACATACACTCACACACACACTTAAACAAATTTTAAAGAAAAAACCACCAGGCTACTCTGCTCCTGATCGCGCTCTCTCTTTTTTTTTTTATTCCCATGAGAACATAAACCACTCATTTCTAAAAAAAGCATAAAGTGCCAAGGAACATTCTAAGTTCCTAGGACCCCAAAGGTCTTACAACAAAGGGAAGGCATCTGAACACTATGGTCCTTTAGTCACCTACATTAAACCTGCTAACCTATGCTCCTTGTTTACCAATTTATTTAACAAACTAAGTTATTTGAAGATTTTTTAAAGAAATACTATTTGATGCCGGGCGGTGGTGGCACACGCCTTTAATCCCAGCACTTGGGAGGCAGAGGCAGGCGGATCTCTGTGAGTTTGAGACCAACCTGGTCTACAAGAGCTAGTTCCGGGACAGGCTCCAAAACCACAGAGAAACCCTGTCTCGAAAAACCAAAAAAAAAAGAAAGAAAGAAAGAAAGAAAGAAATACTATTTGATGATAACCATGATGAATACTACATAATTTGAGCATTTCAAATAATTTTAAGTATTGTTGCAAGATTTCAAGAGCTAGAACTCTGACAAATCATGCTTTATCCTATGTACAGTACCTAGCAGGTATATCAGAGATGCACAAGGGTATATCAAGTCTACTTTCATTAACAAGCTTAAATTGGCCCCTGACTGTAGCTTATACTGAAACAGATATGGAAACACTCACGGCTCTATATTATTCTCTTTTTCATTTATTTTCCATTTATGTGTGTGGGTGCTTTGCCTGCATGTATGTCTCTGCACATGGGTGCAATGTCCTCAGAGACCAAAAGAAGGTATTGGATACCCTGAGACTGGAGTTACAGATAGTTATGCACAACCATGCTAGCAATCAAACTTGGGTCCTCTGAAAGAGCAGCCAGTGCTCTTAACTCCTGAGCTCTCTCTCTAATCCCTCTAAACAATTTTTAATGAGAAAAAACTTTTCCTCCTACTGGCTTGCCTCTCCCAGCTCCGATATGAAGGTGTGTGCCTCGTTGTGTCTTGTTATGGCATATTCGGTTGATATCCCTGGGAGGCCTGCTCTTTTATGAAAGAAAACAGAGGAGAAATGGATCTGGGGGAGGGGGAGATTGAGAAGAGTGGAGGGAGGGGAAACTAAGGTCAGGATGTATTTATGAAAGAAGACTTTTTAAAAAACCTGTACACATATACAAAGTGTGTGTGTGTGTGTCTGTGTATCTGTGTGTATTTTCAATGAATTCATACCACTTGGAGTGATAATATTCCTCCAAATAGCCCTATCAAGCATGGAAATTGATGGTCAGGGAAGTTTAGGAACACCTCCAAAACAAAATGGGCTATTGCCATTGCCCTTGGTTGCCTCCCAGAATTTGAATGTAAGACCCCACTGTTGAAGAGACCACACATTTGAGACATAGGGCGTGGAGAAATAAAGCTGTAACTGATTTAGAAGCTTACTCCCTGAGGGCTATCTCTCATAGTACCAAAAGAATGTATGCAAATTGCCAAAGAAGAAAAGCATTCTAACCAGTTGTGATGCCATGACAATGACCAGAATGGCAAGATATCCTGAAAGATGTAATAGTGGTGCTCATAACTTGGGGATACCAAGAGCTGCCTAATTGAACTGAAGACCCACTCAATAGGAGGGAATTAATGCCTGGTACTACAAACCTAGTCAACTAGGCATGGCTGGTGAGGCAATGACACCTGGAGGAAAACCTACTACTGCCACTTTCCTAAACAAGTACAATTCCTATCTGCATAGTAAATACTTCTCCTTATACCCAGAGGGAAGTGTAGCTCTCACCCCTCATCAAAGAATCTTCTCTTTGAAGCAGATAGAGACCATTGCAGAAAGCCACAAGGAGTCAGAACGCAGCAGACAACTGCCTATGAGATGTCCAGACCCAGCTGATAAATCTACAGCACAACTCTACAAACAAGGCTCAGGAAACAGCAAGGATTAGGAAGCAGAAAGATTTTAAAAGCCTAGCACTAGAGCATATGCTGACAGTGAATCTGCACCCAGGCAATCTCAACAAGACAGTAGTACAAACGAGCTGAACAGCAACAACACCATTTGGCATGCCAGTGTGAACTAGGGAGACCTCACAAGCCTTCACCCCCCTAGATAAAGCGCTACAGATAATTGAGTGCTGAGAGATGTAGAATAGTGTTCCCCAAGGATAAGCTCCCTAACTGGCTATCAAACTCCAAATGGTCAAATGGTCATCTATAAAACATGCATATTAGAGCAACACTAAATGAATTAAGCAGGTTATATTTATATAATTAAAGGATTATATGTATACACATTAACAATAGTAATTAAAGAAAACGAGGCTGAATTTGAAAGAGTGGGGGCACATGGGAAGAGTTTTGGGAGGAGGGAATGACAGAAATACAGTGCTCATGAAATTCTCAAAAAAGAAATAAAAATACATTAAAAATGAACTGGGTTTTAGGGAGTGTGAGGGAACTGTAGGAGGAAATGGGATGTAGTTGTGATCATTTTGTTGTATACATATATGAAATCCTCAAAAATAAAGAAAATTTTAAAATAAAAAGAAAAGTTTGATATTTTTAAAGTTTGAGCGCTATCAATTATGAGCTCTGTCTGTCTTTCTGTATGTGACTTATGGTCTAATCTTCGTGGGAGTTTTGTGCTCCGTATCTACTGAGTTACTTCAAGAACAGATTGATAATGGCATACAGAGGGCGAAATGACTTCCCACACTTCAGGAAAGTGAAATATTCCCCAAAACTGACCCATTAGAAGAAGAAAAATAAGTCAAACTTCATTGTATAAACAGTGACATGTTCACTCACCCATTCAACAGACACTTTTTGAATACCAACAAACCCAGACCTTAGTTGCAGGAAACATACTGATAGACAAACATATTCTTTTCCTCAGAAAATGTAATGCCCAGTAAGGAAGAAAGGTAGACAGGCAATCTCAAAACAGGAAGGGAAGTGTTTTTGATAGCATGAGGTACCCTGGTCTTTCCTACTGATCCCCACACGTATCAATATGCGTAGGAGACGTGTGAGAAATGCAAGTCCTAAGGTCTAACCCCAATCTCCTAATGAACCAGACAGCCGGTGAGTAGGACTCAGGACTATTCAACCCTCTGGGTGATTCAAAGCAACCTCAAGTATAAGAAGGAAAGCCACAGTACATGCAGGATAAGGCAAACAAAGAAAGTGGCCTTCACAAAGACATCAAAACATTAAATTATCATATCCTAGAAGCAGCTCCATTTTGGGTCACAAACACTTCCAGTGCATCAGGGATGTGAGTGGAGTTACCTCAATATGGTCCAGGTGGAAGTAGAGCTCAGAGTTAGAAGACATAGACAGTAGTGAACCACAGATAATATTCAACAGGACAATCAGATAATCAGATTCCAGCACAAAAAGATCCTTTCATTGAAAATGACTCAGGAAGACTAAAGACAGGAAGGACATTTACAACCATTTGAACAACTGAAGCCAGAGACAAATGTGGTTTTGCAGGTAAGGAGGGCTAGGAAAGAACTGGAAGAGAACAGAACCCACGCATCGCCATCAGGACAAAAGGCCCACTCCAGAACTGAAATGGCAAAATAGTGCCTCTTTATCAGTGGCTAAGGGCCATCTCACTGCAGGACCCAGACACAGAGAATCATCACTTCTGAGATGACCCCCAATCAACCACGGCAATCAACATGGTGTTATAAATAAAGACCTGAAAAGTCCGTCACTTAAAAGAAAATAGCAAAGACTGAGGGCACTGAGAAGTGGGAGTGGACATTCTGTGGAGACTCAGCCACCCAAACAGAAGCCAGGACCAGGAGAGGCTCTACCTTCAAGCACATCCTAAGAAGCCTGCCTACTTCAAGTCTAGCTCTATTGTGTTTGTTGGTTAGGCAGAGATATTTGTTGCTTGAAGTCAATTTTGAACTCTGCCAGTATTTTTAAGAAAAAAAAATCTGTGAGTAACCAGGTGTGGTGCTACACATCTATCATCCCAGCACTCTGGAGGTAGATGCAAAAAGACCAGGAGTTTAAAACAAGCACTGGCTACAAAGTGAGTTTGAAGTCAGACTGAGCTACATGAGATCCTGTCTCCAAAAAGAAAACCCAAAAAAGAACATGAGGAGAAAGAGAATTCTTCCACATCTGTCTACATAATCTACAAACATATGGCTCATTATTCAGTTTCTCTAGACACAGGAGAATTAGATTTGCTTGTATTTAAAACATTCAACTCCTTGATTTTATTTCAAATAAAATACAAATATTTGGTGCCTCAAATCATTATCTCTAGGGAAAATGTGCTGTTTGTAATGAAAGAGACATCAAAAGACTCGTTAAAAAGTAATACTGTCAATAAAATCCACAAAGGTGAAGTTCACAAAGGTGACTAATATGAATTACAAGTATTGTTCAGTAGAATGTTTAAAGGGCATGCATACTCTTTCAGTCATAGACCATTTCTGCTTAGACAACAAGATTACCTACCCTAGCGGACTCCTGTAAATGCTACTGCCTCAGAGTTCAGCCATTTCACCCATGAAGGTGGAGTGATTTTAGACTAAACTCCCTTTGAAGTTTTATCAAAAAAACAATAGAAAACTACTTTTAGCCATAATTTTCCAATGTAATTTAGGGCTCTAATTTCACCATCTTAGGTCAATGTTAAACTGCAGAAATCTCTCTGACCCTAATGTGCAGCACAGACTTGCCAGCTCTAAAGAGAATCTAAATTCTCACAGCAATGACTAGGCTGGCAATATATGCCCACTGTGTAACATGAGTGATAAAAACCCAGAGACAGATATTGGGGTTCAAATTGAAGATCAGAAAAGCAAAGCAGCCAAGGCACTAGAGAAATCTTACTTCTACCAAAGCTCAGACAAACAAAGGGGAGATCCCACAATGCTCTCCACCAACCTCAGACTCCACACTCCCCTGAGTTCCTGTCTCTCTTCCCCTTTAGATTCCTCTCTCTGCCAAGCCATATCACTCCTATCTCCACCTCCCTAGTGTTGGGATTAAAGGCATGTGATCCCAAGTGCTAGGATCACCTTTGTGTGAGCTGTTTCTCTTTTAGATATATTCCATATTATATAGCCCTGGGTGGTCTTGAACTCACAGAGATCCGCCTGCCTCTGTCTTCTGGGATTAAAGGTGTGTGCCATCACTCCTTGGCCTATATGGCTGACTATTATGGCTGCTTTGCTCTCTGATCTTCAGGCAAGCTTTATTAAAACACAAATAATATACCAGTATAAACTGGTGTAATAGAGGCAAGAATGTTATAGGAGTAACCATCCAGTTTCTGGTTGGATTTAAAGGTTACTCCAAAAGACAGAATTCATGCACAGTACAGTAAACTGGGCCAAAAATCCATGGCGAGCTAGGTCATATTCCCTAGGAGAGAATCTAAAACTATTATTATTCTGCTAAATGAATACAGTAATAAACTACCTCCTAGACTAGTCTATCTCTCAATTTTCATCAGAGAAGCTTCTTGCTGAAGTAGACAGTGATTAATACAGACTCATAACGGGTCAATATATAAAGAACATAAGACTATTGGAGTACTCAGCTCTAAAGGGATAACTACAGAACACCCTGTTCCCAAGGCTCAAGGATCACCATGGAAGAGAGTGCTAGAAAGAATGTAAGAGCCAGAGGTAGACATCTGAAGTAAAATTATGTTTGACATGACATGACAGTGTCGCTGCACACATGAAATCATGGCAACTGTGACTACATGAAGACCTACACAAAATCAAGCCAGCTAAAATGCCAGTATATGTGGGGGAGGGCCTCATGAAATCCCACCACTAGTTGAGGAGTTACTGGCAAGTGATGGTTGCTGTGGGAGGGAGAGTCAGTTTTCTGGGATACCCATTCTTCAGTAGACTGTCCTTCACCCATGCACATATAGTGGATTTAATGGGATTTTTAAGAGAGTATATGGAACTGGTAAGAAATAGAGGTGGGGACATAGGGAGTAGCTGGACGGGAATGAAAGGGGGCAATTTTAACAAAATCTATTAGATGCTTATATGAAATTCTCAAACCAAGGAAAGTTATCCCCATGAACATAAATGAATGTTTGGTAACATGTATTCACCACTCTAATAAATGACAGGTGCTATAAGTAGCTATAAGTATCGAATATACCTATTTTCAGCCTTGTAATAGCTCTACAAAGCAGGTCCCATTGTTTTCAATCAGCAGAACAGGAAACTGAGGATTTGGTAAAGGAAGTAATTAATATACCAAGACCACATGCTTAGCAAATAAAAGAGTCAGAACATGAAAATTTTTGTCATTAAGCTCTATGGCTGTCTCTTTCTACCTATCCATCCATCCTGTAATAAAGAATTGCTTCCTTTTCAGGAAGAAGCTAATGGCAATACCTAAATGAATTTTGTGGGTAAAGGATCTTCTCTTGAGATGTGAATGACTATGTTAAATTTATATACCCCTCCATCATCTGATACAGTTTTAGATTACAACTGATAGACTATTAGATTACCCAGGAAACCTCTTTTTAAGCACATAGTTTTTGTAGGTGAGCAGTATTTGGCATGTTTTCACTGTTTAAAGAATCTGGAAGTAAGTCTACAGTGCATATAGTCAATTAGTTTACTGTTATTTTCATATGTCACACTGACACGATTTTGATAAACAAACACTTCTTTAGCAACCACTGTCTCCAATTCTTCCACAAGAATCCAAGGTCTTCCAGAAGGAGAAATGTCCTTTGCAATTGTCAGGGTTTTTCTCTTTGCTTAGAAGAGAAGCAGGAAGAAAAAATAAGAAATCAGCAGTAAGAAGAGACTTTGTTAAGGCTACAGCCTTTCAGAAATACTGCAGCAATGTTCCACCCCCAGCCTTGTAGGTCAGGTCAAGGCTGCCCGTCCTTGCCAGAATGTTCTTCCTTTAACACTCAAGATAGCCTAAGGCCAGATGGGAAACAGATGCTCCAAGAATAAAGGCAGAGAACAGGAAATACTTCTGAGATTTAGGCTACAGACCCAAGGTACCAATGAAGAAGTACACAGACTGGCATCCAAATTTAGGGTGGCCCCTTATTAACAAGTTAACTTCTAAGCCACCTGTTTCCTACACCTAAAAGGCAATCCCAAAGCCCACAGGGTCCTATTTTGATCTCTAGCCTCATCTCCCTCCCACTCCAGGCTCTAGTCACACCAGCCTTCCTTTAGTTCAAGTATATCTGTTCTCTTTGTGATATATAGCAGACTGGCTCATTGAAAATACATTTTACCCCATCTTAGCATAACTCGTGCTGCACAGGCTGCCTAGAAAAAAAAAACGAACACTGCAGTGCCCAAACACTTGCAACTTGAATTTGAGACAAGATGTGGGCTCCACTAAACAAATACACCCATGAAAGCCTGACTCAGATCCAAGTTACAGGGTGAGAGAAGCAGTGAACAAGGCCTTCGTGTGGCTTGTTGAGGTCACACACATTGCGGAAGCAGAGCTAAAACAATGGCAGCATTTCCCAATCCTGTAGCTTTCTGACTGTGGCAGAGGCACGGTTCCCTTTGAAGCCTGGCTTATCCGTGAGATTTGAGGTGTTGTTCCTATAGGCTTAGAATTTCTTCAGGTCTTTTAAAGATTTAATTACTTATTCAATCTCCCTGCTATAAAGCACTTTTGCTAAACTAGTCAAAGGAGCTGCTGTTGTCCACAATTAAGAACATGCCCAGTGAATGCCTCGCCAAGGCTCTTGTCACAACATGAAAGATTCCTATCCCCACCTTGAGCTCCATCCTTGCTTGGTCAACTTAAGTCCAACTTGAGCATCAATCACTTCTTTCGGGAAGTCTCCCCTCACTTTGTAGTATATGTTGGGTTTTTCTGTTACATGCCACTAAAACACTGCTTTATCTTTGCAGTGATTCTCAGTTTTCAATTCTACATACATAAATGAGACCGTATGACTTGAACTCATCTCCATAAGTTGGCCACAAGTGCCTTGAGAACAAGTATGCAGTCCTCAATATAACACTGGAATGGTTGCTGACTCGAGAAAGGTACTTAATAAGATTTCTAAATGGATGGATGTAATACTGTGCAAGACTGTTGCAAAGACTGAAAGGGCCAAGCACAGCCTTGCCACTAAATCTACACTCAATCAGTGTCACTACTGTTGTTGGGGAAAAAGCCATGAAACTACTGCTCCCCTCACATCAGGAAAAATACTGATGGATCAAGGGCTAAAATCGTGTCCTTATAAAGGAGGCTTACACATTAACAGCCTAGTCTATAACCAAGACCAAAGAGTCCCGGAGAGTAATCAGAAACAAACACCAGTCTTAGCTACTTTTACAAAGTGTTGTTTAAGATCCTGCATTCAGTTGGGTGCTCTCAGCTACATCTAAAACACTAAATTAGAGGAGCTTCTATCTCTCAAATCAATGTGCACCCTAACTATACCTCAGAAAGTTCAGTGCAGTGCCTCATGCCTTGTGTGAAAGCACTAACATCACAAATAGAATGCACTCATTTGCATTTATTTAGAGTCTAATCACCCAGTTTAATATCATTAAATCTATGGCTATCATTTATTACCATTCTCTCAACACCCACTATCTCTAAATATAAATGCTTTCAGGCCTTATGGCAATACTTTGATCAGTTCTGATAATTGCTGAATTAATATCTTATTCCTACAAATATCCTTCGCCTTCTCTCCCAGAAATGTACTTCCCTAGAGTTTTCATTCGGTAACCCAATATTTCTTCAGTATTAGCATCTTATAATAAAAAAAAACTTTTTTCTTTTTATATTAGAGGTAACTACCAGCAAAGAAACAGAGCAAATAGCATTTCTAATTTTGAATAAGTATGGCCATGGGCCAGTCCCCTGGTGGCACACGCCTTTAATCCCGGTACTCTGGAGGCAGGGGCAGGTGGATCTCTGTGAGTTCAAGGCCAGCCTGGTCTGCAAGAGCTAGTTCCAGGACAGTCTCCAAAGCTACAGAGAGCCCCCATCTTGAAAAAAAAAATGTATGGCCACATAATGAGCACTAACTGAAGAATACAAATATTTATTTTGAAAAGCCTTCATTTGAGAAAATAAGAAACTTCAGTGTCACTTGAAGTAAAGTATTTCTTTCCTCAAGAATAATGGCTAGAAAAATGGGGAAAGAACTATAAATAAGCAAAGGCAACAAGTAGACAGGAGGCTTGATACTACAGAAAACAGGTCTTACTTGTGGTCATAGTGCCATTCAACTCTCTGTGGGTTTTACAGTGAGGCAAAATACCCATCACATACACAAACCTCTTTAGTCCTTAGGACATGGTATAGAAGTCCAGCTAGGGTTTGATGTACAATGGAGAATGGATCTGGTAAACACTATCTCAAGTCAAGAATGGGCACATATATAAAACTATAAAATGATCAAGACAGTTCTACCTCTTTACTCACACACACATTCTCTTCCTCCCTATCTTCTGCTTTAGGTAGAGGGAGAGAACTAAACAAACAAGACAAAGAGGCTACACCTACTATCTCTAAGAACAAATAGCCTTTTAACAAGAATCTACACCTATAAACTAAGTGTGGTAATTTGAATAAGCATAGCCTCTAAAGCTTCACATATGTGAATACTTGGTCCCAGAGTGGCACTATTTGAAAGGATTAGGAGCTCTGGCCTTGTTGGAGAAGTCCGTCACCAGAGTGGGCTCTGAGGTTTCAAAATGCCCATTCCAACTCCAGAGTATGGCCTTCCTTCCTGCTGCCTGCAGATCCTAATATAGAACTCTAAGCTACTTCTCCAGCACTATGTCTGTCAGTGTGCCACCATGCTTCCCATGGACTAAACACTCTGCAACTGCAAGCCAGCCCTGATTAAATGCTTTCCTTTACAAGAATTGCCATAGTCATGGTGTCGCTTCACAGCACTAGAACACTGACTAGGACACTAAATAATTCAATTTTGTTATCATAATCATATAACCAAGAGATTCTCATTGTCCAGAGACCTAATGGTCTATAGAGCAGAAAAGAAACTTGGGTCTCTAACCTCCTTCAAGTGCCTCAAGTGCCCACAATCTATATTTGACCACATAAGCAGCAGTTTTCCATACACCTTGCAGAATCTCAGGGATCTAAAATGTCAGCTTATGGTTTCAGGCTTAAGAATGTTAAAGCAGTACAAAGCCATAAACAGCCCAGACAAATTTTTTTAAAAAAGACTTAAGATATGAAGAAGCAATCCACAGTAAAGGATACTTGGGAAGATGGTGTGGGACAACTGTCTATATTCTGTCAATTATGTTTTAAATAAACGCTGATTGGCCAGTAGTCAGGCAGGAAGTATAGGTGGGACAACCAGACAGGAAGTAGAGGGGTCAATGAGAACAGGAGAATTCTGAGAAGAGGGAAGCTCCCTCTGCAGTCCTGTCCAGACACAGAAGAAGCAAGATGTGACTATGCCACTGAAAAAGGTACTGAGCCATGTGGCTAACACAGATAAGAATAATGGGCAAATGTAAGTTATAAGAGTTAATAAGAAGCCTGAGATAACTGGCAAATCAGTTTATGATTAATACAGACCTCTGTGTGATTTCTTTGGAACTTAACAACTGCAGGAACCAGGCAGGAGAGAAACCTCAGACAACAGGAAGAACTCCATAATGTTAAGATATTCCAATTCACTAACAGATATGCTAATTAGTATACAAAGGTTAGCATTTTTCACATAGGAGGATGACAAAGGTTTATAAGTTTGTTAGCATGTTATATCTACAAAGGTACCAGAAAAGATACATTTTCTACATTATGTTAGATGTATAAGTTGCTCTATAGCTTACAATATGAAAATTTCCATAAAAATTACCAAAGTGTAGACATTTTCACTAAAGAATTCTATACCCAGGAATCGAATCCATACAACTGCACACAATGCTACACTTGCAAGAGCTAGATGTTAGCAAGAAGAGGCCACTCAAATAGATTACAGAAAATGCATACAACAAAATACTAAGAGCTTGTATAAGAAAAACACAAAAAGATAGTCTTTGTGTATTGGCACACAGTTTAAGTAAGAAAAATGCTGAGTATTTAACAAATAGGTTGCTTACCACATAGGCAAAAAGCTGAACTACATACTTTGATTACACTACATATAATTATATATGCATTTGAATAAGGGTTTAACACAATATTAAGTAAAATAAGCTATTTTATATAATTATACAAAAGACGTGGGTCATAGTTGTTTCTGTGATGGGTGCTTAGAAGGTAGGAGTTAGAAGGATTTTTTTTTACACTGCATCTTTTCCAATATTTGACTTTGTAAAAATCTTTAGGCTCTGAGGAATAACCACCTTAAAAGCACACGACACACAGCCACAAAATAACATCTGCAATGTAGTACTCACTGTATAATATGAAACAACTCAAACTGTAGACTTCCCTCCCCATGGCCCTGTTAGGAGAAAACTTGACTATGAAGTGGTTCGTTTGTCCCTGCATAAGTTCATTTAACTTAACCCATTCATAAGCAAGTACATCATCCTGACTTACATGGAAAGTACAAGTAAACACAAGAAGTAAAGGTAGAAATCACACTATGCTAAAGTAGCCACCATGGCTCTTCAATAGTCAGGATGAATGTTCTCAGACAAGGAGGAAGGAGAAAGATTCAAAAGAAAGGAATAAAAAAAGACCTGAGGTCTAACTTAACATGCATGGGGGACACACACAGAGAGACCTAATGATGCTTCAAAATCAATTCCTAAAACCCTGGGTGAGTTCTGATGGCCCTAAGCTGCTTTGTAGGCCACTTCTGAAGCTAAGCAATGGCTGAGACAGTGCTTAGCATGTCTTTATTTGATGACTCGCTTTGGTTTTTTCCCCCATCTCAGCGCACCAACTCCCTCATGAGGTCATGCAATCACTTTAGCTGGCCTCATCCTAATCTTTCAGCCATTCTCTATGCTCTGCAGGACTTATTTTACCAGAATCCCAATCTAATCCACCCACAAATAACCCTCATAGCACAAAAGGAAAAAAAACAATTATCTCAGTGCCATGTTCACCTCCCCAAAGACTATTTATTTTTGTTCCCATCAAAAGTATTACAGGAACAATTTACCTGTGGCACAAGCAATTCTCTTCTGACCTTCGCCAACAACATTCTAACAGAGACTCATGAATGTTTCTTTCTTTTATCATCCTTGCATGTTTGCTTTTTACCTTAAGAACTATTCCAAAAGGGCTCAAGGAGTACAGAAAATTTGTGTCTGGCTCTCAAGGGACTAGGGAGAAGCATGATAAAAAAAAGATGAGAGTGAGTGAGAAACAAATATGTATTTGCAAATAATAAGTGCTTTTCAGTTCACAAGCTTTTACATGAACATACTGTACCAGTTTGACACAAAATTTGCAACAAAAATACAGTTCCAAAACCCAAATGCAACGGCAGGCTCCTAAAGAATTCCAAGTTCTGTTTGTCATTGTTTTATCTAAAAAGAATGGTGATAAGGGCTAAGAATGTGCTCCACTGCACCGCTGTGCTCGTCCCTCCAGTAAAAGACACGGCACAGCAAGCTTGCTAAGGTTTCAAAAAGTGAGGGTGGTTTTGTTTAAAATAGAAGGTCATTGTGTTTTCATCAGATGCAGTTGCAAAATATTTCATTTGCCAAACCAGCATCCCTAAAGTCAGGTTTTAAAAAATAAAATTAGAGAGGTGTATTATGACTGAATGAATTCAAGTGCACATGTACACACAAACATGTGCGTACATATACACACATATTCTATTTGCTTGGGTCTGCATAAAATGTTCTGGGAACAACATAAAAAGATCTAGTTGCATTTATGATGACATCCATAATTATCAGATTCCCATTTGTCTAAGTTTCACCAATAAATATACAATTGAGCAATAAACTGTTTTTATAAGCATGGAAAACAGCAAGAATCACATATACATGAGCGCAGCAGGAAACTCTCATACTACATGCTGTGTCTGGAGGATAAAAGCAGAGATGTATTCAGGAAAAGGTAGAACACAGGAGGCAAAAGCAGAGATAAAGAATAAAGTTCCCACTAGAGAATGCTGACCGCCTGAGAAATGACAAGGAGTAGCTGCTGCTGACCAGCGCTGCGAGAGTGAAGCAATGAGCTGCTGCGGCTGAAGAGGAAAGCAGACAGCAAATCACTCAAGAGCCCGTGTTCAAGAGCGGGGATGATACAATAAGAGCCAGAGTGACAAATTCAAGTCAGTAGAGAATGAGCGGCTACAGGAGAGAGAACTAAATTTGTTTTTAACTGAACTTAAAAACATAAGATTTGTACATGATAATGAGCACTATGTGGTGTTTCAACACATGGACACACTGCATCATATTTATATCTCTTGGCTCTTTGTGTTTTTAAGATCTCTTTTGTTGCCAAGCATGGCATCAGTGCCTTTCATCTCAATACTCAGGAGGCAGAGGCAGACAGATCACTGAGTCCTAGGGCAGGCTGGCCTCTAACAAATCACAGGCCAGCCAAGGCTACACGGTGAGACCCTGACTCCAAAAATAATCCAGTTTTGTCTCCAAGAAGATGATGGCTAAAAGAAGGCAGGCTATGAGTTAATATCCCAGATTCAGTGACAGGAGATGACTGCCTAAACTGAGAAGTAAAGCAGGACAGACAGATAAATGTCTGGCACAGAGAATGGTCAGGACTTGGTAACTGAATGGGCAATAAGGGATGAAAGAAGAGTCAAAGACAATGACCAACATTCTGATGCCTGGTAAGGTAATGGGTGATCGAGCCAGGTATGCTGGTTCTGTGATGAAGACCCATCAGTTCAACGTGACAGTGAGTCATCAAAATAAGGCTGTCTGCCAGATGGAGACACATCACCACCAGATTCTACTAGCTAAAGAACAATAATGTGAGAAATGATTTCAAGGGGCACTGCATTAGAGACAGGCAGAAGAAAGACTGCAAAACAATTTCATCAAAGGTAGCCACAGAACCAAGAGGGTAGGGTAGCATGCCCACCAGCAGTGAGAACACTCCAAGGAGAGCAGCGGCAAAAGCTGCCAAGAAATTCAGTTAGATGAGGCCTTGACCCAGGGCAGCTTTCAACAACCCTGGTGAAACACAGACTGCAGAGCCCAGTGGGAGCAGAAAGGGCAGCACTAAATGCTATGCGGACAGAACCAGAACCTACGTGCAAGATGTCCAGAAGGGCTTAAGAAAAAATGGAAACCACAAATGGCCTCTGAAGACCTGATAACAGGTAAAACAGAAAAGACTTCTCCTTCTTTGAAAACTCCCATCAACCATCCACCAAAAAAAAAGGTGTATGAAATTTTAATGAGGAAAAATTCTATTATTTGAACAAAAAAGTAACTAAAATATTAAGGAAAAATACTGACCATTCCAAAGTTTGGAAGCTTAATTTGACATAAACACCTCCAAAATGCCAAGCCCATGGGTCCCTAAAGGCCTAACCTAGGACCCAGAATTCATGTCCCCTTCTAACTTTTCCATGGTGGTGGAAGTGATTTGGAGTCAGGGTCTCACGACACAGTTCAGGTGCGCTGGCTAAGGCTGGGATACCCCCAAACTCCCAATCTTCCCGCTGTGTGCTATTGCTCTCCGTTTAGGAAGTGCTGTGAAATCAAGCACAGGTTCTTGCTATGCTAGTCTGACACTTTACCCTCTGAGCTCCAGATCCAACACCCCACTGTAATTAAGCAGAAAAGGTCTGAATAGAAGGCCACAAATGAAGCTAGAACAAAGAGAATAGATTGCCATTAGCACAGGAACATGGCACCATGAGGGGAATTAGTCACTCCAATGAACTTAGCACTGTACCAAATAAATATTAATCCCCACCACCAAGAACCTTCACTTCCAAACCCCTAATCGCCATGACTAATTCAAACTGGCATTTTGCTTTCTATAACATGGTGTCCAGCCAAAGCAAGCTGACAGGCATAAGAAGGAAACGTAGGCGCTGAAGAAAGGAAAATACATCAGTCACAAAAAGCACAGACTGCCATTCTGGGCAAGAAAGGCCCCTTGCTGTCACCCGGAACAGAAGGCAATGCTGCAAACAGGTGCTAGGAGAACAGACATTAAGAGAATTAGACCGGCACACTGCTGGGCTATATATTGCTAAATCCACACTAAGATGTTAATGTAACAAATAAAGAAAAAGAACTTCTCCAGGCCATGTGGAGTCAGGCTGGGCCTGGGCAGAGCCTGTTTTTATCCTGTGCTTCCAGTAGTCAATTGTTGCCAAACACCTATATCCAGCCTCTGCGCTCCCCAAGACTCCAGACCCATAGAAACATAGAACTCTCCTTCACTTCCTCTGAGCTGTCTCAAAAGCTCTAGTCCTGGTATCCAACACTGAACTTACAGCACCAGATTTTTCCTCAGCACCACTTTTTGTGCAGTGCTTCCTCACTTAATATGACATTACCATCTTCCATCCAGTTCCCAAGTCAGTAGCTGGATTCAGAATGGTGTCCAGTGTTTAAATTCCAGTCCATGTCATTTCCAACTGGGATCTTGGGGAAACTCAATAAAGTATATATACCTCAGGCTTTGTCATCTAAAATGGAGGTTACTCGTTACCCCCAAAGACAGTTGTGAGCACTGAGTTAATATGTCCAAAATGTTATATACACAGAAAATGTCTTTGTACATGTGTCTGTCTGCTTTCTTACTTGCTCCACATCCTTACCCCTTTACATGGCAGAAAGGGACCTAGATATTAGAATAGAAATCACAGGATACCAATTCAAGTGAGGGTTGCTTTGAGGGAGCTTAATAGAAAGGGTCCCATGAGTCACACCCTACCCCCGAGAATTCAAAGATTCGCTGCTAATTTGATCAGTGTTTCTACCTATTGAAGATTTTTGTCTTTACAGAAATAGAACATACTCTGCAGGAACCTGCAGTCCACACCTAAGAAAGCTTTGAGAGGAACCCCACCAAACCCTTCCCTAATGCAAACATACCTCCCCAGTTTGTAGATTCTAGTGTTTAAAGGCACATATTGTTTTACCATGGGATCTCTAAAACACAGCCAAGTACTACATCTGGGGCTCAGCTGAAGAAACAACCTTCCATTCCAACATGAGGGTACAACTGATCTGAAATGGCCTTAAAAAAAGAACGCCTTTGTTTTTCCTTTTTTGAGTTAGGGTCTTGAGTTTAGAAGTTGACCTTGTACACAAAAATTACCTTGAACTCCTCACATTTCTGTCTGTATGTTATGCAAATTAGCAGACTTTCAAGGATACTTTCTGGATGAGGATAAGGTGGAGTAGTAGAGTCCTTGCCTGGCATGGGCAAAGCCATGGGGTCTCTCCCCAAGCACCAAATGCACATATACTGTTCTTTCTCTCTCTCTCTCTCTCTCTCTCTCTCTCTCTCTCTCTCTCTCTCTCTCTCTCTCCACACACACACACACACACACACACACACACGAGAGACTGTTATAACATCTAATGTTTGTGATGTGATCTAGCCTTCTTGTAAAACGGAACTCTAATGTTGAGCTAAATGTTTAATATGCAGACACTGAACTCTCCTAGACTCAAATTCAGATTCTGCCACATAGTAGGTATGAATGAAATCTTTGATTTGCTGCTTCGCCTCTCTCAGTCATCCATCTATACTAATAGAGACAGCAGTACCTAGAGCTTATGGTTCTAGGAAACATTACATATATCACATATGGTTTATTACTATCTTTTAGAGAGTTCTTTGCAAATAGAGCACTGCTTCAAGTTAAAGTTTTGTGCATGTCTAACAGTGTCCTGTGCCCAAAAGGCATTCACTGCATGAACCTGAGGATCTTCTTCAGACTGTTTACTATCTTTCAAACTAGCCCACTTCTCTGTGGGAGTGTCTTGCTCCACTCTTCTATTTTGAGTAGAGGTGCCTATGCAGAAATGGTCCGTCTTCCTGAGTTCCACAATTGAAATGTTATACAAACCACCACCCACTTCCTTTTGTCTTTCATGTTACATAATAAACCTAACTTTTGGATAGTTTCTCTTATGTACGTGTACACACTCTCACACACAACACACACTCACTTTTTCTTTAATAATATACTTTCTTTACAAAGGAACTTAGAGATACTACACAAGACAACAGCTATGGACATAGGAAAAAAATCAGAGCTCTTTACCCAAAGAAAAACACTGGAGAATTAGAAGCTGAAACTACCTACGGTATTGTGTAATCAGAATAAACTGAGTATCATTATAACCTGTGAGACAATATTTTGTGTCTATTACATGCAAAAAGTTGCTTATAGTTACAGACCAATTGCTACCAAAATGGCACTGTCTGAGGCTCCGAGAGAATACAGAAGGACTGCAGCCTTCCAAAATCCTGCCACGTAATTGGAGACACACAGCAAATGGAAAACAGTTAGTTAGGCATTCAATGAGCAATAATAAAGAATAAGGCAAACATGAAACAAGCTGCTTTAGGAAATATGAAGCTCTCCTGAAGAAAGTGCTCCATGATTAAGTAGGTGAAGGGGTGGGGATGCCTTAGACACACTGAATATCAAGAGCCAACCTCTGGTTTATTCTAGAGACTGAAAGAAGATAAAAGTAGAAAAGATTTAAGAAAATAAACAAGCAAAAGAAAAAATGCAATGTTTGAATGATGAAGTAGTTTTATACCTTTCTCACAACAGAAGAGAGAGTGATCAAAAAGCTATGCTCCTCATTAGAAAACAATGAAATACACCTGACAGGATAGCAGAAGAATGGATGATTCGGGAGGAGGAAGACAATCAGTAAGTAAGGATGGGGAGGACAGGAAAGGGTCATGGGGGAGATACAAAGGATGTTATATATGTATGAAATGTTATAGTGATGCCAGGCACAGTGACCCATGCCTGCAATCTCAGCTGTCAGAAACTGGAGACAACAGAATCAGCCTCAGATACACAGGGAGTTTGACATCATTTTGGTGAGATCCTGTCTCACCCAACCAAAAGAAGAAAAAAAAAATGTTAAAAAGAAGCCCATTACTTTGTATGCTAGCTATAAAATACTCAGTACTTTAAAATACCATATTTCTTTCAGGATTTTCTTTATAAGAGTTGTATATGCATGTGTGTCTGTGTGTGGATATATGAACATACATGCAGGTACCATGGAAGCAAGAAGAAGGTATTGGACTCCCTGGAGCTGGAGTTATAGGTGGTTGTGTGCTGCTTAATGTGGGTACTAGGATCTAAACACTGATCCTCTGCAAGAGCAGTAAATGTTCTTACCCTCTGAGTCCTATCTCCACCCTAAATGCTGTATTTCCACAGCACAAAATTTTGTCCAGTTCTGTCACTGATGTAGGCCCACATCATAACTTACCCGAATAAGAGATGCCTGGCGACGAAGGGGTTTGGATCCTGGACCTTCTGAGGAGGATCCTTCCGGCTGGCCAATGGGCTGCCTAGCTTCATAAGAAGCTGAAAAACAAGAGAGAATGCTAGCAAGGTAAACAAAGATTCTACTCCAAAATTATGATTTCACACTCAAACTGATGTAGTATGTGGTTTTCAAGGAAAGGGTAATAAAGCAATTGCAGTGTGTAATCTGAGAGCTGCCGAGATTCACAAATCCTGATCCTCTTGCCTCTATAATTTCACCAAACAATCTAAAGCCATCTCACCAATATCATGATAATACTAAACTCACATCAGGTTAAGATTAGGCATAAAATGAGAGAGCAAAAGAGTGAGCTCCTCAATAACATTCAGAAAGAGCGAATCAATAGCTAGAAACATGCCACATTGGTAACTTGAACCATGCTCTGAAGTGGTGGGGCTCACTTTTGTGTTCATTCATGGTTTTGAAGGATGTGACTTTGGCCTAAAATGAACACTGGCTGTAGGTGAGAATTAAACACAGGCCTGATGTGAATGATCAGCAGCCCCAGTCGCATGACTCCATCTAGGAAATGGGGGTACTTTGCCTGGATGGCTGGTGGACTCTTTTGACTTCCTAAATCTTTTCTTCCAGTGGGATCAAAACTGAAACATGCCATGCGTTATTCTCACTGAAACTTCTATCACTTCAAAAGCAATGAATTCAGATAGCAGTTTCTCCTTACCAATTTCATTCTATACTCAAACCAAATTTACATTCATTTGAGGAGAGAACAGTAAAAGGACATAATAGCATTGGATTTAAAAAAAAAAAAGAATTAGGAAAGGTAAACTCAACTGGGCATCAAGTATAAAACTCAGGAATCCAGAAAAGGTTTTCCCTGGGGTGAATGTGCACATTTCATCCCTCCCAATTAAGTACAGGAACTACACTACACATTTTGGATGGACTGAAGAGTACACTGCCTATTTGAGGTTGGCCTGATGNATATATCATCTATACCTATTAAAAAGTATTATTTTATTTTAAGTGTTTGGATGTTTTACCTGCATGCTTGTCTCTATAACATGTGTGCGTGCATGTGTGCGTGCATGGTTCCCATGGAGGCCAGGAAAGGAAATTGGGTCCCCAAGAGCTGGAGTTATGGACAGTTGTAAGTGCTGGGAACTGAACCCAGGTCTGCTGGAAGAGCAGTCAGTTCTCTTTACCAAACACAAAAGGTATCATTTTAAATGAAGACCTTTCCTTGCAGTCCATATTTATGAGTTCTTTCCATAGAAAAAGGGAAAGAGTTTCCTCGGATTTTTATTTTGCATTGAAGATTTTTTTTAAAAAAATTAAATTTTCTGAGGGCTGAAGAGGTGACTTAGTGGTTAAGAGTACTGTTTCCTTTTTTAAATGACCCAGGTTCAATTCCCAGCACCCACATAGTGGTTCACACCCACCTATAAGTCCCAGGAGATCCAATGCTTTCTTCTGGCCTCCACCAGCACTACATATACTTGGTGTACAGGCATACGTGCAGGTAAAACATTTACACACAAAAAATACAACTAAAAGCTAAAACTTTTGAGCAAAAAGTAAGTCGTCTAATTCTTTTAAAAAGTATAAATGCCGCCGGGCGGTGGTGGCGCACACCTTTAATCCCAGCACTCGGGAGGCAGAGGCAGATGGATCTCTGTGAGTTCGAGACCAGCCTGGTCTACAAGAGCTAGTTCCAGGACAGGCTCCAAAACCACAGAGAAACCCTGTCTCGAAAAACCAAAAAA